>NT_165931.1:1424299-1461713 GCF_000149615.1 Aspergillus terreus NIH2624 | reverse complement strand
AGAGTATGAGGATGATGAACGTGCATACCGTAACTACATAATATATTTGTATCCTTTAATTTCTTTTGTTCAAATTATTCTCAGCAATATTTTGGTTACTGAGGATTAGTAACTAAATGAGGACGAAATAAGGCTGAGGAACATCGGCAACGATCTCAGCCTGGAAAAAGCACCGAATGGAGGGGGAGGATCTTACCTAAGAAGAGCGGCAAGAGGCGAAGTGGTGGGGTCCCCTTTCAAACCATGGATAGCATGGAAGCTCCGTGGGCGCGCCCAAGGAATCCTCCCAGGGGTCTTATTCTTGAGATCCACTGAGAAACAGAGCATCGATCGGAGTACTACAGTACCCCATAGTATCTAACTACCTGACACAGGGACTACTCCGTACGCAGGGGAAGGAATGTCAGTAGTAACAAAAGTGACAAATCCCCCTCGAGATCGGCATGGACTGGCTCGATCTCATGCCTTACTTCCCGTCTCCGCCTAGAGGAACCGGTTCTTCACTTCAACCAGGAAGATCAGAGACTAACGCTGGCCTAAGGAGTTAGGGACTCCATACGATCGAGTCTACTACCTGTGTATTAGTTACTGCGTAGTTGGGTGTTTGATAGGAAATCTCCCTCGACCCTCATCAAGTGTCGACCCATGCCTGGTTGCCCCACTACTGCAGAGATCTGCCCATCTGACTCGCATAGCTCCTTAGGGTGATTCCAGGGAGGATATCTGTCGCGTCTGGTTGACTGCACGTTACGGCAGTCTTCACCCTTGAAAGACGTGTTTCTGTTCCTACTAGGCACTCCTACCTCCTACCTACACTTCCCTAGGCATTCGGTGTGGTCTATGGAGCCAGTCCAACCCGTCCGACGCCAATTGCTCCTCCATCAGACCCAGTTTTTAAAGATCGAACCATCGCTCGTCCGACTCGGGCGTCATCTTGTCGAAACTGCATCCACTCGTCGACCGACCTGTGTTAAGCCAGATGATCCCAATTTAAGGCTCTGACGCGCCGATCCATTATATTGCACGAGATCTAACACTGACGAACTACTTAGAGTACTTCTTGTCCATTGTGCTCTCGACTTTCTTTTCTTTCTTCTCTTTCTTTGTTTCTTTCCTTCCTTCTCTCTTTTCAATCTTACTCCCTGAATGGTGGAAGTTAAGCTTTAATATTGGTTCCGATTATTGATGATTGATGAGAGAGGTCCATTCACGCTCCCTGTCTGATTCGAGCCCACAAGGACCCTGCGTCTTTGAATAACGACCACCACCCGACTTATCACTTCAAGGCTTTGTTAGAACGATCTTGGAGTCTCCTATTTTTGCAAGGAGCAAAAGAAAGAAAAAGAGAAAGCAGGAAAAAAGAAGAAAAAAAGAAAAAGGGAAAAGGAAAAGAAGAAAAAGGCCCATCCGGACCCATGGCTGCATCCGTTTCCGCCTCCGCCTCCAACCACCTATCGTCCGATCAGCCTCGCTCGGGCGCTTCTTCTTCTGCTTCTGCTCCTGCTCCTGCTGGGCCCCTCAGGCGACTCAGCCAACTGCGTGCTTATACACAAAGTCATTTTCTCTCCTCCTCTTCTTCCTCTTTCTTCCCTTCCTCCACCACCTCTCATCGTCTGTCTCGTCGCAATACCCACTCTACTCGGGGGGTTCGCTCAGCCTCCTCCACTACGGTCACTCCGCCTGCTCCTACACCGGCTCCTGCGACTGGGTCCGAACCTTTGCCTCCATCCTCGGCCACTGTGGGGACTCCTCCCTCCACTACCACTACCACGACGACGACCACGACGACCGCCGCTAACACCACCGAGTCGGCCTCATGCCCCGAATCTGAACAACAACCCACCCTTACTCTGGATAGCTCGGTCCTTTTCTCTAGCGGTCTCGATATCGATTTGGGTTTCCACGCCGATCCCCACCAGTCCTCCTTTTCATCCGCTCTCTTGGCGACTGCGACCGAGCCCGACGACCGCCCGTCGACGCAAGGACGAACGATGGCGCGACAGAGAGGCTCATCTCAACCACCAGAGACCATTCTTGAAGGCGCTACGCCGTCTGCCCCGTCGACCCTCCAACCTGGTCTCCTCGACTCGGCCGATCCTGTCATGACGGAAAATTCTTCCGCCTCACCACGGCCCAAGCAGAAGGCCACAATTCGATTCTACCCCCATCAAGACTCCCATCAGAGCTCGCGACCGTCCCTCCCCTTCATTCCCATCTCGCGGACCCTCCCCTCCGACAGCTGTGTCATCCGCGTCGGCCGCTACTCGGAGCGCGATGGACTCCCCGCCGCCAACCCATCCGAACCGTCTGACGCTCCGGTCGGCTTCAAATCGAAGGTCGTGAGTCGGAAACACTGCGAGTTCTTGTACATGAATGGGCAGTGGCATATCAAGGATGTCGGCAGCTCGTCCGGCACCTTCCTCAATCACATGCGCCTCAGCCAGCCCAACATGGCGTCGAGATTGTATACCATCAAGGATGGAGATATCGTGCAGCTGGGAATCGACTTTCGTGGCGGGGAGGAGATGATCTTCCGATGCGTCCGCATCCGAATCGAATGTAATCGGTCTTGGCAGCAGCAGCCGAACGAGTTCAAGTACGTAGCCGTCCCACGAAAAAAAAAACCCTGCAGATAGTCTACATGCATGCGATGCTAACCGACCTGCAGCAAAAACACGGAAAGCTTGATCCGAAACCTGGGAAAGGGCGAGACCGCCGATTACTCAGGGTGTCGCGAATGCTCCATCTGTCTCGGCTCCGTCCTGGTTCGTTGCCCTCCAAGAGCACTTTTCTGAGGATCTTATTAACATGGACTGCAGAGACCCTATCAATGTCTGTTCATGGCCGCTTGCGCTCACGTATGGCACTACAAATGTGTCAGTCGTCTCATCCATACCCCCGATTACCCCATGTTCCAGTGCCCGAATTGCCGCGCCTACACGGATCTGAGCGCCGAAGTCGACGATTCGAATGACTACGAGGAGGTCGAGCAGAAGCCGACGACGACCCCAGAGGAGAAAAAGGACTCGGGAGAACTGGGAGGAGAACAGCCACCAGCTGAGACCAACTCATCCTCGTCCAATATACCCTCGTCCAACACATCGTCGTCTGGGAGCAATCGCAGCTCGGATGTTCCTCGCCACTCGGAGGACCGCTTTTCGACCAGCCTGCCGATGGAAGCCGGTCTGGCCGCCAACATTGAAAACATGCGTTTCGACCTCCGCGACGAGCCGACAGAAGCGGCGGAGGAGTCGCCTCGTTCTACCGATCCGTCCCTCACCATTTCCACCACCGACCGCAGTGCCAACTCTGACGTCCCCGGATGGCAAGCCATCGCACGGACCCCGAGTGCGGTCCATTGCCAGCAAGCGCACCTGCGTTCTGACACGCCAGTTCGGTCAGATTCGTCGGATGAGAACCCCTTGACCCCCCTGAATGATTCGGGTCCGTTGGCGTTTGATGGTCGGGCTGGCATGTCATGATACAAGCCAGTTGCATCATATATTTTGGGAGGCTTACTGAAGCCTGTGAAGTTTCATTTCTTTGATCTTATTTACATCCTGTCTCTGCATCGCGCTTTCGTTTGTTTGTTCTAGCATCACCATGTCGATCTCACCCCATCTGAATTATACCCCCTTTTGCGACACTGAGATTTTCCGTTTCCTTCACCCCCTCTTGATACGATCGGACGGGTCACCTCCTTGTACCCATGTGACTGACCGTCCCCACTGGAGCAAAGGGGCTGTTTGTTGGAAACATGCATAGCTCTGCGTTTCGGATATGGTGTGGCGTTCCCCTTTTGACATGTATTTACGGCTGGAATCGTTGAAGATATGCAACACAGTTTCTTTGGTGTAAAAATTGCTACGCCATCCGTAGTCTGAGTTCTGGGCAATAGGAATGACTTTTATTATCGGTGTTTTTAAAACCAGCTGCACATCGACGTCATCCCAGTCGATCGCTGCGGAGGACGAGCATACAACATCGACCATAGCGCCCGGTTCCCCGCCCATCATGCTTGGCTTCTGCTGGAACGAGGGGCGATGATTTGCCATAGATGTCGAAATGGTGTAGAGTCGCTTCTTGATCCTCGATGGTTATCGACGCGGCAGTTGGTCAGGGCTGGGCTAGTAAGTTTCTGGCTTGACCGCTCCTTTTCACCTCCACGCGTGGACAATGCTTCCCCGATAAAGAAAACAACACCCCCCAAGGCTCAGGCTTCACCATGCGCCTCAATTTCAGCGAACCCCCGACGCCGACGTTGAGTCGTCAGAACACATCCCTTGTCAACGGCCATCATTATCGCCGGGGCACCCATCCCCACCAACTGTCGACGCGACGGAAGCCTCGAAGGTAGGAGGAATCAATCACCCGGCGGAAGACACGCGCTGATAAATCTCCAGATGGCCGCTGGTCTTCCGGTTCGTCAAAGGCGCTGTCCACGGGCAGATCCTGTTGCCGGTCGTGTTGCATGCGATGTTTACGGCCTTTGTGGTGTGTCTGGATAGATACATTTTCGACACCGTCGGCCTACCAAACAGCATCGTATGTTACTTCTCTCACAGCCAAGTCTAGTTCTACAAACTAACCGACAAAAGATTCCCTCGCTCTCAATCGTCGTCGGTCTCATGCTCGTCTTCCGCAACCAGACCTCCTACAACCGGTTCTGGGATGGCCGCAACGGCATGAACACCGTCAACACCTGCATCCGCAACCTGGTGCGCACGATCGCCACCAACGCCTACAGCCCGCGGGCCGCGCCGTCGCCCGCAGAGAAAGAGGACATCGAGCGCACCTTGCGCATCCTCATGGCCATCCCGTTCGCCGTCAAGAACCACCTTCGCGCCGAATGGGGCGCCGCCTGGGCGTTTGGCAGCGACGTCGGCGAGGACGGCGTCGCCGCCTACAACCCGGACTACGCGAGCCTGCTGCCTGTCGGCTTGGAGGGCCACGAGGACGAGGGGCTCGGGCTGCCGTTTCAGTTGACCTTTTTCGTGGACGGGTTCATCAAGCGCGGCGAGCAGCGCGGGTGGTTCAATGCGCCGGGGGCGAGTCAGATGCAGGCCCAGCTGAATACCCTGATGGACGCGTATGGGAAGATGGAGACGATCAAGTTGACGCCTATCCCTGTGGCGCATCTGTGAGTTCCCTCTCTTCTTCCTCGACATGTCGTGCGACAGCTGTGATCTATCCATTCGTCCTCTCCGCGAACTTCCCCCGGTCAATAGCTGATAGATAACTCACAGAATCCATCAAAAACAAGTCCTCGCGCTGTACGGCTGCGTCCTGCCCTTCGGCATGGTCGACGACCTGGGCTGGTGGACCGTGCCGATTGTGAGCCTGGTCATTTTCACGCTGTACGGCATCGAGGGCATCGGGTCGCAGCTGGAGGACCCGTTCGGCTACGACCGCAACGACATCAAAATGGACGCGATTGTCGGCGACGCTAAAACGGAGCTCGGCGTCGTGTTGTCGGAATGGCGGAAGACGATCGTCTCGGGGGAGTTGGGGGCGCAAGGGGAGCAGCTTGTTCCGCCGGTCACCGCGCCGAACAACCCGAGTCCTGGACTGGACGATGCATATGCGCCGCCGGAGATGTTTCTCAAGATGCGGCCGCGGACAGTGCGGTAGATGTCTGGGTTTACTTCGTATATATTGCGCGTGTACTCGGTATATATGTCAGAAATTCTCCTGATATGGGATGGTGGAGCTGCTCTAACCGATATTACCTCCACCCGCAATGACATATCCAACACCTCGCTTAACGTATCACCAACCCGCCGGGATCCTACCATCCCAGCGGCGATCTTCAGGGGCCGCCCCGAAGCGGTAAGGATGCCCAGAATGGAGGTCGATAGTGTCAAACCCGCGATAAGGACTGCCTACCAAATTCTCCCGCGCAGTGGGCTCGTGTGCATCGTTACTTGTTCCTGTCGTAGTCTGCTCTGCCTATGCAAGACATTGTCTGCGAGAGTAGACTACTCCGTAAGGTAGATATAGCACAGCCATGCCCCGGTCCAGTCCACTCTCACTCCTACTGTTTTATATCCCCCCATACTCTTAATTTTTAATAATACGCCACGATGCAGTTCTCCTTCGTCGTCCTCCTCGTCTCCTTCCTCCTCTTCCCTTTTATCAGCGCCCACTCGCTGGTGCCCAGGGCAAACATCAACAACTGCCGCCACCTGGACCGCCTCAACCACACCGTTAACCGCGTGTCCCCGCTCCTCGAGAAGCTCCTCCATGAGCAGAACGCCAAGCATGCACACACGCACAGTCACGCACACGGCAACGCCACCACCGCCGCCGAGAAGCGCGACATGGGCGACCTGATCCAGAAGATCCAGGCGTTCCAGGGCCTGCTGGGCCAGTCGCAGGACAAGATCTCGTCGAAGATGCTGAGCTGCCAGGAGCCGGCGGTGAGCGCGCGCGACCTGCGTCTGCGCGTGGCGGCTAACAAGACCGTGGCGGAGGACGACACGGACACGGATTCGGATTCCGACTCGGACGACGAGGATGACGGGGTGTGCTCGCTTGAGGACGTGCTCGAGAGCCTTGTGGATACGCTTGAGTGTCTCCTGTCGTTTACGTTTTCGCTGTTGGGCGGTGTCCTGGATCTGGTCACCGATTTGTTGGGTGGGATTCTGCATTTGGTTGGGTCGTTGCTGGATCTGGATTAAGCGTCTAGATCGGACTGTGATAGACCGGCGGTGTTGGCGGTTTGGTGTTTAGACGGTGATTGATTATACCAGCTGATGTAAACGTTGCAATGAATGCATAAAGTCAATGTTACACCGGAGTCTCGAGTGTAAGCACACTGTCCAAGATGGTATCAGGCGTAGCATAGGAGAGGACCTTAGACACGGCGGCAAGATCACTGCCATACTGCAGACTGCGATCGTCTTCCGGCTTTGCCACGACGATCCGATGGCGAAAGGCTTTCTTTGCGGCCAGCGCCACGATCGACGGGGTGAGGTAGTCGATGCCGTGTAGTGCCGCGAGGAGTCTGCAGAGTAAGCCGAGTGTCTTTGCGCTGTTGTGCGATGATACTTACTTCGAGAGTTGCTTGAACTGTACGTTAGATCGCGTGGAGATTCCACCCGCCACAGCCCGACTGAGCCGGAGAAACACTACAATGTCCTGCTGGTACCGGAGGACGTCTGCGCCTGCAGTGACGGACTCGCTGGCTTGGTGTAGCTTGTCCAGGAGCTGCGTCTGTCAGCCACTGTTGAATAGAATTGGAGAGACACGTACCGTTCGGTCAATGAAGGGACGACCCTTCTTCGGGTTCCGGACGACGGAAGACGCGGACCCCTGATCGGAAAGCCAGTCGTTGCTGTCTTCCAGGTAGACATAGTCGTCGTGGGTGTCGTGAAAGTGGGAGAGGATGAGATGGTCATTCTGCTAGGGTTAGGATCGGGGTATCTAGGTATCGAAGAGATCATACCAGATGAGGGTTCAGTTTTGGGCTGTCGTCTGCGGCTTTTCGCACAGTCAAAGGCAGGAAGAGGAAGTTTTCCGGCCCTTCGAGAACCGTTTCTTGTGTTTTGAGTCTCTTTGTGCGCATTAACTATGGATGTTAGTATTGCGCTTGGTACATAGAGGGGTCGCTTACCTCCAACGCATGGAGCTGGATGTTCTCGTCGGCACGGTTGAAATTCTTAGCTATCACCACATTGACGATCTGTTCGGTGGCTCTTCTGGGCCAGCGCGCACCCGACGGGATGATCTCACGGCAGAAATCATCGAATGATACGGCTGTCGAGAAGTCAAGGATTGAATTAGAGAGCCCAAATGTGCTCGAGCAGATCTGCCACGATCTTGTTAGTCCCGTCAAAGTAAATATCTGATCGGCAGCCTACCAAGGATAGCTCTTTAGCAACGTCATGAATGTTCGCGTCGGTGGTGTCAATCCGACAGTGCTCGCCGACCGCAAGACAGACAAAAAGAGCCACTTCCAGATCGGACAGCTCCACGGCCAAGCTGTTGAGGTTCCCGGAGTCTTCCATGCTCGCGAGGATTCATCGTGAAGCCGGGAATGTAAATATGTTGTCTGCAATTGATAGCGGCAGTCACGGGAATACCCCGATGTGGCCATACACCGCCGCAACCCAAGCGGGTTTAGCGCCGGCGGAGACCCCAAGTGAGCAGCCGCAACGGGAGCTTCCCCGATCATTCATCTTGGGGATATTACTCTGGCCTGCTTGTCGCATATCCCCTTCCATGGGAGCAGTTTCATAAATGGCGCCGTCAAATCCATTAGCAAATTGGGAGAGGCTAGGCGATAGCTTCTACCGCAAGGTGTCCATCTACGACGCCGTCTTCGACCAGGATGTCGAGTTAGAGAACTACATCGTGGCGGGTGCTCCGTATGGCGGCGCTCTTGGTATGGACCATGACTGAATCATTCCTTCGCGCATTACTGACTGGTGTGTCCAGCTTTGCATCGGGATGAAAGCAAGCCGTACCGGTTTCGGGACGCGCAGACCGCTCGATCGAGCATTGATATCTACTCCTGTTCAGGCAAACATATCAACCGGATTCAAGTGGGTTAACTGTTCCTTCACATACTCCCCCTTTACTAATGCATCTCAGTGCGAACATGGGGCGATTCGTGGCCTTGGCTGGTCCGACAAGGAGGAGCTCCTGTTGATCACGGAAGACGGAACCGTCAGACGCTACTTTGGCCTGCACGGCGACTTCACCTCCTTCTCACTGGGAAATGTACGACGGTTCCCATGAATTGTTTTGACCTGTACTAACTCTCTCAGGGAGCCGAGGAATACGGTGTCAGAGCCTGTCGATTCTGGAATGCGGGCTTTGTTGCCCTTCTCTCCAACAACCAGCTAATCGCAGTGTCTAACTACGATGAGCCACGCCCGAAACTTCTGGCCCCTTGTCCAGAAGGCGAAGTCTCATCCTGGTCACTCATCCCTCCGGCTTACACGCTATCTCGCTCGGTTGAGGTTCTCCTCGCTGTTGACCAGACCATATATCTGATTGACCCGACGGAAGCCGAAGACAAAGTCCTGCAGAATGGCCCCTTCAAGCATGCGAGTGTGTCTCCCACCGGAAGATTTGTAGCCCTCATCACTGCAGAGGGAAAGGTATGGGTAGTCAGCAGCGACTTCCAGAGCAAGTACAGCGAATACGACCCTGAGTCCCGGGTCACTCCCCGATCGGTTGAGTGGTGCGGAGACGACGCCGTGGTTATTGCTTGGGAAGATGAGGTCCATCTCATTGGTCCTAACGGTGTTGCTGCAAGGTGTGTACATAACCTCCCTTCCCTGAGTGCAACTTACTCAAACGATCTAGGTACTATTATGACGGCGCAGTGCATGTGATACCCGAGTTTGATGGCGTACGGCTGCTCACGAATGATACCTGCGAGTTTCTGCACAAAGTGACAGGTCAGTCCCCGCGACTCCATCCCACACAAACACTGCTAAAGACAAGAAGATGTCACGGAAGCCATATTTCGTCTCGGGTCTACTTCCCCGGCTTCGGTACTATTAGATTCAATCGACCTGTTGGAGAAGAAATCACCAAAAGCGGATGAAAATATCCAGCGCATTCGATCAAGCTTACCCGAGGCTGTGGACATGTGTGTCAAAGCAGCAGGCCATGAATTCGACCCCTACTGGCAAAAGCGACTGTTGAAAGCAGCATCTTTCGGAAAGTCGGTTTTGGAATTGTATAACAGCGACGATTTCGTGGAAATGACCGAAAAACTCCGGGTATTGAAGGCCGTGAGGGACTATCAAATCGGGCTCCCGATATCCTACGAACAGTACATGCGACTAACACCCGAGAAACTGATCGAACGTCTGGTGAACAGACATGAGTATTTGCTGGCCATCAGGATCTCGGAATACCTCCAAATTCCCGCCGATAGGATCTACGTGCACTGGGCGAGCCAGAAGGTCAAAGTTTCCACGGTCGACGATGAAGCTGTTTGCAAGTTGATTGTTCAGCGGTTAGAAGGGAAACCGGGCATATCGTTTGAGTTGATAGCTCAGGCTGCATACGACGAGGGCCGCTCTCACCTAGCCACTCAACTGCTGAATCACGAACCAAGAGCAGGAAAACAAGTGCCTTTACTTCTGAACATGGAAGAGGACGAGATCGCCCTGGATAAAGCCATCGAAAGCGGTGACAATGACCTAGTCAACTACGTTCTTCTACATCTGAAGAGCAAGGTGCCTCTTGCCAGCTTCTTCCGGATGATCAATACCCGCCCTATGGCGTCTGCCCTGGTGGAAACGACTGCCCGAGGAGAGGATACTGAGTTGCTTAAAGATCTATACTATCAGGATGATCGCCCGATTGATGGATCGAATGTACTTGTGGCGGAGGCTCTCAACGAAACTGATATATCCCGCAAAATCGAGAAGCTTCATTTGGCATCTCGCCTGCTAGCCGACTCTAAAGATCCTACGGTCGTCTTACAACAAAAACTACTCTCCGAGTCGTCTCAGCTGCTGAAGGTTCAAGAAGGCTTGGACAAGGATCTTTCTGATCGAACTGAATTCCTCGGGTTAAGCCTGAATGAGACCGTCTACAGGCTTATCAGAGCCGGCTACGGAAAAAGAGCACAGAAGATCCAGAGCGAGTTCAAGATGCCCGAGAAGACATATTGGTGGCTTAGACTAAGAGCCTTGGTCGCTAAGCGTGACTGGGGCGAACTGGAGGAAATCGGGAGAAACAAGAAATCGCCCATCGGATGGGAAGTGAGTAAATCTTATCCCTCATATACCTGCACCTGCTCACGCCATGATAGCCTTTCTATAATGAGATATTGGGCGCCGGAAACACAAAGCTCGCATCGGTCTTCGTTCCGAAATGCACCAGCCTGCCAGTTGAGGAGAAGGTCGAGATGTGGGTGAAATGCGGAATGATCGCAAAAGCTGGAGAAGAAGCCTTCCGGGCAAAGGATGTGAATACCCTCGAGCTCCTCCGCACAAGAGCCTCGGGTCTAGCCGCTACTGAGATCGAACGAATGATCAACCAGCTCAGGCCAAGGAAATAGTCGACGCCGCAGCGGGTATTTCCTTTCGACATTGGTGTCACTTTCAGCTAATATCGTCGTCCACATCAATATCGGCATGTTGGTCCTGAACAGGATTCTGAGCTACAGCTGCCGGCTGTGCTTTTTTGTTGGCAGATGGGGCGGCTCCAGTATCGTCAATCATAGCGTCGTCATCATCGGCTTCGTCATTGAGATTCTGGAACATAGTTTTCGCCGACTTGCGATTCAAATCTTCCCACTCAGCCTAGAGTAATCGATGTCAGAATCAGACTCTCGGTATACAGGAAAGTCATTATGCCATACCCTCCGCGCTTTCACGGTTTTTCCTCGATTAAGGCTTTTCGATACTTTGATCTCCATCTGGTCCAAAACAGCCTCCGCTCGCTCCATGCCCTTCTGCTGTCGGAGTTTCTGAGCTCTTGTCTTGGCCTTGGGCTTAGAACTTTTCTTCATCACCCCGGCATTGGCGCGGTCGGCCAGGACTGAATCCCTCTGTCGTGGTTCTTCGACTCGCGGGGCTGAAGCGAGAGACTTGTCGAGATCAAGACTGGGTGAAGCTGCCCGCCTGGCAGCGCGGGAGTGCTTGGACGGAGCTAATGAAAGCCATAGTGTTAGAACTGAATGAATTTTCCATTTCCAGTATACTATCAAGCTCACCTTTTGATTTACCCATGATGTATGTATGTTGGAGTATAGATTTCGTCGACAGAAATATTTTGTTGTGGAGACATACGGTTCTATCGATAACATTCCGGGTGGCGGCAATGACCACCCACGCAGCGCTTAATTATCCGCGCCGGCGGCCGTAGGCCGGGGATTTCTACCTGTTACAAACACTTTCTACCCTTCCAGTTTTTACACCACACCAGTTCATGAAAATCCAATCGTCGCCCCTATGCGGCTGTCCTGTCTCGTTCTTCGTCAGCCATGAATGCTCGCAGAGAGGGGATCGATATCCTCACTCAGAGTTCCTGGAATAACGCGAAGAACAGCCAGTATGATACTGTCCTGCACCACCTGCGGAACAATACAAGCCTAGCCTACCTCCTTGTGGCCCTGATATCCATCTACTTTATAGCGAACCACCTGCGGTTTATTCCCGTGTCAATAGCCCGGAACCTCTGGGACGTCGCCGTGTATTTAATTCCGTCCAGGGTCGTCGCCGCTCTCGATTCGAAAACGACCGCCGACTCGTCCGGCGAGAACACCCGTTCGATGACTTTCCAGGAGAAAAGCGACGCCATGCAGCGAATCTTCGGCCTCGACAACTCCTCCTTCTCCCTTATCCCTCGCGCTCGCGCCTTGTCAGGCATCGGAACGGCACTCTTAGGCAGGGACAATCTCCCGCCGGGACTAGGAAACTGGGACAACTCATGCTACCAGAACAGCATCATTCAAGGACTGGCGTCTCTCCGCTCGCTTGCGGAGTTCCTGGAGCGGAACATCGATGGTCTCGGCGACAAGGCGTCGTTCTCGACCCACCATGCCCTGAGAGACATCATCGATCGACTGAACAGCGCGTCCAGCTACGGCCAGCGACTGTGGACGCCGCCTGACCTAAAGTCAATGAGCAGCTGGCAACAGCAGGATGCGCAGGAATACTTCTCGAAGGTTGTGGACCAGATCGATTATGAAGTGCAGCAGGCTACGCGTCGACAGACTCGCAACTTGGGTCTGAAGATGGCCGGTCCACAGGAGCATGTGATCGGAGCTAGTACTCTGCAGGATGTTGCGGCGGAGATTTCTTCACAGCAGTCGCCCGAACGCCAGTCACTACGCAACCCGCTCGAGGGTCTCCTTGCGCAGCGAGTCGGCTGTATGAGATGTGGGTGGACGGAGGGTCTTTCGCTCATTCCGTTCAACTGCCTGACCGTTCCGCTTGGCTCGAATACGCAATGTGATATCCGCGATTGTCTTCGTGACTACATGCACCTGGAGCCGATTGAGGGCGTGGAATGTGCCAAGTGCACCCTGTTGCGTGCGAAGGACCAGCTACAGAACATGTTAGAGCAAATAGAAGAAGACAAGAAGCTGCAGAGCGCGTCGGACGCCTCGCAAATGGGGGCCGCGCTGAAAAAGTCCGCCGAGGAGCGGTTACGCGCCGTGCAGGAGGCCCTCGAAGACGAAGACTTCTCCGAAAAGACGCTCTCGAAGAAATGCCATATCCCCTCGAAGAACCGAGTATCCTCAACGAAGTCGCGACAGGCGGTTATCGCACGGCCGCCAAAGTGTTTGGTGGTCCATATCAACCGAAGCATGTTTGATGAATTCACGGGGCTGATGAGAAAGAACTACGCGGCAGTCAGGTTTCCTAGCTCACTTGACCTTAGCGAATGGTGTCTGGGAACTGTGTCTGCTGATGGTGAAACGTGGGACACGAACCCCCGTGAATCCATGCTCCCCTCTTCCAGAGATGCCAGGGATACGTTTGACCGCCGTTATCAATTGCGGGCCGTGGTAACACACTACGGCCGTCATGAAAATGGCCACTATATCTGCTATCGGAAGTACTCAACCGAGACCTTCCCCGCCCAAGTTCCGGAGTCCGTTATCGAGGCGGACGGTGACAAGGAAAAGCCCGAACGCTGGTTTCGGCTCAGTGATGAGGATGTGCAGATGGTCAGCGAGTCCAACGTTATGGCGCAAGGCGGAGCGTTCATGCTCTTTTATGAAGCGGCTGAGCCATCTTCTATCTCGAATGCAAGCGACGAGGCTGACCCAGCGGAAGACGTCTACGCGTCTAGCTGCGTCACTATGGAAGATGTTTCTTCATCGTCTGCCACTTCCAACACATCTCAGGCGACCAGTGTTTCATCCTCCGAGAAGGTTGACCTGCCGATTCCGAACGGAATCTCCCTAGCTGACGTCGACTGATCCCTTCACCGTCCAATTCTTTGAGGACATCCCTATGCATTGTACCTATATGACATTATGATACCCAAAACATCAAGGCGTTCTTGTTTCGAATATTCATTATTCTGCTTATTCATGAACAACAGTGCCGTTCTTCATGCTATTTGTATTCAGCATTTGCCACTGGTTTGTTGCGAGTCTTTACATCAGTGAGCTCGACAATGTACATTGAGCGTAGTCCATAATAACACATGCCGTATCAAGGCGAACAGAACACTAAACAGATCCTCCTAACACCCGCTTTAGTGCAAATACATAAACCCGTAGCACCTTTTCCTGTATCCCTCAATGAGTGCAAGCTCAAAAGACACCAGCTCGAGTCATAACTTCATGAAACTGCTCCAGCGTGACCCCAGCACCAATCCCCGCACCGCCATTCGCCTCCTGGATCATATCCCGCAAAAGGTCATCGCCAATATCCTCCTTCAGTTCGCGAGCAATGCGCCGTAAATCACTAACGGTGATGGGCCGGTCCGCGCCGCGCGTAAAGAGCTGGAAGGCGCTGTCCACCTCGGCGGCCATGGCATCGTCATCGCGCGATCTCAGCTTGGCCGCTGCGACAGAAAGGAAGGGTCCGTACGGAACGAAACCGGTGGTTGTGGGGTCTATTGCGGATAGGATGGAGTGAAGTTCTTTCGAGTCGGCTGGTCCCAGCCCGAGCGCACTGGTTTGGTCAGCCATGCCATATTCCATAGGGTATGAAAGAGGTGTGGATGTACACGAGGGCCTTGCGCACATCTTCCCGAGGGATGACGCCCTCCTTCTCGTTCTTGAACTCCTCGTTTTGAGTCGAAAACAGGTGAAAGACCTCCTTGATCTCGTTCTCTTCTTCGGCGGAGATGTCGTTCTCTTTTGCGAGTTTGGACTGGCGCGAGCGCTTGGGCGCGGCTGGGGCTCCACGCTTCTTGGGTAGCTTGTCTGGTTAGACTGAGAAGTATGATGGAGTCAAGTGCGACTCTTACCATGTTACCCAAGTTTGTGATGCGCGCAGTGCTGATGCGACTGGGAATCTTCAGTCGTGCGTGAGGTCAGAAGCTCGAGGATGAAGTGGGCCGTAGAGCCATTGGTAGGTGGTAAGTGGCAGATGCTTTGTTTCCTGGCTGCAAGAGTCTGTATCAAC
Source organism: Aspergillus terreus NIH2624 (assembly GCF_000149615.1). Taxonomy (NCBI): domain Eukaryota; kingdom Fungi; phylum Ascomycota; class Eurotiomycetes; order Eurotiales; family Aspergillaceae; genus Aspergillus; species Aspergillus terreus. The sequence continues at coordinate 1,446,651 of NT_165931.1, read as the reverse complement.
CACATGCACATGCGCGGAGGATTGTATTGGAGGAAAGAAAGCAATGGCGAACGATGCGATGCGATGCGACAGCAGGGAGAGGTTCCAGGTGGGCTTAATCTCCGCAGCCTGACGTCGCCGTCGATGCCTGAGGCCGCAATATACCTGGTCAAGCCTAGCGTTGTTTACTGTTAGTGTCACTCTTCCACTTCAACCTTACCTACGTCTCACCATTATCTCATCGCGATTGATGTCCTAATGCCTTTGGTCTGACGAAAATGAGTGTCATTATCAATCATTAGCAAAGAGAAATGGCGGGACGATTGGGTCAGTCACTCACATGCTTGAACCGCTTCACCATGACGCGAGAGTTAGCCATGGAACACATGAAGTTGATGTCAGAGTCCGGCCTGAACTGTCTGCCTTCTGGCCAGCGGTCAGTGAAAAAGGCCCAACTTGAATAGCCATACGTCTTTTCAACATCCTTTCTGCACGTCGTAGATGCCACCCGTCTCCGCAGGAAAATCACCTCTCTCTTGTCCCATGTCTCCCGGTCTGGTTACAGAAGACTCCCTAGTCATCTGTCAAATGGATTTTCCAGTCAAGCGTGTCTCACTGCTATGTTTGACTCACCACCCATAAGTATCGAGCATTCGGACGATCCCACAGATGTCAAGGATTTGGAGGGGCCATCCAGCGGGGGTCGTACTTCTATCGTGGACCTCCCCTTCGAGCTTCTTTCGCTGATCTTCGAGTCGCTGCCTTTCCTGAGCAAGGTGTTTTGCACTGAGCTCTAAGCGCATGTACCGCCTTTTTGGCTTGATCCTCAAAGATGACCGGCTTGTCTATCAGAGACTGTTTTCGAACGCAAAATTCTCCATACCTCTGGACCGACCGGATATTCCGAGGAATCGGCTTCTTCTTCGGCTTGAAGACCAGCGATTTGCTTTCTGTTCGCGCTGCCTCAAGCTCCACCCTCGTGATGAATTTCGTGATTGGGAATTGTTGCTCCCTCCTTTGAGGCGACAATGCATGGTTTCGGCCGAAACAGTCAACCTATGCCCATGTTTGGCTTTGACGGGCCGTGATCAGATGAAACTCAAGAGATGGTTGAAGACTGGTTTCCTTGATGTCTTGAAAGAATACCGAATCACGCAGCAATTCCAGGTGTTTTTGCATCCTGATGGTCAGTGGCGCCTCGTTCACCACTGTGTCGTCACCCACAATGTAGATGCATTTATTCGAATCAAGATGACAGTCTCGCTAGGAGATTTCCTAGATGACGATGAAACGTCTTTGACTGTCCATACAACGTTCAGTGTCCACTTGTGCAGTCCTTCACCCCCGCCAGGCGCAAAACCTTATCTTTCCTTTCCTCAGCCTGCCGGAGACCCCCTTTGGCTGTGCCTGGGGTTGGACATAATGAGGGCCATATGGTTTTCTGAGACACAGAGGTCGTGCCGTTCGTGCGGGGCTTGCGTAGAGAAGATCTCACGTTCAGATGGTGGGATGTTGGCCACAGTTCAATGTACACGCATACTGGTCTCTCTTCCATCCATATTGACGTCTCACAGGTGGCCCGAGGCTTCTTTGTTCGGTCATTGGTATGCACCGTCTGGACGGCGCTTAGCCTCGATTGTTTGATCGATCCAGAGGGAGGCTAGAAATGGATAGAGCACTCAATCAAGACTTATGTCCGTGAGGCATCTACCCTACTACACTACTAGGGCTAAAGAGTAGAAAGCACCATGAGTAGAGAGAATAGAGTTGATTCATAACTAACTACGGGCAAGCCTCCGGACATATACAATTAAGGCCCTGGTGACAACTAGTACAAAGAAAGGAGAAGGGAACAATCTCCCGCGGTTCCCCCGCTTCACTATTATCATTGTTAGATACTGCAGCAGACCAGCTAGCCTGAACATCTTTATAATCCGTCGACGCAATGATATCACTCCAGCTAACTGAATTTATAGGGATTGATAGAGCTCGTGTTCTTCATTAGTAGTATTATAATGTTTTTAGTTTAGATATAGTTAGAGTAAAAGATTGTCTTTAAGAGAGATACAAGCCCTTTGACCTAAATCAAGCTACATAGACTAATATTTAGAGTAAAGATTCACCGCACAGCAATCAAAAGTGAGATTACAACTTCACCAATATATGGAATATACCTTCGTTATGCAATGATACATTCGGTCATCACCCACTTTAATGACTGCATCTTCACAGAGGCACAGTCTTTCCCCTTTAAAAGGCCCGAACCCTCTTCTTGCCAATTGCTCCCATCTGATCCTCGTACATCACCAGAAGCCGAGCGCAAATACCAGACGGTCTTTCCCCTTCTATCCTTCCATACTGATATACCTAGGTAGGAAGATCGCGGTAACGTTCAGTTCTTGCCGCATACAGTGCCTTCCTTGCACTGCTGTTGCATCCTGCCGTCAGCATATATAGACCCTGGACCCCCTCCCGTGTAAACCATTCTGCGTCCATGTCTTCAGTGTCAACATGACACCATTTCAGTCTGTCTTCTCTCAACAACACACATCACCACTACCATCACCACGACCAACACCACCACTACCACTATGTCTTGGGAAACGTTCGAGCGCGTTTCAGGAGTAATCTCCTTTTGCTGGACATGGATAAGCCCTGTCCTAGTCAGCTTTGGACCCGGAAAAGACGCGTTCTTTCGCCAACGCTACTGTGCCTCGACAGGCAAATGTCTTGGGAAACTTTCGAACGAGTTTCGGGAGTAATGTCCTTTTGTTGGACATGGATAAGTCCTGTCCTAGTCAGCTTTGGACCCGGAAAAGACTGGGTGCAATATTTCTTCCCTTCTTTGTGGCCACCAAAGAAGGTCCAGCCCACTCAATCCGATCCCGAGAGTCATGAGATGGGATAACGTCGATCGCAGCTGCTCAGCGACCTCGAGGTGACAATTGGCAAAGTTCAGACAATCGCTCCGAAATTCGAAGCACAGCATCTCGCACAGGAGGAGTCCTTGCGGGTCCTGTCCAATGAGCTCGCCACTACTAGCACGGCAAACAGCCAGCTAGCCGTAACCTTGAAGGAGACGCAAGCAGAGCTCCGACGTCTTCAGGCGGATATCCGAGACCGAGCGGTGGAGTTTAGAAACCGAGAGGCGGTTCTGGAGGCCAACATCGTCACCGACAAACCTGGCGGCATTTATGCGTCTTACTGGAACCCGTTAGTTGCGGACTGATCTCCATACTCGCGATAAGGACCACTAGCTGCTCCGGTAGCTCAGGAATCAGTTAGTCGCTACCCTTCCACGGCGTCGCATCCACGTGAACAGTCCAACTCGTCTCAATGGGTCAACAAGGCCCTAGAATCACTCAACATGGCGACTCGTGCAGAACATCAGAAGCGTGAGACTACTGCAACTCTTGACAATGTGATTCGAAATCTTGAGATGCTGCGCGACAATCATGCGGCACTCACCCCAATCAAGGATGCCTGTTCACGCCTTGACGATCTCTTGCGACAGCATGCTGACGAGCCCGACGCGTGCGAACTCATTCACGCAGCTGCTGAGATATCCTTTAGAAATCTCAAAAAAGCCGCCAGCAGCAACTCTTAGGATGCTTTTCCGCATCGCACTGATATGTCAATGCATGATCACCTCTACCACTTTTCAACACTGCACTGACGACATCCCTACAAATCACGACTTGATGACCTCTTGCTTTCGGCATTCTGATAACTTACGCCTTTCTGTACCTACTTTACGCTTCATAATGCTATTAATGTCTTTACGACTCACTGTCTTTCGCGCTAATTCTCGCGTTCACGGAGTTTCATGTTCACCACGTTGTGTTTTCCATTTCTGACGCCTGGGACGAGCTTATTCCTAGTTAATAGAGACAATTAATCATAATCATCATCCATCGTCAGTTTCTTTCTAATTCCCACGTCACGGCAATAAGGCCACGACAAGCGGTAAATGCGGTAGATGGCAACCACGGTGGTCTCGAATACGGCCGAATTTACATTAGGTACAGTGCCATTACTCTCGTTAGGACTATATTATGTACTCAGATTGAGTGTCTAGCTTGGGGGAAGCTGAAGGATTGATTCATCATAAACACAGGAACAAGACAGTGGCGATAAAAAACCATAGATCTATAGAAGGTGCTAGTAGAGGCATGACTAAGTCCGATAACCCCGGAAAGCGGCTGACGTAACTGCAGAGAGCCTAGTTACGGATAATCTGCTTTAAGTGTCACCCCCAGCGCATCAGTGCCTGGTTATAGGCACGTCCCTCTTCACGCTCTAGTAGTCCTCATCTTCATCATGGATGTAGAGCTGTATGTGTATGACCTGTCTAAGGTACTCCACCCCTCGATTCATTAACTACGATTCATCACTAACATCTGCAGGGTCTCGCCCGGATGGTATGTCCTAGTCATATATCCTATGACGAAGTATATCTGATGAGAATAGTACTCGATGCCCCTGACAGGGACACAAATTGACGCCATCTACCACACCTCTCTGGTCCTGAACGGCGTGGAGTACTATTTCGGACAGGGCATCCAGACGGCCATTCCCGGCACCACCCACCATGGAGAACCCATGGAACGAATCCATCTGGGCCAGACCGAGATTCCCACCGACGTGGTCGAGGAGTATCTACAATCGCTAGCAGAGATCTACACTCCAGAGGTAAGCCTGCGTCTCCGATTGCACATCAGCGACTGACCCGTCAGTCCTACGACCTGTTTCTGCACAACTGCAACAACTTCACCCAAGATCTTGCCATGTTCCTCGTGGGCAAAAGCATCCCCGAGCACATCCGCAACCTCCCCCAGACCTTCCTGAGCACACCCTTGGGCCAGATGCTCAAACCGCAAATCGAGTCCGCCCTCCGCGGCGTCACGCAAGCCCCAGGCACCGCTCTCCAACCAGCCCCAGCGGCAGCACCTCCCAGCACAGGCAAAGTGCACATCGTCACCAACCTCGCCCAGCTCGAGGAATGTCTCGCTTCGGCGGCGCAATCCTGCGCCGTCATCTTCTTCACCTCGGCGACCTGCCCGCCGTGCAAGATGGTGTACCCGACGTACGACGAGCTGGCCGAAGAGGCCGGCGCCAAAGCGGTGCTGATTAAAGTCGACATCAGCACAGCCATGGACGTGAGCATGAAGTACAACGTCCGCGCGACGCCCACCTTCATGACCTTCCTCCGCGGCCAGAAGACAGACGAATGGAGCGGCGCGAACCCAGCCCAGCTCCGCGGCAACGTCCGTCTCCTCCTCGAGATGGCGCATCCCACCCACCCGCACCGCCAGCTGGACCTCCCCAGCCTCCAGCGCCCCATCACCTCCTACGTGACCTACAAGCGCGTCCCGCCGCTGGACAAGCTCGTGCCCAAGCTCCACCCGCACGACGACCACCCTGTCCTCCGCGCCCTCCTCGACTTCATCCAGCACCGCTTCGCGTCTCCCGAACCCGCCGCCGACACGCCCCTCCCCGACCTCCCGTCCTTCGCGACATACCTCCAGACGACAGCGGCGGCGCTTCCCCGCGAAAAGCTCTTCGCGCTCGTCGATCTCGCGCGACTGCTCTTCCTCGACACACGGGTAGCCGGGTTCTTCGCCGCGGAGCCGCACCACACGACACTGATGGCGCTCCTGGCCCCCGCCGCCAGCGACGCCGAGCTCGCCGCGGCCCCATACGCACTACGCATCGTGCTCCTCCACCTCGCGTGCAACCTCTTCACAACCCCACTCTACGCCGAACACCTCGGGACAAGCCACACACTACGCACAACGCTCCTCCGCCTCGTCACGGGCAGCCTGCTGGACGCGCACGCCAACCTGCGGGTGGTGGGAGCGTCGCTGGCGTACAATCTCGCGGCGGACAACCACAACGCGCGGCTGGCGGGACGGGCGGAGCGGCTGGCGGAAGAGGAGCAGGTGGAGCTGGCGGCGTCGGTGGCGGAGGCGATCGAGCGCGAGACGGAGAGCGCGGAGGCGCTGCACGGGCTGGGGGTTGCGCTGGGGTTGCTGGTGTACGAGGCGGCGGTGGACGGGATGGTGGTGGACGTGTGCAAGGCGCTGGGGGTGGGCGCAACGGTGCGGGCGAAGTCGGGGACGGACGCGGTGCTGCGCGAGATCGGGGGGTTCCTTGAGGGGTTGTAGATCGGATTCGGGTTGGGCGCGGGGGATGTCGGATTGCGTGGATTGCATGGGGTCTACAAGTAGTTAGGTAGAGTTGGCTTACGATAGACGGCGGTCTGGATGGAGATTAATTAATTTCTAACTAAGAATTCGTGATGGAAACCAGGGTATGTCGCTAGCTATGCAAGAGGATCACATCAAATGCAATGCGGGAGCTGAGGCTCGGGGTATGGCGCTGAAAAAAGAAACAAGACGTAACAAGACAAGTACACGACGGGGTATCTGAACATCGGACGGGAAAGACACGCTGAAACAGGGAACAGGATCGCTGAAGAGAAAAAGTCGGAAGCAGACAGACAACAGACAGGTAGACAGACAGATGACGCTGAAACGAACTACCCGAAAAGGAAAAACCAGGGTATGCCCACCAACACCTCGCGCAACGCACGAATCAGCAATAAACAGCACGATAATAGAATGACACATGCGCAACCAGGCACAATGCAAACAAGTGAGTCATCGGGGGTGTGTGTGGCAGCCCGCGCAATCTGGCGGTGAAGACGAAGTGAGGCGGGGGGGAGGGATGAGGAGAAATATGTAATATCGCAGTATGCGCCGACAGCGATGGGGAAATTAGGTAAGCCGCTCCAGACCGCGGCCAGGGTGCCTGATTTGCTCCGGCTGCGGCGCCTCGACCCATGCACGTGCCCCCGGCCATAGGCGAGGACTGTCAGATGTTCTTCAGGCGGAAGAAGAAATGATGCCCTATCACTCCGGTGCGGGTGGTCATGTTGGGGGTATGACTGGGGGTGTCATTTGCCACCCCCATGTCGAGGAAAAAGCAACCCAGCGTCTGAGTAACGGTGGCTTGCGCGATGGAGGACAGCCTCATCAATAAGACTGGCAAAAGCTGATCGATCGATGGGGACGTGCTCAGGCGCGAGTGGCCTTGGAGGCGGAGGTAGTGCGACGTTTCTTCTCGACGATGGCCTTGCGCTTTCGGCGCTTGGCGTTTTCGCGCTCGAGGGCGGCGAGCTGCGCGACGCGGAGGGCCTGCTGGGCGCGCGCGTGGGCGTGGACCTGGGCGAGCAGACGGGCGCGCTGGGCCTCTTCCTCGGCGGCGGCGCGGATCATCTGGATCTGCTGCTCGGTGGTGAGGTCGAGAGGGTCGCGCACGGCGGACTCCTCGTCGACGGGGGCGTCGGACATGGGCGACAGGTCGAAGTCGAGCTCCTCGTCGGAGATGAAGGCACTGGTGGTGCAGACGTCGGCGGCGGAGTTGATCAGCGAGGGGCGGTTGGGCCAAGAGGGAAAGGCGCAGGAGTTGGAGTTGCTCACGCCAAAGGCGGCGGAGAAGGAGCCCTTGCGGGGGGTGATGTCGAGCAGAGAGTCGGTGGGCGAGGGAGGCGGCGGAGCGGGCATGGAGGCGAGCGAGTGATCCAAGTCGCAGGAGGAGCCGAAGCTGAACGGGATGGCGACGGTGTTGGTGGGAGAGGCCTCACTGGGCGAGGAGCGGATACTGGCTCCTTGACTCCATGGCTGGAAGGGGTATGGACAGGGTTTGGAGTACTTCATTGTGATGTGTGATGGAAGTATGGGGATGAGTGAGAGAGGAGAGTGTGTGAGAGTGAGGAAGAAGACTTCCTAGGATGTTGTAGAAGATCAGTGTGTTGTGGTGAAGTAGATAGTGATCAGGTCAGGTCGGTCAGAGGAGGAGCCTGTATATGTAGGCAGATGGACAGAACAGCATGGGCCAGATCGATCGGAAGGGTGTCTGGACTCCCTTGCATGGAGATAATCTTCACCGAAAAGAAAATCGCATGTATCCCATAATAGGTAATCAGTTCGCAGGCAAATAATGGATCAGTCCAGTGTACTTTGGGCTGTGGTGAGTTGGATCGCTGCCAGGTAGTAGATGGATGGATAGATAGATATAATCCAAATCTTCATCGAGGCTGCAGACCCTGGTCCATTTATCACTCTTATTTTCTGTTATTTCTTTATTTATTTATTAATTATTTATTTGTTCGATCTATTTTTTAGCTTATTGGATTTATCGGAAAATGTTTTTATTTTCTGAAAAATAATATTTCAAAAAGAAAAAGATTACCGGTCCGCGGGCCGGGGAAGATCGGATGGGGAATTTTATTACTTCTTTTCTTTCTTTTATTTTATTTTACTCAATATTTATTTTTATTTCTATTATTTAATCCCACAATCCCGTACTTCTTCAATAAGAACCAGACATCCCCATGCATCTGGTCAAAGAGCAAATGCCTTATGTACCTCCTCCGTACATACTCTCACCGCTCTTCAGTTTGCCAGCATGTATGTCTATCTGTACCTCAATATGCCTGTCAACATCAAACGCATCCCATGTTGCGGTCAACCGCAACGTGTCGTCTGTAGGGTCGATAATAATAGTCATTATAATGAGGCACCATCAGGCACCAGGCGCAGGCACAGGCACAGGCACAGGCCAATATTGGGTATTCGACTCGGGCGGTAATTGATAATAAAGGCAGAAGAAGAAACAACTATCAGATTCGGCGGAAATCCGTTCTCCCGCCGCGCGATCCGCACTCCTTTTCCTAGGAGAACCCATAGTTACGGAATAGAGTACGTACGTACCTTAGGTAGAGACCCCCACGAACCCAGCATCCTCCACGAGCGACCCAAAACAAAGGAGTTTCGGGTCAAGGAGACTCTTCCCCGCGACCCACTGTTTCCCGTTCCGTCCCTTTTTCCCTTCTTTCAGGCCCAAGTCACACCAACTCCAGAAGATTCGCACCGTTGAAACGCCCACAGTGCAACCTCCCCCAACTCTCGACCAACACCGGCAAACGAAGACGCGACGGGACCACCGCCGTCCGTCGCCTTGATCAATCCGGATGATTGGGGAATAATACTGCGGAGTGTGCCTCCTTCGACTTCACCCATCCACGCCCCCGCGGGTCTCCGCCTCAGCCGGGGAAATTCTCCCCGTTTGACGGAGTAACTCTCCGTTCTTCTCCGTGCCTCTCCCGATCAGGAGGATGACCAAGAGAACCGCTCGGAAAGGACATGGCATGGAATGGAGATGGGGCCGCAGGATCTCCCAGCGAAATGGTTTCCGAGGCATCAAATGCACCCACTCAGCTCCCCCTGACTCCAGCGGGTAAATTAATGAGGATCATCGTTTACGACTCCGTACAAGGCGAACCGTCTTTGTCCCGAGGATTCGGGCTCGATAGATTTCTGCCCTTGTTCCAGTGCCATGGGATCCCATCCGCCCAACGCGTTCATGCGGCTGGCGATGCCTCGGTCGGCTGGATCAGGGGTTGATATTGTCCTCTTTTGATGGTGTCTACAGTGTGTCTGGATGTTTGATGCGTGTTTCATGCACACTCAAGACGTCTATGAGACAACCAGCCAGTAGATACATGGACAGATGATAGGTGACAGACGGTCCATCTCGATGGACTTGACAAGACCAATCCATCAGATGCCACCCACTTTCAAAGTATAGACGATAGACTGTCGACATCCGGCTGAATATGATCTCCTGCAACCTAACTACCTGTAGACCTCGGCTCAATTCTGACAGCAACGGTTCTAGACCTCGGACTAATCGATCAATAGTACCTCCTCGGGCATCCACCGGGGAAGCTGATTCTGTCCCGCCGCCGATCGAACCGTCGCGTCGGATTTCCCCACCGCCGCGTCGCCTTCCGCAGCTCTGAGGATTTATCCATCAAAATTGGGTCGGCCGGCGTTTGAGACTGATCAACTCGTCTTCTTCCCCGGCGAGGGGGCTGACACGGAAAGGCCCGCGGGAGAACGGAAAGGGGGGCCGTTGGTCCCAGGAGACAGGATGCCCCCTTTCTTGGGATTCATGAGCCATCATCTGGCAAAAGAAATACCGAGGTGGTTCCCGGTCGAAGGGATCACGATCTCGGGGTCCTGCATCCCCGAGGTCGTCGTGGGTACGTACTTTGGCGGCTGACGAGTCTCGCCGATTATTTTCCGGTTGACGCCGATGGCTGCTGTCTGCACAGGAACGCATATGTAAATGCATTCGGCATGGGGAGGCATTCCTGCACTGCACTATCGACAGAGAGCAGGGAGAGCAGACAATACATCCCCGTGAACGAGCCATTGGTCGATCGCCATCCCATGATCCCGGATACCTCTTGCGGGAGACAGCTCTTCATCTGCACTTCTGCAGGATTTATCGTCATCTCCAGGAGTATCCTCCTCTGCAGCGAGAAAGGCGGTGATACACCGCTTCCTCCATGATTGGACATCATGATGCCATGCCATCTATTTCCAACCCTTCCGCTACAAGAATCAGGTATATTGTCGACGCCACGACGGACGTCCGTGTGTTTGTGATGATAAATCACTTCCCTCGCCCACTCAATCCGTATTCAGTCTGTACCTTCTGCCCCGATCGGGAACGAGAGCTTTGGTCTCCATGTCGGGCTGGGTCCGGAGTTTAATCCCCAAGCTCTCCCTGCTGGGACGCGCGCACGGGATTCCAGGGAGAGATCCAAGCACTGACCGGATGCAGCGCTGAAGCAAAGCTCAGACAGAGCGGGCTCCGTGCTCCAGCAGGTGGTGAACGGGAAAGCGATTAAGATCTGCCTCCTCGCAGCGGAAGGGGCTTCCGCTGAAGAAAGCCGCTGGGGATGGAGTTCCGGGTTCCAAATTGACTTCCCAAGGGAGAGCGCTGGGAGGTTCCCCGGCCGATCTCCAGCTTGGAGGTGGATACATCGAACATGGGGTAAGATGTAAGGAATGGGCTGGGAATGTTCGGTGGCGACTGCAGCCCACTTGATAGATACATGCCTCCTGCACGTACATGCCTCCGGATTCTACTTCCAGCGCGATGGGAGGAGGGAGGAGCATTGACTCGTCGCTGTTTGGCGTCCCCACCCTTTGGAGCTGGATGATTCATGTCCGACATACTCCGAATTAGCTATGTGCAGTATACCTCGCTGTATGCACTTCAAGGTATGTGGCGGAGGGCCGCTCAGCCACCGATGTAAACAGAGCTATTGTTCTGCATGACCCATGCTTGCCACCGCCAAAACTGGTTTCTGCGGATCTGAGGTCAGACTCAGAAGAATGATAGACAGCGTCATCGTCGAAGCCAGATGACCTCGATCGCGACCATATCGCGTCTGTCATCATCTCGAATCATCCATGCTGCTCGGACATTGTTTGTTGTACAGCGATAAGCTTACGATACATCACTCGGGCTTCTCCGACCGTGGTCGCCTTGATGATATTGGTTGGGGGGGGTTCGTAATCTGAATCAGCTGCATCCGAGCGTGGGATGAGATGGCTCCGGAGTAGATACGATATCGATATCCGCTGGCTGGCGTGTTTCGCAGGGATCCAAATATAGGCATGGCCCATCCCACCGTTTCAGTGGCTATCGCGGTCAACTCGGTGTCTATCTCGTCGTGGTAAACACCAGTAACCACCATCCCATCCACTACTACCTTACTCTCCCGAGATATCGCCATACATGGTCGATTGGCTATGAGAGCCTCCCACCGAATTTCCACACCCTGATTTTGCAATAACCGCCCAACGCATCCCCTCCTATCACCCCCATCTCCCCCCTCATCCCCCCTCTCGGACGATCCATCAGCCATCAGGTAGTATTATTGATCAAACGAGTCCATCCCTCACCGCCAAAAAGGATCACCGCATCGCATCTAGGGAGAAAGGGAGTGAACAGTCCAGAACCCGACCAGAAACCAGGACACCCCCTGCTCCCCGCGCGCCCCCAGAGGGGTCCAGAGTGACACGAGCGATCGATTTATCCGTCGCGGACGGACGGGGCTGCAGCCCTGCCGAAGACGCGTTGCAATCAAGGATCTGAAGAAGGGTCCAACTGTCCTACTGTCCAACGGCTGACGCTCGAGCATTAAGCGGTAAGCAACACATGCACGGCTCATTCACCGCCGGTTCTTGGGGTTTGCGTGGATGTGGGATTCCGTCCGCGCTGTAATTACCCGACGCCTGATGCCGGGTATATTCACGCCTCCGCATTAATAACAAGAATAATAATGGATATTATGGATGATATCCCGTTGAGATTGACCGGCTTTTTCTCCTATGGGTTGAGACCACCTAATCCATTCGACGATCTAGACTGAGCACGCAACCCCGAGATTCTTCCAGAAATTCACCGCTCGAACCCAGCCCACATCCACCCCACGCCGGAGCAGATAGATTGGCCACGGTACCCCCATGTCCGTCTGATCACCCCCGGCCCGGTGCTGTACGGAAGCGTTCTCGAACGCGCATCCTAGTCGTTTCGAGCGGTCGAGCGGGCGCGGTTTCAGGGTCCGATGGGGCGAGGTTTCTCCGTCGGTCTTTGTTGGCCGTTGGAGAGGGTTACATGGGCTGGAGTGAGGCTTTTGGTGTAATCTGGCGGGTTGTTGGTGGAGTTTATTTCTTTGTCTGGTTGGTGGTGGATTGATGAGATATTCTTTGTATCTGTAGGTGCTTTTGCTAGATGCGGGATGAAGTGAGGACATTTATATACCTCATAGAGTACTGATCTCCTACATGCCCCCATTCCTTGGTCTCTAGAACCCGAGAGATTGAACCTAGTTCTTTGATACTGGGGCAATCAGTCTGTGGTAGTATTAGTAGGATTTACTCTTCGGCCAGAAGTATCGGCGGCTTGGTCACAGATCTACAACAGACTGATTTGAACTAAGGATCACAATCATGTATACAACATCATGTTCAATGACCACTCTGACACTCTCCATAGTAACTATCCACCTCCCTCGTAATCATCGCGCGGAAAACCTCCCCCGGAGTCACCAAGGACTAGGCAGCTTCGCATACGCGTCAAGGTGAACCTCCCAACTCCCACACATAAAGCCAGACCCCATCTCTGACAACCTCATCCCATTCCAACGCATCAATAATCCCACGATGCCCGTCACAGAGCTCGCCCTTCTTCACCTCAAAAACCGCCGTCAGATCCCACCCGAGACCAAATCCGCCCTCGTATCTGGGGCCTCCGCACAAGCCCGCTTCGCAGGCTACCCCGTGCATCTCTATTCGCAGGTAGAGGATCCCTCATACATCTACCTGCTCGGCGGATGGGACTCGGTATCGCAGCACATGAACGAATGGATCCCGTCGCCGACCAATCAGAACATCATGTCGTCCCTCGCGGACGAGATGGAGGTGGTCTGGATGTTCCATGTTGGGGTTGAGCCGGCCTCTGGGGAGACGCGTTCGGCGAGTAGCCCGCTCGATGCGCCTGTTCTGGCTATTGAGCGGTGTTTTGTTGGAGAGGAGAAAGGGGATTTTGAGGATAGTATGGCACGTGTGAAGGGTCGTATGGAAGAATGTACTGCGCCGAGGATGCTGCGGTGTGGATGGCGGATTGACCATGCAGAGGGGAGAAAGGAAAGGCATGAGTTTGTGGTGCTTAGTGGATGGGAGGATGTGGAGGATCACCTTCGCTTTCTGGAGACTGGATCTGCGGATGACAAGTACAGGAAGGATCGGATGGAGGGAGTAGAGCTGCGACATGCTCGGTTGATGGAGGTGGTATAGTCTTTCAACCTCACTATAGGCCTCTCACTATGGAAATATTTTGAGTTTAGTTGGTATGTCAACTTGACTTTCTTCATGGCTTTCTAGACTATGAAGGCTGTCATACTAGATGCACCGGCAGTCTTGACTGATCCACTACAGTCGACGCATAAGTGGATCACTGAGAGGTTCCCAGGACACTGTGTATCCATAAAGCATGTCTCAGTTGCATTAGTACAGTAATTGCAGCAATCTCGGCTGCTATCATATATATTCGACACCCCCAGTTGTCTTCAACAAGATTATAATCGTACAACTCCAGCTCTGCACTGATCTCCATCATACCAGCACAAAAGCTGACAGAACCACCAAACCTACAAACCGCATCGTCATAACCACCTTGCTCCCCGCAGACTCTGTCTCAGTAGGCTGGGCCGCAGCAGCGGTGGTCGAGGAAGCATTCAATATTCCGTTTCCAACACCCTTGATTCCAATATCAAACGGCGCAGTAGTCGAGTTCCCATACCCGCACTTCTGGATATTCTTCCACCCATCATCGACCCAGGTATCTCCCGCGGAACCCATAAACAACATGTCATTTCCGACCTTGACCCGACGATGGGTGTCTGCATCGATGTTGAGAATGGAGGGATCTCCCACAGTCCAGAGACTATACGGATACTGGTGGTTGTTCCAGTAATACGCCAGTGCGCAGACCCAGTTGCAGTCAAAGTCCGCCGGAAGGACCGAGCTTTGCTGAATGTAGCAGAATTGACCGTCCCTGGGATCATCAGCATTGTGTCCTGCAACAAGACTAGATGTATAGAGACGCGTACTCATCCTTCGCGCATGACTGCATGAGTGTATACTGGAACAGGGACCCGATGGTCTGAACGGGTACGTTTTCCTCTCCATCTTTTCCGAGGAACCCCAGTGACTTCACGGCAGCATCGCCCGGCTGCGCGCAAGACTCCTTCACGTTTGCAATGTACTTCGATAGCGAAGATTGGCAAGTTGGGGTACAGGTTTGAGTGAAGTTGTCGGGCTCCATGCTGTCCAGGAAGTAGCGCTGCTCACCGGCATTTACTAACTGGACTAGATACTCGTTGCAGTCGATCTCGGCGCTGTACGCCTCTTTGCATTTTGAGGACGTGGTGGTGGCAAGGCTGCTCGTCGTGTAGTTCCAATATGATGTTGTAGTGTTGAGACTGAAGGCGTGCGACAGAGCAGGTAGAATAAAGACTGAAATGAGTGGGCACTGCATTTTGAAATGAGGTTCAGGCTGTTAACGAAAGTGAGTTGTGTATGTTGAAGGAGTGTAGAGTTGGTATATCGGTCTAGCGAGCGGACGCAGAGGATAAGATGAACGACCACTGTCGAATTCCCCCACAGTGTACAGACAAAATCAAATGGGATCTTCAGATTCCTCCATTATTGAGGCTCTTATATATTGGGTGTCGGGCAGGTCCGCCATCTTCTAAAACTAGCCTGCGATCCGGTGGCTCGGCGTTGGTGGTGGCGGATTTTAGCGATATTGCGATCCATTTTGGTCACAAGAGCAGATGTATCTTGTCTTTTCTGGAGCAGAACGAGCATTTTTGATATGAGAGGAGTCCTTAACGAAGAGGGAGCTTTGAACAGGAAAGGTTTTATCAGATACGGGCGTGGACTGGTACAACAGATCATGTCTCCAGAAGCTGCCAAGAGAGCCATATTCTTAGCGCATTATTTGAGGTCTAGATGGAAATTGGCGAGTCGACAGCAGCCCCATGGTAGTGCCCTCTCTTTGGTTCAGGTGGGGATAGATTCGACTAGTCTAGATAGAAGTCAGCGTCTAAGCGAGGAACCGTCAATAAGGCTAACATAGTTTCCTAGTAGTCTTGCATTGAGATAATCCCATAACAATATTGGGTGTTCAGGGTCCCTCTCATTCCGGTGCCCCTCTAAGCGGTCTGTCCAGAATCTGATTAATGTATCTACCTCACTTGTAATGGTGACATCGGCCCGGACGAATATGACATAGAGTTGTCAACATTACCCCAACCCATAAGCCCTATCTTCACATCTTTTCCTCCTCTTCACAGCTCTACGACCTGCTCTGGTTCGTTTTTCCCAGTCAATGTGGATCAAACTAGACTACAAACGACGCAATGTGCAAGACAGCGTCACCTGCATACATCGACTGGTCGAGTCCACGCCGCACCGGTTCTTGACCCGTGGCGACCTCCAGAAAGTCGGAATCCGTGCAGAGAGACGCTATATGTCCCCTGGAAACTATATCGCCTTCAATCCATGCTTCTTCAATCCTCGGCCCCCAGATTTTGCCAGTAATCCCCGTACGGACAGTGAGAAAACTAAGAACTCCGCGGTAGACAATATAGGAGAGAACGAGCATCAGAACACAGACACAGAAGCGGCTGAAAGACCAGGACCCCGCTATCCTTCGATCCTCGGTAGGCATCATGGAGATAGACTTGATAAGATCGTACCTGGGTCGTTCACCATGAGGACCTTCACCTGCCTGTCTGACAAGGGGTAAGTGGTGTGTTCCACCTTCCTATGGGAATCTCACAGAACATACTTCAGGGCGACGACCAAAGGGAAATGGAAAGAAGATCCTGCTCTGGGTCTGCTCGACGTGTCCAGCAGCAACTGGCGCGCAGCCGTCTGCATAGAGGACCCAACCTACCGCCATCCACACGCTATAATCGACGTGATGACGGATACAGATGTTGTGAGCGTGGATCTTTCAGCCGGGGAAGTCAAGGCCATCATGAGGACCATGAAGACACGCATGGGCATTAGCTACTACCGTGACCATGTCACTCTGCCAGTACGTTTTACCCGTGCCTTGCACACCATTCTGCTTACAGACTGCATAGCTACTGATGATATCGTACTTGGGTCCAGACTACGGAAGGATTATCCACGCGCATCATGATGGCAGCCGCATGGTCGTCCAGCATTCGAGCCTGTTCAATTTGAGAGAACCCACAAACAATCATATTGAGCTCTTTCTGCGATATTACTGCAGCGAGCCTGCACGCGCATCCCAAGGACTATGGTTCAACAAGTAGCAATTGTTATCTTCGTTGGATGTTCTAATATGGGAGCATATACCAAGAACGGATTGGCGTTTCACGGCGATGGGGGCTTTTCTTTTTGAGGACCGGTGTAATTGGTGCCGAAAATGACCATTTTGGATGCGAGCGGCCGTTCTTCCAGCCGTGACTTTGAATATTTGAGAGAGCATGCGCTATTAATATAGGGGAACACGAAAGTTCTACTTCGAAGATGTCTTCCTCAGGTCACCACACTTCCGCAATCATGCGTAGGATTAAGGGTCGTTTCAGAAAGTTAATGAAAGCGGAACTCATATTCGATAGCACATGGTATTTTAATACATTGGTTCAATCTAGGCGAAAGTACTATGCTGCTTGGATCCCTTACTCATGTCCAGTTGAAGCGCTACGAACGTTCCAACATTCGGTTAGATAGCAACGTTCCACAAGGTCATTACCATGTAACCGGTAGTTCATCAATGCCAACATCCTTGTGTGCCTCTGAATATCGGACCTGGTCGTGGGGTACTCCGAGCTTCAGGTTCGGCAGTCTCTGGAATAAGCAAGCTGTAATAGTCAGTATGAGCGTACCATCATGGGACTTGGTGCTCACAGAATACAGCCTCCAGTTCAGCACGAGCCAATCCTTCAGCAATACAGCGGTGATCACCGTAGCCATAGGCAAGATTCTGCTCGGAGTCGGTCTCTCGATGCATATTGAACGTGTCTGGGTCCGGAAAGACGTCCTCGTCCCGGTTTGCGGATTGGTTTGAAGCGATTATGCCTTCTCCAGCTTTGATGTGCTACTATCTGTCAGAGAAGGTTCCGTGGCTTTTCCAACAGTGGATTTACTTACCTTATCCCGCAGCGTGATATCGACCTTCGCCACCCGACGGGTTGCGAATGAGGAAGCTACATGGAATCGGCAAAGTTCCTCGACGAATTTTCTCGCCAGAAGCGGGTCTCTTCTTAATTCCTCCAGTTGTGAGGGATGTTCAAGAAGCGTAACGACGCCCTGAGAGCCAGTGAGCGCTCAGCATACAGGGAGGTAGTGACGAAATGATCTAACGGGACTCACCAAGTTAATCATGTTCACCATGGTGGCATTCCCGGCCACTAGCAGGAGAAAAGCCAGCTGAACGACATCTAACCTATCGAGGTGACCTGGATTGAGCTAATTTATGTCAGTCCAGTGCGTGGCGGTCTCTAGTTATCTTCAGGTCATACCTGTTCGGTAATCAACGTACTGATTAGATCCTTCTTAGGATCTGCAATACGTTTATCGACAAGACTTCCGAGGTAGGCGAGTAATTCCCTGTGATACACACTCCGTTCAGCCTCGTTGTCAAAATATTTAAAGCTCGTAAGTTGTAACTCACTCGTTGGCATTTTGGGCTGCTGCTGCGGTTGAACTGCCGCTGCTTCGAACCGCATTCTTCTGTGTCAGGTAGTCCATGTCCTCAGTAGGAACTCCAATGATGTGGTAGATTATCTTGAGTGTCTTCAGTCATCTATCTGTCTTGCTGCTCAGTGAGAAGGTAATTTACGATCGACGGAATTGGGAGAGAAAATCTCTCCACCAAGTCGACAGGCTCGTCGCACCCCTTTGCAATCATATCATTCAGAACATTGTCCACAGTTGACTGGATGAACGGCTTCATAGAATCAATATACTCTGGAGTAAAGAAAGCCGACACCATACTCCTGTTCGAAACTGATCAGAATCTGCTTGAATATGGCCTGACACTGCCAATACCTTTGACGCATATGATTGGGAGGATCCATATCCACAAAGGTCGGTCTGTTCTTTGCAGCTGCCTTGCCCCCGGGATTCATTTCCGGAAATCCAGCCCGGCTACGTTCCTGTAAGTAAACAGACGCTCAGTCAGACTATCCGCTGGGGCTTTTCGCTGTAATGTACCGGGATACTGGATTACCTACCTTCGAGAGTCGAGTATCAGTCAACACATTGCAAACATCTTCATGCTTGACGACCAGCCACGGTAGACTTCCATCCCAGAGCTTCACCCGAGACACTGGACAAGACGACCGAAGTTTCGCGAATTCAGCAGGAGGCTCTGCAGCACGCGGTCGCGCGAAGGGGAATTCTGGTGCGTCAGTCTGGGTTCCCGCAGCGGCTTCGCGAAGAGGGCCGCTGCGTGAGGTGAAGCCAGCCAGGGAATTGAAGCTTACGTAGCTGAACCTAGGTCGGGGGACTGGTCGGTACTTGGCCCAAAGGGATGGTCGAGAAACAGCTCTGGTAGTTGTCATGGTGGATAGTAGGTATCACAGGTGATGATGGACATGAATGAGATTGAGTGGAGGCTACCACTTTCTTATGAATCTCCACGTCTAGACAGACATCTCTCACTCCGTAGACATGGGACGAGTGGCAAGGGCGGGATCATATGAGGGCATACATTGTCGAGGTGGTGCCAATTGAAATGACAGATGGTGGTCAGCCCATCGATGCATTGTGTAGATATCTCCGCGGCGGTTATATATGAACACAGGATGACCTAAATCGGGCCTGTACCGATGCTACACAGTAACACAAGGTATGTCAAAGCCTGAGAAGAAAGTGCAATTGCATTCTTCTGGACAGGTTCTCCATGAATTGTCTACAACGTCTGGAAACATGACTCCCAATGCTCATTATCCAGTGGCTCACTCGAGGTGCCGACGGCATTTGCTTTGATCTCCTCATTTTCCCGGTATATTATCTCCCGGAACCGCGGAAGGTGATGCAAACCCCTAGGTATACTTCCGATGATTCCAGCCGTTCATTTCTTTCCCCTCACAATACATCCCGAGATGCATTGCGACAGTTGCGCGTCATCGTTACCGTACCCTTGATACATGCATCTTTCTTACCTAAAAGCTTCTCCTATAGCCTGTTTTAGTCTCCAGACACCTGGTCCAATGCCCTTTTCGATTCACAGTCCCAGAGTCAATCTTGAGGCTCTGCAAAGGAGCACATTAGACCCTAATTCGTTGGGCTGGCAGCATACCTATATTATTCCATCTCGTCTATGTTCCGTGGCTCCCATAATGGTATAATAGAATTATAAGAGACAGTTTGTTCGAAAAGTATGCTAAAACCCCAGCACTAGTGCCTCACATCACCATGTCTTTGATGTCATCTTGGAACACAACTATAAGACGACACGTTCCTCTATAAAAATTCGGATTATCGTACCTTTCGACCTAAAGCTGCGAGTTTCTTTTCTTTGCCTTTTCAACAAGTTTCATGTGCTCTGCTAACAGCGACGCTGAAGATATCATCTCAGTTCTTTAGACATGGCTTCCTCTTCATAACCCTAGAAACATATTGCTCTCAACCTCTCCATGGTGCGTCAAGGAGACCAATTCAAAGTTAATAGTTATTGACACGATATTCTCCGCCTCCTTCGAGTCTTATATGAGACAGTGTCATAGATTCCCCTTTTTATTCATAACTTAACTCTAGTAATGAAGGTGGCATGGCTCACCAGCTACAATGTCACGGTATCATTTGAGCATCACCAATCCTCACGCTCTGTGTATTTCCCGTCATAGTCGCCCAAAGAAAAAAAAAAAGCTTCAGCGGACTTAGTCGACACTATTTTTGGGCGTTTTCGTACTCCGGGGTAACTATTTTTTGCATTTGGAGATGCAATCGGTGAGGCCAGAGTGTTGCTTTAGCCGGCGATACGAGCCCGTATAACTAAGACATATTTCTGCAGATCAAGACTTTGACCAATGGTGTGTCCCGCTTACTACATGCTCTTGGGTGTTTTATTGCTTGCAGTTCTATCTCAGAGGGCAGGAATCCAGGAAAGATAGTTAACTAGTGCACTGCAGGTAATCAGGATCCCGAGGGTTGAGGACCGTACAGACTGAAAGGCTATAACCGGCTTATGTGATTTATCTGACAGTTCTGATGTCTCTGACGATTTGCTCCACACAGTAAATCAGCCCTTTGATTCAGGACCCAAAAATCTGTGTGAGCTTTCGGTCTCAATTCATTCCGCGCACTCTCTAAATCAAGCCACACATCTATTCAAGCCTTGGGGACTCTCTTATCCAGATAAATCATCTGATCTATATGGGGGTGGCGCACACTAGTGGCAATGATGCGACAATCTAGTCAGTCCACCGGCCTATCGCGCATGAGATGATAGCCGAATCCATCTAGTCAGGCCCTGAAGGGCCCCATGATTACGAGCCGAACCGGGTCTACCGGGACACCCGTCGGAGCCCCTGAAATCTGGGCTTGAATTGCTTTTATCACGCTGGATAGGAAAGGGTTCTCTGCTTTTCAACTTATCGTGAAGGTACAGCCATAACACGTCCCTGCTTTTGCCATGCTAAGGCTATGCGGGGATCATCTGCAGATTGTGGTCCCCGAGCAGAATGGAACAACTCTACTCATAGATCTCGACCAGGATCTCTGTAAGCGAACTCCAACAGCTAATCAAGATTGTCCTCACAGGCACGATGAAACCTCAGACCAAGGCCCTGCCGGGACTTGATGCAGGGGAGTGGGGTTTATGTCCGGCAGATGGCCTCTCGTTTCTACGCATGTAACGTTCCATACGAGCACCAGGGAACCTAGCTAGGACCTATTTATTGCGCCTGTCCCATCCCAGTAGTTCAAACTCGCCCTGAGCATTTCCGTATTCAACTCATCTCCAATCCGACTTGACCATGAAGACAATCATCTCTTTCCTAGCAGCCGCTGGCGTAGCCCACGCCGCCGTCCAAGGATTCGACATCTCCCACTACCAGTCGAGCGTCAACTATGCCGGGGCCTACAATTCCGGTGCTCGCTTTGTCATGATCAAAGTAAGCCGCCCGTCCCTCTTGCATTCTCAGCTAACCCCCATCCAGGCAACCGAGGGAACCACATACACAGACCCGTCCTTCTCAACCCACTACACGGGAGCCACCAACGCCGGCCTCATCCGCGGAGGCTACCACTTCGCCCGGCCGGACACCAGCTCCGGCGCCGTGCAGGCTAACTACTTCCTCAAACACGGCGGCGGCTGGACAAGCGACGGCATCACGCTCCCGGGGATGCTGGATATCGAGTACAACCCGTACGGCGCGACTTGCTACGGGCTCAGCGCATCCAGCATGGTGTCGTGGATCTCCGACTTCGTCGAGACCTACAAGAGCGCCGTCGGGCGGTACCCCATGATCTACACCACGGCCAACTGGTGGAGTACGTGCACGGGGAACAGCGCCGCCTTCACCGACTGCCCGTTGGTGCTGGCCCGCTACTCCAGCTCCGTTGGCACCATCCCCGGCGGCTGGCCGTACCAGTCTATCTGGCAGAACTCGGATAGTTACGCGTACGGCGGGGACTCGGATATCTGGAATGGAGATGAAGCTGGGCTTAGCAGGTTCGCGAAGGGTTGAGTGCCAGGATTGTTGGGAGGCAGGGAGGTTGTATTGGCCATGGGAGACGTTGTCATGGAGGTTAGTATAAATGAACGTGAGGTCTAGCTGCGTATTCCTGCCTGGTTAGGGCATGATAGAAGCTGTTAATGACTACGAATGAGCTCGCTGGGTAGCTTTGGCGGATATAGCATTATTTTTGACCCGCTTTCCACAAATGGGGTCG
>NT_165931.1:1415444-1424199 GCF_000149615.1 Aspergillus terreus NIH2624 | reverse complement strand
GGTGCATTTCATCGAATGGGGTTGTGGTTTAGTGGTATAACGTTCGCTTAGCATGCAATCGCATGCGAAAGGTTCCGCGGTTCGATTCCCCGCAACTCCAGTCTTTTTGCACCTTTTCTGTTGTACAAATTGTGTTTTTTTTTTGTTGCTGGACGGTTGGAAGAGATCCCGCTATCATGTATGACTGCAAGGTTTTGTTGTTGCTTATGCGCATATGAAGGCGGAGACTGCTAAGTGAACGAGAATCACCACTACATTTTGGACCATTCCCGGGATAATAACCTGGCTACCGATGGGTATCCCAAGCTGTAGGATGGGTGGAATTGGATTATGTAGTTACTCCCTCTTTCATAAAAGCCCAATCCAAGTTGTTCGGTTGGTTATATTGTTGGTGTTCAAATGCATCAATACCCGACAGCTGACTGCGTTCTATACGTACGTACATTGAATGTGACGATGGCATCATTAATCCCCATGTACCCACGGAGTATATGGCGGTTCATTCCACGCGGAATGATCGTCTAAGAGAGAGACGAAAAATTAAAAAGTTGATGGAGTCGCGGGGAATCGAACCCCGGACCTTTCGCATGCGATTGCATGCTAAGCGAACGTTATACCACTAAACCACGACCCCATTGCATGTTTTCTCAGCACATATTATGCTATACGAGCCAAGAATAGTAGGCAACAGCATTCACACGAGAATGATCCTGTGACAATGTAAACTATGCACTGCGCTCCCACCGGGGAAAGTCCAGGCCAACTCCCGCATGTCCCCATATGCTGCTGCGGATCAGCCGCGGCCCTTTATGTTTATCCTCATCCTATGGTTTTTGCCGGTAGCCTAGCGCAGCACGTCCAATCGCTTGGAATGTACCGATACTGCAGCTGGTTGTGCCATTGTCAGCAAGTGGGGTATCAGTACCTAGGCAGTCGAGTTTATAACACCAATAGGCCGCAGACCCTGCACCTGGGACCAAATCTTGCGGAAAGCTTGGTGTCATTGATGGAGCCAGTAGTTAACTAGAGACATAGGTGCGCTTTAAGATCCGAAAGGGCTTCGTGGCCACGGCATCCGAGGGCCGAATACTGAACGCTATACCTTCGTGTATGCAGGATGTCAAACAAGGGTTCACTCGGGCTGTGAGGCGCATGGGGACCACCCGATACTACCTAGGCTCCGAGGAACTATCCTACGGAGGAGCCAGTAAGAAGGGCCAAGACGCAGGGTCTTTCTAGTCCAGGCAATTTTAGCCTTCCATTGATCTTGCAACAAATACTATTCTATAGTATGAGCAAATTATCGGGCCCTGGACGATGAAACCCTCTGCTAATAATAAGCTCTTTTGACCGAGACCATTTGCCATTTCTACCAGGGGGTTGCATGCCGCCGTGCTTGACGTGGCCCTTGGTCTTATTATATTCGAGACCTCCAGGCGTCCGTCCCTGATATTTGCAACTCATCTCGCACCATGCCAGGAACCCCAATGAAAACTTCATAACAAAGGCATGCTTCCTCTTTCTTTCTTTCTTTCTCTCTTTCTTCTTTCTCTACATCCATGATGCTAACGTGACACCAGACCATGCCACTCGCAGGAAGCCCAACAAAGCAATATGATCCTGCCATCTCAACAGCAAACAAGACCCGAAACTGACTACGAGCGGTGGCTTTGTGACCAAGACAGTGCCTGCATTCCAAATACAAATCCTCAATATCACCCGCCTACCGCACACATCGACCAGGCGACACACAATGCCCAGCGACCTTTATCTGATCCGATTGAAGAGGTTCATCTGAACAAGGACCGTCCTCATGGCCGCTTTCTTGCCCCACCGAATATGCAGCCTTCCATCTCAAAGGGATTCGTCACCTATATGCTCAACCCGCCGCCTCAAATCCACCGCAGAGCAACACCAGCATGCCAGCTCTCGCTCACCTTTGTTGCAGTCGTCGTTATCATCAAGGCCATTAGGATTATCAAGAAGAGGGGGAAAAGTCGCAGGACAGTACTGCCAGTGACAGAAGAGCCTTTTGTATATGATCCTAGGTAGCTACGAATGAGTATGTCGAGCAAGAATTCATGGGATTGTACAGCGGCAATCGCGCCGGAGCCAAGATAAAATTTAATTACACGACCAAATAGTTCCCATACAAGACAGGAAACCAAAAAGCCACCCATCAATCGCCTGTAAGAGCAGGACTAGGTAAAAAAAAAAAAAAAAAAAAAAAAAAACAAAAAGCACTGGAGTCGCGGGGAATCGAACCCCGGACCTTTCGCATGCGATTGCATGCTAAGCGAACGTTATACCACTAAACCACGACCCCATTTGTTGAGATAGCCGCGACCAAATACACATCAGATTCCTGGGTTACTTTCAGTCAAACCTCTGCTGGATAATTGTGGAAAATAGTTGGTCGTCTTTTCTATAATTCTATTTTCGTTGCCAAATTATTATATCCTGGACTCGTTGGATTACCAATGCCTTCTAATTCCTGTCCTTGACTTGCTCATGGGTGTTCAACTGGCGATCATATTTTCTAGGCAATGGCAGATATATATATACATCCACACTGGGACCGAAGGTGGATCAGCGAGTACCATCCAATGAGGGTATTTATGCTGCATGAGACAAGTATACACTCCTCCACACAAACACGGTGCCTACTTAGCCTATATGACATGCTGTTCACACCCAGGCATGCAATGGCTGTGTTCGCTACCACTAGGTGGTGTCCCATGCATGGTGAGGGACACGTACCGTTGCCTTCTAATTCGCAAGTTCTTTCCCCCCCAGCGCATACTACAGTGAGTGGGTATAATCGATCAGTCTACGGTTGTTCCGAGCCGCATCTAAAGGCACTGAGAGAAGAGAACACCACAGATGAAGAGATGGCAGCGAAAAACTGGAGTTTTACTATCTGAAAGTGCCCTAAGCTGACCCGGGAGACACTGCTCCAAGATGGAAAGCGGACCGAATGGAAGTATCCATCGTATAGTCACCACAACACCGAGGGAGGTCTTGTAGGAGATGAAGGTAAGACTGCTAAGCGATGGCTGGCTGAGAGTAATAAGCTTGTTTTGTCGATCCCCCACCAAGCGAAGCCTTGCATTGGTATAAAAATGATTATTTGCTAATGTCAGATGGTAAAATCGAGCAGCTTTAGCAGCGGTATGGTGTTGCCCGATGCAGGTGCTTCGGCTCCAGCTGTATCATAGAGTAGAGTGATACTGTATGAAGTGGTCTGTGGACAGTTAAAAACTCAGTTGGTTGCTGCAGGTCGCCAATAGTGTCTAACTGAAGGTTATGCGCAAGGCACGGAACATGAGCTGCAGTTTCACTCTATCTAGTGAAGAGACAGACACGATGTGATGTGACACACAGTAAGGTGCCATGCCAATGTTTTACCTACTCTTATTTATTGAGAGACAACCATACGCCGTGCATTTGTTAATCGCTACTGATTCTCATTCTCAACTACTCAGAGATACTGGAGTATGAACCAAGGCAGCAAGGCAGGAACACATTCCCACGGGGTAATTTCCACACAACCGTCCCTCGTTCAAGTTAATGAGATGTCTCAGGGCAACGGTCGGGTCAGATCCTGGGGAGTCGATCTAGCAGGCCGACAATTTATCCCGAGTAGGACGACCGCGGTCGATACTGCAATAAATCGCAATAAATTGACCGTCCCTTCCGTATGATACGTGTTGGACCGGCGGAGTAGAGTTATCTCGCCTGAGGATAGACAGACAGCCCGAGTCATGCAGGGTGAAGATACCAGAGAGAGGACACGCGTGATGACATACCAGCGAGGAGATCTTGCTTGAAGAACCCCGTGGAGGTCCAATTTCTCGGTTTCAGACAGAGTCTAATTAACTGATTTTGTGTCTCGTTGGCCGACGTTAGTGGAACGTCTTGATGGAGTGATGGAGTGCATGGTGGAGGAGGTGAGGTCCACCGCCAGCTCCCACAAATGGCGTACATGACGCATGACAGAAGGCTCCAGCAAGGCCCATGAGCTCGTTGGAGCCATTATTAGGATGGCCGAGTCGCGTCCAAACGGCTGTTTTCTCCCTGCCGATCGTGGCACGCTACGCGGTAAGGGCTGGTACAGCAGGGATCGTCCGTGTCCGCTTGGCGATATAGTTCTTCCCCCGAAACCAATAGATTGCATGGGTCCCGATCGCGAACATGCCGATCGGGGGGCTGGTGGGGGTTCAACGGAGTCTTTAGGTCGCCCTCAGACTGTAGGAGACTGTTCTCTGTTGTAAGTCAGGGAATCCTTGAGAGGAGAGCCCAGGTGGAGGTGAACATAACATCCCTCCCTCCCTGCCACAAAACGGGGGTCTTCACGTTCTCAGCTTCTCTTTAAAGGGCCGCCATTCCAGGGAAAATCGGGTCTCTAATTATATTTGAGGCGGTGCCCCGTTTGAGTTCCCTGAACACCTGCACAGCGCCTCTCATAATGTCGGGACCGTCATGTCTGTCGAGCGCTGCAACGATATGCATCGGCGCATTGCTGGCCCTCAATGCCCACGCGAGCCCAACGTTAAAACGCAGTGTAATCCATGATTGGAACGAGGTAGGCGCATTCAGTTTATGCTTCTCCCGTCGCCGTCGCGGTTACTTCTCCCTTACCTGCAGTGCTTATGTTAATTTCTCTGCGCCAGATTACACCGTCTTCCAGCATCAGTTGGACACCCTGTTTCGACCAATATACCTGCGCAAAGCTCGAAGTTCCGATAGATTATAATGATCCGTCAGTGGGGACGACATCGCTTGCTTTTATCAAACTCGCCGCAGAGAAAGACCCGGACACGGCACCGAACCTGGTCATTAACAATGGTCTGTACTTGTCGCGGTCGAGTTTAGTATGGAGCGAAAGCTGACTCGCAAATTGCAGGCGGACCGGGCCAGTCTGGGATTAGTTTCTTAATGAGATTCCCATCACAATTGCGAGAGGCGTTTGGAGCCCAATACAACCTAGTCTCCTTCGATCCGCGGGGGGTGAACAACAGCGGTCTCAGCGTGGATTGTTTTGCCGGCGATACAGCTGCGCGGAAGCAATTTAGCACACAATACTACGGTCTAGTCTCTGACGCCTCCCGAAATGCGAGGCAAACCGAATTCAACGCCGCCACGGCCTACGGAAAGGCCTGTAGCAGCGCACTAGCCACAAACACATCCGCCAAATACATCAGCACGCCGGCTGTCGCTAGAGACCTGCTCACCTATGCTGAAGCGGAGAGCAATGCACTGGGGAACCCTGAAGGGAAGGCCAAGTTGTGGCTGTATGCTATGAGCTATGGAACGGTGATTGGGACGACGTTCGCGTCCATGTTCCCCAATAACGTGGGCCGGCTGATCATGGATGGCGTGTTCGACGACGAAGACTACTACAATGGGAAATGGGAATCGCACGGTTACGACGCCGATATGGCTGTGGTGTCATTCTCGAAATTCTGCCATGAGGCAGGCCAGGATACGTGTGCGTTTTGGAGTCCATCCCCGCAGAAAATCATGGATCGTCTTGATGGAATGATGGACAAGTTGAGGGGAAACAAGCCAGAAGTATATGCCAACCTGGTGCATACACTGATGCTGTCGGTCTATGCGCCGCTCATGATGTTCCCAAACCTAGCTCAAAGTCTCGCAATGTTGGAAAAGGGCAACTCGAGCAGTATTGCTGCCAGTGGCTCGTTTTTGAACCTGGGGAGTGACTCACAAACGCTGATCCCATGCATCGACAGCTATGGACTGGCAAGGCTGGATGCTCTGAACCAATATGACGATTATGCTTCTTTGCTCATCGACCAGAGCAAATACATCGGTCCTGGCATGGTTGGACTCAACCCGAGGACATTGTGTCACAATCTGGATCTTGATCTACCGATAGGGTCGAGTTTCGCAGGTGAGTTCCCACTGTGACTGGTATAATGCAGCGGATATTGATCTTGATATACAGGCTCCTTACCACCCAGCAGTAAGAATACTGCCTTTCCGGTTCTTTTTATTAGCAACACGATTGATCCGATCACGCCACTCAGAGGGTAAGTTGCCCGTTTGAATATCATTCCATGTTGCTAATACTGATTGTACGAAGAGCACAAAAGATGCACCGTGCCTTTCCTCAGTCGTCTCTCCTGACGCAGGAGAACGTTGGCGTAAGTTTACCCTGGCCTATGAGTTTGATGTAGTTCTAACGTGATACCAGCACACTGTCATTGCGGGTGCGTCCGAGTGCTTCATCCAGAATGTGCAGAACTATCTCGCTGGTACTGTTCCTGCGGACTCCGTGCAATGCGACTGGGATCGAATTCCGTTTAAGGATCCTACCTTCATGTCTCCGATATAAATCCGGTATTATAGCTCATGCCACATCATATAATGACTTGCCCTTGGAGTCTCGGTTGGACTTGCATATTATCGGTATATTTTGGTATAGAGATGCAGCATAACTCGTGACTGGCCACCGAGAAGCTCCACTGTTCTAGGGAGTCCTGGGCTCGCCGGACGATAGAAGACGAGGTAGATCAAAACACCGTTATCTCTATCAAACACACCAAGGATATCCCAGTGGCAAGGCAAACACGAACTACTTACTAGTCACTCCGTAGCGTCGGTCGGTCTCCGCATTCTTGCCCCATCCGGGAAGATGTTATCGTCCTCCATGCAACATCACGCAGTCTCCACCGCCGCGTAACATGGTCTATGAGGTACCTAGTAGTACAGGGAACCTACGGAAGGTGTTTTCTGTGGTACTCGACCCCTCACGAGACAATCTCTCCTCCTTATGCATCTATACAATTCGCTATCTGCTCATGTGGTCCTAGCTGCGGCGTTGACATTCTATCCTGGGATAGACCAGCCTTAGACCATGAGGAGAAGCTCTTATCAGTGCCATGCATCTTAATCTTCCTCCGGCTGCAGATAAGAACCCTAAGCTCTCTTGCCCAATGCTTATAACGCTCAAAGCGCCATCATGCCGTTCGATGTCGCTTCTTCCCACGTCTAGTCATGGGCAGTACTTTGAGATACCATGGATTTGAATGAGAAACTACCTGAAAAGACATCGGCGCAGGTTTCTGCCGATGTGGAGGTCGAACAGGGTCGACTGGAAGAGACTACACAAGATATTGATAATGTCGAGGAGAAGGAGTATGACTATGATTCTGAACGCTCACCCTTCCCCGAGGGTCCGTACATGACCTCTTTTCTACACCTTCCTCACATCTAACGCTCTACAGTTCGAGCGGTCGTCCCGGAAAAGGATGACCCAAGTATGCCGGTCAACACCGTCCGGATGTGGCTTCTTGGGGTTGTCTTCACTATCCTCGGGTCTGGAATCAACCAGTTCTTCTCTCTGCGATATCCCTCCGTCCACATCGTTTCCCTAGTGGCCGAGTTGCTTGCCTACCCCTGTGGCGTCTTCCTGGCCAAAGTCCTCCCATTGACGACCATCCGCCTGGGTCCCTTGGGGACATTCTGTCTCAATCCCGACCGCCATTTCAACATCAAAGAGCACGCCGTGATCGTCATCATGAGCAATGTCTCCTTTGGATATGGCAGTGCCGACGCCACCAAAATCATCCAAGCCACCAGCCCCAAGTTCTACAACTTCGGCCTGTCGGCGGGCTTCTCCGTCCTGGTCGTCATTTGCGCCCAGCTGCTGGGCTTTGGCGTGGCCGGGCTCGCAGCGCCCTGGCTCGTCGAACCGGCCAGCATCATCTGGCCGCAGGTGCTCTCCAACTGCGCGATGCTGGAAACGCTGCACTCGCGCGCCAACTCGGTCGCCAACGGCTGGCGCATCTCCCGGCTGCGCTTCTTCCTCTACGTCACCGCCGGCGCCTTCATCTGGTACTTCTTCCCGGGGCTCATGTTCACCGCGCTGTCGTACTTCACCTGGGTGTGCTGGATCGCGCCGCGCAACGTCATCGTCAACCATCTCTTCGGCATGCAAACCGGTCTGGGCCTCAGCCCGATCACCTTCGACTGGAGCCAGATCGTCTACAACACCAACCCGCTGCTGTCCCCCTCCTGGGCGGCGCTGAACGTCTTCGCCGGCTTCGTCATCTTCTTCTGGGTCGTCGTCCCGGGCATCTACTACTCCAACACCTGGTTCACATCCTACCTTCCGCTGATGACGTCCGATGTGTACGACCGCACAGGGCAGGTCTACGACTCGCGGCGGGTGGTCGGCGCCGACAAATCCCTCGACGTCGACGCCTACCGCAGCTACTCGCCGCCGTACCTGCCCGCGACCTTCGCCTTCGTCTACGGGCTCTCGTTCGCCTCCATCACCGCCGTGCTCTCGCACATCGGCCTCTGGCACGGGCGCGACGTCTGGGCCGCGCTGAAGGGCCGTAACAAGCTCGACGTGCACGCCCGCCTCATGCGCGCCTACCCCAAGACGCCCTGGTACTGGTACGCCGCCATCATCGTCGCCATCATGGCCGTCGCCATCGCCGTCGTCGAGGTCTACGACACCCAACTCCCCGTCTACGGCGTGTTCCTGGCCCTCTTCATCCCGGCCCTGTACATGATCCCCTGCGGCATCGTCGAGGGCATCACCAACGTCAACGCCAACCAGATCAACGTGCTGAGCGAGTTCATCGGCGGCTACATGTTCGAAGGCAAGCCGCTGGCCAACATGCTCTTCAAGATCCTCAGCAGCGACGTCGTCGGCCAGGGTGTCTACTTCGCCATGGATATGAAGCTCGCCCACTACCTCAAGGTGCCCCCGCGCACCCTC
>NT_165931.1:1189420-1415344 GCF_000149615.1 Aspergillus terreus NIH2624 | reverse complement strand
CCAGGACCTCGCCACCCTCCACGGCACCCTCACCCAGGCCGGCGTGACCATCTGGATACTCGGCCCCATCGCCGAAGTCTGCGCCTCCGACCAACCCGACGGCTTCTCCTGCCCCAACGGCCGCACCGTCTACTCCTCCTCCATCATCTGGGGGCTTATCGGCCCCCGCCGCCTCTACTCCGTCGGCCGCATCTACTCCTCCCTCCTGCATTTCTTCTGGATCGGCGCCATCGCTCCTGTCATCACCTGGTTCCTGTACAAGCGCACTCGCCAAAACTTCTGGAAGTACCTCAATTGGCCTCTGATCTTTGTAGGGACCTACAATGTTCCGCCGGGTATGCCCCCCCCTCTGTTTACTATTGTAGTATATCAATAATCTAATGAAACAGCAACCGGAATCAACTACTCCAGCTGGGCCATGGTCAACTTCGCCTTCAACCATTTCATCAAACGCCGCTTCTTCGCTTGGTGGACTAAATACAACTACGTCTTGGCCGCTGCGCTGGACACCGGTCTCGCTCTGAGTGGTATCGTCATCTTCTTCTGCATCTCGTACCCCGGCGCCGTCTTCCCCGACTGGTGGGGAAATAACGTATATCTCAACACGGCGGATGCAGAGGGTGTGCCATGGAAGACGATGCCAGACGTTGGGTATTTTGGGCCGCCGAATGGCACATGGACTTGATAACTCCTGTATTAACATTAGCCCATAATACGTGAAGAATGAACTCAGGCCCTGCATTATTACGCTTAGATCCTGCTACTGAAATGGCGTTTTCAGATTTCATTCGCAAACCCATAGAGCATATTAAATACATTCTGATCCCCTCGCATACCATACGCAGCCAAGAAATGAACCATGGTGAAAAGCTGAAACAAAACCGAATTAAACATAACACACTGAGATAATAAAATACTGGACCACGAGTCCAAGAGCCCGAATGACGGGCGAAAAGCAATCCGTTAAAACGAGGTATAACCTGTCTCCATCGACTAAACACTAGAAGGTATCATGAAAGGTTCACTAAACATCGTTAGCATCACATACTCTGGGCATCTACCGTGATCACTTACCGAGATCTCAGCCATTCCCGTATCCTCACCACCGTTGGTGGCGGGCTGCGGGGCAGTTCCATTGGCGGGTGCGTTGCCCTCAGCAGGGGCGTTTTCGTTGCCAGCGAAGTAGTCGACCATTTCGGCGTCCAACTCCTCCACAGTCTTGGGCTTAGGGCGGCTCGTGTTACGACCACCGCCACGACGGGCACGACGACCCCGACGGGCATTAGCAGTCTTGGTAGCTGTGGCGGGCTTCGGCTGGGGCTTGGTTTGTCTATAACATATGAGAAATCAATCATTACGGACGGCCACGTGGAGGGTAACTTACGCGACACGCTCACCAAGAGGCTTGGGAGCAGGGACTTCGGGAGCGTGCGAGGCATCGACAACAACCTCGATCTACTCACATTAGAAAAGCGATAAAGAATGCATTTGGGAAACTCACCTTCATAGGTCTCCCGTCAACGAGCAGGCCGTTCAAATCCTTAGCAGCCTTGGCGGCCGTGTCAGGCTTGCTGAAGACAATGGAAGCGATACCCCGGCTGGTACCATTTTGGTTGTACGTGAGCATGACACGCTTAACAGGCCCTGCAGATTTAGAGAAATATTCCTAAAGCCAGCATATAGAATCAGTATATCGGCTCTGAAGTTGAGTGATGAAAATGCGAAAACGCCGGCGAGGCCAAAATATCGAGACGCGCGAAAGGCCCTCCAATTTCCGTAAGAAAGAGCATCAGCGAGCACACAGCGGTGGTTAGTGATAAGCAACGAATCTCCTTTAGGGTCGAAGTAACGCAATCGAGTCCAAACGTGGAGCCACAAACAGCCGAGTCGAATTTCCCTCCAACAGGGCTGCTAGAACCTTCCGATTGAACATGTTGTCATATCTCCATCCCCCGATCCCACCAGCGACGTCCGATACGCTGAAACCCTAAGTACCAAAAGCGCTGTGAATAAGCACAAGGCTTAAACCGACTGTTCCCCACCAAGAAAAAAAAACCACAGTCGAAAAGGTAAGGTCCCTTGTGCGGCGGGGATAATAGTCGTTCTCAGACTTTCCCAGGGTACCTCAAATATGTCCATGATAGGACGAAGCAAGACGCTCACTAGTCTCGACAGGTTGTATGACGGCGCTCTTCATCATCTGGGGGCGATGTTCCCACACGCCAAATACCCTGGAGACAGGTGCATATTTCATTGCAATATAAAACGACTCGTTGGTTGCTGGTCTGCTGATGCGCTCGCTGATGCCCGACACCCGAGATGCGTACTACAGGCGCAGCTAAGCGGAATGATCATAGGAATCTTGTTCCTAACTAGTTTCCACAGCACAGTCCTCTGCGTCACAAACGAGCAGGCATTCTCAACAGAATCCGCCGAGGCAGGATGTGCTGTTGCAGGACTTGGACAGGACTCGACTTCGGTCGCTTCTCGCATGGTTCCAATGAGTTCATTGCGTGCGACATGCTGCGAAGGAGTGCACTGTCTGTGCAGGAGACCAGGACAGCCAATATGTAGGAAAGGCGTGACAAGAGTCGGAACGCGTGCGAGTCAAAGGCCGATGGCGCCTCGAAGGTCTCGATAAAAATAACACGGCGATAGAAACCCAAGGCGATGGCCTTTCGATCAACATACCTTGATATTGGCCTCGTTCACATCCGAAGGCTGCAGGTTGTTAGTAATGAGAACGATGGGGAGGTAGGGACAGAAGACATACCAAGCCGCTGACCATGATCTTGCTCTCGTGGGAAACGGGGTGTCCATTGGGAACAACCTTTCCGGCAACCTTGGCAGCCTTCGTCGATTTCTTCACTCCTCCAACCGGAACAGTGGCGGTGGTAGCCTTGGAAGTGGCCGACCGGCGAGAACGGCGGCGCGCGCCCTGGCGACGGTTGACGAGGATCTCGTCGAGAGACTTGTCGAGCTTTCCAGACATGTTTGTTGTCCAAAAAAAGTCGGACACGGAGATGAAGAGGTGGGATAGAGATCGCGAAGCGACGTGTGCTGACGGGTGCGCTACGGAGAGGGTCGTAACACGTTGAAGGGACGAGCAGATTTGACGCTTGAGGGCGATAATCGGCTGTGTAAAAGTAGCGGTAAGCCGAAGGAAGAGATTAATGGAAGTTCACACGACGCGAGGATGTCAAACGCGAAGTGGGAGGATGAAAAGGACGAGAGGATGAGGAAGATGATGACGGACGGAGGCGGGAAGGAGAGAAGTCGAAGCCGCGAGGCTGACACTAGGCCACATCGGGATCCGATGACTCAGCCCCACTCGTAACATTCAATACACCCGTACACAGGGCACCACCTGCACCCATACAGCGCTATTGACTAAGGTATGAAGATGATAGGTACGTATTTACTTCTGATATGCCAATTTTACTCGGTATTGGTCCAAGTGAATGAACAATATGGCCTGGCTTAGTATTCAATTGCTCTCTAGAAAGTATCGTGAAAGTTCATAACCACGAAAGGACCAGCCTCCAAAAACACAACAGACATGAACAGCATGACACCAGCATAACACCCAACTCCCTATATACCGCGGTACATTAGACATCTCCGTCAAGAGGCCTCTTCAATCAGCTCTTCAAGGCTTCCAACCGTCCCCGCATCTGTTCCAAAGTGGCCTCCTGGTCCTCGACCGCTTCGCTGATACCTTCCTCGGGCTCCTCCAGTGGCTTCTGTTTGACATCCTCGACCTGGGAGAGTTTGCCATGCAGGATCTCTTGCAGGACCTTGTCGACCTCAGCATCGGCCTCCTCCTCTTCATCTTCCAGGAACTCGTTGTTGGGGATGGCGTCGTCCACCATCTCTTCGATAATGCCCGCTCGAACGAGCTCCGTCGACAGCTGATGCATGGTGGACGTCAATTCTGGGAGGCGCACCAGCGTATTCACGTCCTTCATGATGCCCGTTGACTTCTTCAGACTCCCCTGTATCTTTCGCATCGAGAATGCCTCATTCACTTGCATCTGTACGCTCTGGAGTTGGGCTCTGCTGGTGGTGAGTCGGGTGGACTGTCTCCGGATTCGCACGAGCTCTCGCGCGAAGGTCTTCGTTTCCATCATGGCTTGTTTTGCTTGCGATGGGTTACGCTCGGCCCGCCGGGAGGCATTGATGATATACTGCCGGGTTTTGCTCTCGAGGTTTTTGAGCTGCATGATATCTCGATCTAATTGGCGGGTGTTGGCACGGATAAGTTGGTTGCATTTTCTCATCTGCAGTGAGATGTAATTAGCATGGAGTGAACACAGAGAGGGGGATATGGGGCGCGCGGAGAGAGCATACCTGAGCCTGGGGGTCCGGCCCAAAAAAGACTGCTTTGAGGGTCTCCATGACGGTAAGCGCCAGATACAGTCGTACGATAAGCTCCGCAGAAGTTTGATGTACTCGTCGTCACTGGATGGCGGGATTTGTTCAGCGCTGAGGCTATCGAGCGTAGAGTGAGGCTGGGAGAATACCCACCCTCGGCGACGTCTCCGGTGGGGTAGAGGATGGACGGCGACAGGGTCAGATGGGAGGCAAAACGAGGCGACGGAAGATGGTGGAGATGGAAGTCGGTATGAAATGGTACCCGGGTGATACTGCGTCAAAAAAGTCGCATACTTCTTGTGGTGATTCTAATGTCTGTCCTTTGGACCGGAGATGAAGGCAGAATCATGAATGGATCACTCCGAAGATCGATGGCGGTCGTATTGATGAGTCAGGCAGTGTAATGTAATTACGCGATGACGTCGCCGGAAACAGCCTAACTAGCCAGCCTGAGGCACCATCAATGAAAGCAAACAGGGCAAACGTGAACGAGTGGGAGGAGAGTTCCAGTACTTTCTAGCAGTCTGACTACTACCACCTCTATGGAGTAAGAACTTCCTGCCCTCTCTTCCCTCCTCTCAACTACGACTACTGCTTGATCTTCATCCCTGTCTCCATACAGTCTCTATCCTTCATCGCCTCTCCAATCCGATTCTTTTCTATTTTCCCTTCTCCTAATTCTTTCCATCTTTCTCTCTATTCACAATGCCTGACGTTCCTAAGCTCCACCCCGAAGGTGCGTTCTGAGAGCCCTTCAACCTTCCCCGCTTTGCTGTGGTCAACACCTCCCACCCACATGCAATTTGCCCATTGTATCCTGACTTCCCATCAGAGGAGATCGTCATATCGGGATACATCTCCGCTATTGATTTCCTCTCAACTAACATCGTTCCTTAGTCACATGGGCCCAGCGCTCCTCCTCCACGGAAGCGGAGCGCAACTACCTCTACGTGAACATCAAGGCGCCCGATGTCCCCAAGTCCGAGGCTAAGCTGAACATCACGCCGACCACGGTCTCTTTCTCCGGACCCTCCAAGAAGGGCGTACAATATGACGTCGAGCTGGAGCTGTATGCCGAGATCGACCCTGAGAACTCCAAGGTGAACCACAGCGACCGTGAGGTTGAGCTGGTTCTGCGGAAGAAGGAGCTCAAGGAGGAGTACTGGCCCCGTCTGCTGAAGACGACTCAGAAGATTCATTTCCTGAAGACCGACTTCGACAAGGTACGTCATCGAGGATGCGAGTCTGGTCCGGACATTACTGATTGATGGTCCAGTGGGTCGACGAAGACGAGCAGGATGAGGCTGCTGATGATGACTACGCCAACAACTTCGGTGATTTCGGAGGCCTTGGTGGTGACCAGGGTGGTCTTGGAAACATTGACTTCTCTAAGTTGGGCGCCGGCCTTGAGGGCATGGGTGGCATGCCTGGTATGGATGCCGCTGGTGCTGCTGGCGACGACGAAGGGGTATGTCCATATATCCCGTCCCATACATACATACATCATGCATACTAATGACACGTGTAGGAGGATGAGATGCCTGAGCTGGAAGAGGCCGACGACAAGGCTGAGGGGTCAGCCAAGTCCAAGATCCAGGAGGTTTCCTAAATCTGAGGGATGTTGTTGGTGAACTCAACGACGTGGCAAAAACAAAACAAAACAGTTGAATGAAAACGTTACGAGATGCATCCCACTTATTCTTACCTTTTGTATTGTGTTGAAATTGGGCTTGGTGTCTACTGGGAGTCCTCGGACACATGAATAGGCGGCTCATATCATGTACTGAGACGACGAGATGACATACGTTCGTAATCGGAGAATACTTTTCGAGTAGATCAAGTACAGATGCTATTTTCTTGTATACTCAAGTGCCTAGTATGGACAGGATGACGACAACTGGTGTTGGTGCGGCGGGCGGTGATTATTGGCGGAAGGGAAAATCGAGAAAAGATTGGTTGCCGCCACTCACAAAATGTGGAGGATTCCGTCTTGCCCTTACTTCCAGTTGCTTCTCTTACCACCGTCACCACCACCGCTACAACTCTCTCACCACCACTCCCACACCACTATCGTTGATCTCTCCCCACTCCTCGAGTGATCGGAGGTCGTCTTATTGTCCGATTGTTTGTTCTGACAATACTTCCCTCGACTCTCCTTCATCGGACGAGGTTTCTTTCCACTGTCCCCTCTTTTCACTCCGATCGACTGTGGGCGGACCATCTCCCCGGTTTCTCTGCCATACTGGCACTCGCCTACTCCATTCGTTCTATTCTATATACATTTCGGACTAGTTGAAGACCAAACACCGCCACCATGCCTCCCAAGAAGCAGGACCAGCCCAAGAAAAAGAAGACCGTCGAGGACAAGGTTTGTACCGATCGCTCGTGTGATCAAAAGCAGACAAATCGCTAACCTCCCTCCTCCCCTCAGACCTTTGGTATGAAAAACGTATGTGCTCAACGTCGTCGACCGTCCTAAACCAAACCCTTCGAATCACGCCAACCTCGTGACCACCAACTGACACGGAATTTTCACCAAACAGAAAAAAGGTTCTTCGGCCAAGAAACAGATCGCCCAATTACAAGCGCAAGCGAAATCTAGCAAGACTCCTGACGAGAAGCGAAAAGAAGCTGAAAAGGCCAAGCGTGCGGCGGAGAAGAAGGCCGCCGAGGATGCGAAGCGCGAGGCCGCGGAGTTGTTCAAGCCCGTGCAAACCCAGAAGGTGCCTTTCGGTGTGGATCCCAAGACCGTCCTCTGTGTGTTCTTCAAGCAGGGCAATTGTGAGAAGGGACGGAAGTGCAAGTTCAGCCACGACCTCAACATCGAGCGCAAGTCCGCGAAGAAGGACCTGTACACTGATTCCCGAGATGCTAAGGCTGAAGAGGAGGAGGCCCGCAAGAAGGATACCATGGACGATTGGGATGAAGAGAAGCTGCGCAAGGTCGTTCTGAGCAAGCACGGAAACCCACGGACGACCACTGACAAGGTCTGCAAATACTTCATCGACGCCGTCGAGAACCAGAAGTATGGTTGGTTCTGGGTTTGTCCTAATGGGGGTGATAAGTGCATGTACAAGCACAGCTTGCCACCTGGGTATGTTGCTTACAGTACCGTCCCGTACCTGTATATTGTTGCTAACAACCTCGACAGGTTCGTTCTGAAGACAAAGGAGCAGAGAGCTGCCGAGAAGGCTCTCATGGACAAATCTCCGTTGAACACCCTGACGCTGGAAGATTGGCTGGAAAGCGAGCGACACAAGCTGACCGGAAACCTGACGCCCGTCACGCCAGAGACGTTCGCCAAGTGGAAGAAGGATCGTCTAGACAAGAAGGCTGCAGAAGAACAGGCCCGGAAGGCTAAGGAGACCACCGGACGTACATTGTTCGAAAGCGGTAACTGGCGGGCGGATGATGAGAGCAGCGATGAGGAAGACGATGATGATGCCTGGAACCTGGAAGCCCTCCGCAGGGAGACGGAGAGAATTCGTGACCAGAAGGAAGAGGAACGACTGGCGCGGATCGCCGGACTGCCCGTACCGGCGTCTAACGATGCGACGATTGCACAGGAGGGCCAAGGCTGAGTCCTGTGCACAATCCCCCAAGAGTGTGAAGCATCTTGGGTTTAGGGTTGCGGTCCTCCCAGACTGAATCAGGGAACCAGGCCATTGTCCGGACCCGTGGGAGTTGGTCATGTTGTTGGATGATGGATACACTGCTGCTTCTCTTTGGTTTTGTGGATACCTCTACCAAGTGATCAAGTTGTATTAATCTCCTCAACGCGGGGCTGTGGTGGTCTCCATGGACAGTCTGTCCTCCATCTGTGTTCTCCATGCAATGTCTTGTTGCACGGAAAGCTTCCGGGGAAGCCATGGATGAGGACGATTCGGGATGGGAGAACACAAGATTGAGATAGATCTGTGTCTGTCTGAATCTGAACGTGGCGGAAGAAAACTGACAGCATTTTTGCCTTGCCAGATTTGTACGTAGACCGTTCGTTATGTTCATGAACCAGCGATGTTTTCTAAGGTGTCGGTCCCATACGCAGTAGATCTGTTGCACTATTTCTGCATGAGGTTTAGGAATCTAGTTACTACTACTGTGGCCTTCGCAACAGCCTTATATAAGCAGGGTAGATGCAGGAATGCGTGCTATTGCATGTTTCATAGTATCTACTGGTGCTTTACAAGATCCCAATATGTATAATGTATGCGAACCGTTGAAAGGATGTACAGATGAAAGCCGTGAGGAAGACTATAAGGAAGCGCGTTCCTTGATCAACCCCTTTTCCCGCATCAAGGACAAGACGTCCTCGGCGACACCCCAGGACAATTCGTACCCACGGCCTCCAGCGCCGTAAGCATGCACGATCGTCCGATCACCGGCGACCTTTTCTGCCTCGATCCGCATGCCACCCTCTCTGGCGGGACGACGACCGACGATGTCACGGATGACATCGAACTTGCCCTCGCTCTCCGGCGTGAACGGGAACCACTTGGCCGCATTGGCCAGCAGTTTCTCCCTAGTTTCGCGCGACGGCGTGGGGTCCCAGTCGCGCGGTTGCTTGGTGCCCCCGATGATGGTGCCTCCGCCCAGCGGCCGCGGGATGCAGAAGGACCAGGAGCCGTCCGAGTTCTGGCGGGTGAGGGTGACGTCGCAGGGGTTGCGGACGAGACAGGTCTGGCCACGGATGATGAAGGACCTGGGGTCGCCGAAGCCCAAGCCGGAGCAGTTGACGACGGTGCGGACGTTGTTGGCCAGGTGGAAGGCTTCCATTGGGTCGCCGAGGGTGTACTCGCGGGTCTGTCCGCCCTGCAAGACAAACCTCCGCAGCAGGTAGGCGCAGTAGACGGGCGAGTTGACGGCAAACGTGCGATAGCGCACGGCCCATGTCACGCCGGCGGGCACCTCATCGGCGGCGAGCTGGCGGAAGCCGTCCAGATGGGCGAAGAAGTCCGGGATGGCGCGGGGGTCGAGGTACTCGGCGGGTGGGTTTTCGAGGTGCTCGATGCCGTCGAGGGCCTGCACGGCGGCGGCCGGCTCGGTTGCGGCGAGGGTCTTGAAGTGC
This sequence comes from Aspergillus terreus NIH2624, assembly GCF_000149615.1. Classification (NCBI taxonomy): domain Eukaryota; kingdom Fungi; phylum Ascomycota; class Eurotiomycetes; order Eurotiales; family Aspergillaceae; genus Aspergillus; species Aspergillus terreus. Next base: position 1,405,905 of record NT_165931.1, on the reverse strand, counting down.
TGGTAGGTGCGGCGGGCTTGACGCTCCTCGCGGGCGGCTTGCGGGGTGGAGGCTGGCACGGGCCGATAATGCGCGCCGGCCCAGGGCGAGGCGTAGTTGAGCGAGGTGGTGTTGGGGAAGTCGCGGGCTACGATCAGGACGGACTGCGAGCGAGGGAGGTGTTCTTGGATGCAGAGGGCGGTGGACAGGCCTATCACCCCCGCACTGTTGGATAAGGAGTACATTAGCTTCGGATGTGTCCTGCAGGGGATTTGCGACCTACCCGATCACGACGATGGTTTCTTTATCTGGCATTCTAGCTTTATGATGTCAACGGGTTGATTGTGTGCAGAGGAGAGGAAGAAAGGGACAGGTAGGAATTGAAGCTCTCCATCCATGGTTGATAAGACGGGGAAACCCCCGCGTGAGTCAACGGCCCGAGATAAGCCTGATCTATACAACTACCCTAATCGATTATCAAATATCACTCAGGCAATGGATGTATGGTGGTTATATTTTCAATAGAGTAGACGTCTACAGTCGCTGACCACCCTACACAGTTTTGTTGGTGTTTGATATCCCTCATTAGGATTAGGACTGACTCCAGTCTCCCTGTACACCATCTATATCATCTACGGTATATCAACAAGCATGGGCATTGTACCAACATCACCCGGGACCCCCGGGACTCATCAACTCTGCATCTGATCGCATTATATGATGAGCTCGAGCTCAGGATCGACGCCACTGTCACACCGCGGTTCGTCGATCACATAACATGCTTCGAAGACATCGACGTGCTTGGATTGTAGTAGGAGCATTGTCACAGTGTGAGACGGGTCCACCTATATGGTAAAGCCTCATATGACAGATGAAGATTCCCGTCAGCTTCCATAGAAGGTCTTCAGTGGCCAAGGTATATATACCTATCCCGAGGCTGTATATTTTACTCCGTAATGCCCAGAACTCACATATCAAGTCCTGACGAGTTCGAAGTGGATTGATCTAGGACCGCCCCAGCCATCTAGGTAGACACTGGGTGAATCTGCTTTAATAGAGCCAGCAATGCCATTTATAGCCCTCGCCCGGAGAGACCAAGAAAAACCGACTCCGTACTCCGCCCCCGGCGGGTTAGCGGATGTGATTGGCGTCTCCTCCCGGGAAGGATTCACACCGTCTGGGCCAGTGAGAGGCAGAAGATGCAACTTTCATCACATCTGTACGCGCCGTGGAGGGGAGGGTGCACCGGTGTGATTGGGGGACGAGGGCTGCAGTGTGAAGAAACTGCCCGCAGCCAATCCCCGTGCATTCTGCCTACCCGCACCACCATCCAATTCCCTTCCTGAGCAGCCTCGTCTGCTCTTCGCATCTCTCTTCTCCCTCCAACCACGCCTCATCTTACCCCCAAATGCCTGCTTGCTCTGGTCGCGTCTCCACTCCGAGCTGCCATCTTTGTCGCAAAAATGGTACCCGTGCTGGCAGATCCGACGAACGGTCGTCCCGGGGTACGATGGTTGCCTCCCCCTGGTCATCTGCCAGCAAGCGCCCGGTCGACTGAAACCCTCTTGGCGTGATAGACACTCCGATTGCTTGATGGCTGGAGATTTGGATCGTCTGTTCTCGTCGCCTCGAGAGTCCTTTCCCGCCCTTGAGGTCGCTTCGTGCAGCCGAGACGATCCAATGGTCGTGGTGGAGAGGCTGGTCCTCTAGGATTAAGATTAAGACACTTCCACAGAACTCCAAGTCCTGCAAATTACTCGCTACACTCCGGAGAGTAGTGTCGTCCACTAGTGACGAAACGCCAGAGGGACTGTTCGTCGTCTCTCTTGTCGCTCTCCTCTCCCCACTCCCGCCCCCTCCATATCTATCAGATCGACCGCCCCAACGTGATCTCCTTTTCCGCCGAGAGAGCTGTAGCTACTCTGGTCACTGTCCCCTTTCTTAACGGAGCACGACTTCTCATCCTGACTCTGCCCTTGTCCGGTCTGTATCACTATCGTCTCACTTGCGCATGCCTCGGACGTTGCTGCACTCGTATCTCGCAATCACACCGTCGCCGCACATCACCTGTCCTGACCGCTGCCACATTCATTTCCCCCAAATCCATATGTCTCGAGTGGAACGTCTTCCGGCCCCCTGCTAGATTGTGCCACGAATTCCTTGTATCTGATCCACAATCGTACCGACTGCACGGCGAGATTCATATGGAATTGAATGATCTGGCTGTGGGAACACCTGTGAAGTGGCCTGCATCGATTCACTTGATCAGGTGATAGGATTTCGTCAAGGTCTCAGAGAAGACCCGAAAGTTTCAATACACCAACCCATTGTGCTTGAAGAATGGTAGACCTGTCATGGAACGTCAACCCCACCGCTGAACCTCGATCAACAACGGTAAAGTCCATGCTGCCCCCGATGGCTCCACAGAGTCAAGGACTGGCCGCGAGCTTTGTACCCTGCGCATCGACCGCTTCGCTGTTCCTATACGCCCAGGGTTCGATCATTCTCTGCCTCCACCACGACACTTTAGCATTGGAACGCCGGTTTGAGAATCACCACCAAGATATCTCGTTCATATCCGTGGACAATGTTAGCGAACGGGGTGCAGGCCGGCTGGTTGTCAGTTATGATGTGGGGAAGACTGCAATTGTATGGGACTTGTTCACCGGGTCTGTGATAGCGAGATTCGCATCTTTTGAGCAACTTCGGGTAGCTGCCTGGATGCGCGATGGCAATGTGGCATTCGGTATGTCCCGCGTCTTTCGCCTTAAACCCCCCATGCTCATTTACTTTAAGGCAATGAGAAGGGCGATGTGATCCTGTTTGAGCCCTCAACCTCCGAAAATGTCTCCCGGCGCACGATCTTCGACCCGATCACAGCCTTAGCTCCAGGCTCCGATTGTCGAACTTATGCTATTGGGTATGCACGAACAGCAATGCTTCTGTAGGAATATAGCTCACTGACCTGCTAATTAGGTATCAGAATGGATCCATATTGATCGCCACATTGCATCCCACCTTTTCGGTCCTCCATACAATGACCACTTCACGAGGCCCATCGCCGATAGTCTCCATGGCCTGGCATGCGTCTTCGTCAAAACAAAAGTCTGATATGTTGGCCACCTTGTCTTCCGACGGCGACCTGCGAGTATGGAGTGTGTCAAAGCCAGCTGGAAAAGAGCCTCCCCGCGTCATACGAGTCTTGAAGCGATCTGATACGTCTTCATCCTCCGAACCTAAATGGATGGCTTGGTCAAAGAACGGGAGAATTATACAATATCTGGATAGGTGTGCATAGGTTCATTTTCGATAAACTGGCAAAGCTGACCTGTCTTTCCAGCGAGACATGGGCATGGGATGTGAGAACCAAGCATGTGACATCTGAGCCCATCCCTACAATAGAGAACGTCCGCGGCATCGCGAACTATGGTCCGACTGCCACTTTGTTCACTCTTGGGCCCAACTACTCAATTCAGCAATATGACCTCGAAAACCCAGCAATGGTTGCCAATGTACAACATCTCCCTGTGGGGATGTTGTCCGATCCATTGGAGGAGGCCAGAGCCAGAGCTGCATCGTCCCGGACCTTGCAGGATCCCCCGGACATTCGGGAATCGGGCAATGCATTTGGGACTCGGAGAGCGCCTTTCGAGCCACAACGTGCCGACACGAGTAGTCCGGTATCTTCACGAAGCCATGCAAAATCCGTGAGCTCAACTGCCTCGTCCGGGAAATACAGACCTGGGCCTTTCTCTCCACCCAGCCGATCCGCTCACACCGGGACGTCTTTCTCCTTGGCCTCTGCCAGCGAAAGAGATACTCCCCAGCCATCTGCAGGGTCATATGCCTATGCTCCTTCCGTATCGTCGTCTTCTGTCAAGAGCTCCCGAGCCGGGTCACGGTTGAGAAATGAAGTCCAATTTAGTCCTGCCGATAAACCAGTTGATCTGTTCCCCTTCACCCGCGCCCGTCTCAACGACGTCCCATTTAGGAACCACCCACCTTTGGACGAGTCGCGTCTTACCCCTGATGATTTACGTCGTCAAATGCTTAGCGTGGTTTTTGGTTGGGAGGGCGATATTGATGAACTAATTACTGATGAATGTAAGTTACCGTTCTGTGTCACTGAAGTTCTGATTGACAGGCCTTACAGTGAACCGCCACGCCCCGGATTCTCAAAGCGCTATCCTACTAGCCCAGTGGTTGGGAGAATACGACTCGGACCAGATGGCCTCCATGATAAGTTCGAGTACCAGTTCGACCGCCGACTGGATGTTGTTGGCTTTCAGCCAGATGAGCGGAGCTTCCCAAGCCAACAAGGTCGGGGAAGCATTCGTTCAAAAGTTACTGAAAGTGGGCGACGTACATACGGCGGCCACTATCTTGCTCTCTCTGGGGGATAAAAATGACGCAATCGAGGTCTACGTTTCTCAGAACTACTATATGGAGGCGATCCTAATGACGTGTCTGGTGTTGCCTACCGACTGGCAACGTCAGTCATACTTGGTCCGACGGTGGGGAGAACATGTTGTTTCGCACTCTCAGCAACAACTCGCAATTCGATGCTTCATGTGTACTGGGGTTGAGCCATCGGCGCCCTGGGCATCACCATCGGCGCAGCCCCCGTCATCCTTTGCGGAGGTAATGTCTCGAAGATCGCCGTTGGCATCACCAGAACCGCCTTACATGAACCCTGCAAACCTGATGCCTCCTCCACTCCAACAATCGTCTTCTTCGACGGGCAACAGGCAAGCTACCAAAGGTCCAGCTCTCAAGTTGATCACGTCTTTCGATTCCCAACCAAGTAACAAATTCCGTTTTCCCGGTTTGAAGTCGGATGATCGGACACCTACGAATGCACCCGGAGTCACGCCTATCGCTGAATCTGCTGTGGCTGAAACCGCATTGTCTCCCGGAGGGTTCGGGTCATATAGGTTCAATAACTCCCAGAGCCTTAACAATGCAGTGAACTCTCGCACCAATACACCTGCCTTCAACAGACGACGATTGCCTTCTATCGGTGAAACCCCGGTTGATGTACAGCCCCCGAGTTTCCCCCCTAATGGATCGGCCAAATCTGTGGATTATGGATCAACGTCCGAGAATGATGATCAAGATAAGAGCAGTACCCGCCAGAAAGAAGACCAGCTTGGGCTATTGCCATCGGCACGGTATGACCCGGATGAAGCATACAAGCCTAGCCCCCAAACAGCAGTCCAGGCGACAACCGATAAGTTTGTAAACATCAAAGGTCTGCCTTCTCCTGCACCTGGTGTATTTGAGGCTCTGCGAGAGCAGTCGGAGAGCCGAAATGGGTCCAGAGATCGGAAGCCTGGGGGCCTGGAGTTGCAAATACATGAAGTGTTGGAAGCTGATCTGCAGGACCAGTCTGATGTGACGATGGCCAGCTTCAGAAGCCCAGCGTCCGCGAACAGCTTCAGCACTAAGAGCCCAAGCATCAGTGGTCGGAGCATCGACCAGTATATCAGCAGCCTGGACGAGGCCACTTATCACGCGAGAAAATATCAAAACCGGCCTCATGGCCGCGCTAGACGTAATACCGACGACTCCGTCAGCCAGACTTCGACACAACGCGATACTTCGAGAAAAACGACGCAGGAAACGCGAGGTCGGCACGAGAAGCGCTATATCCAACCGGCTAAGCGTTCGCCTTCTTCACCAGTCCCAATGTCTCCGGAGGAAATCGCCCGTTACAACACGAACTCGACGCAGCATGAGGACAGTCGGAAAGATAAGGGATCATCCAAATCGCGCAGCGCCAGCAAAGTGAGAAAACCGCGTTCTAGAAATTCTTCGGAACGCCGTAAGAACCGATCATCAAGCCGCAATACCGCAGGTCGTGTCGGGAACAACCAGTCTAGTCGTGGCCGCAGCACCGACCGGCCTGCCTCGCGAAATAGATCTCCATCCTCTCCATTACCGATGTCGCATACGGATGACGCTTTTAGGTTGGTCTCCAGTGACCGCGAGAGACTCCGCAGCCAGCAGAGAAGCAGCAGTCGGCGGCCGGAGAAAGGTACGACGAAGAGAGACCCGTCTCCTGATAACAGACGACCAAGGGGTCGATCCCATAGCCACAGCCAGCACGAGAGCAGCGACTATCAAGACTATCCGCCAAATGGCGATACCACAAATGGACATTATATCAACACTGATTCCCAGGAGCCGCTGAACATGCTGTCTGAGGATGCCCGCAATCGACACTCGGCAACAGCACCTCCAGCGGGATTGTCAGAACAGAAGAAGAAGGAGCTTGCGGCAGCTGAATTGGAAGCTCGACGTCTGTCGCTTGCCCGTAACCCATCAGCGCCCAATATCCCCTTTCCGGGAGAGTTGCAATACTTCCGGACAGGATTGGAAAGCCCACCTTTTTCCGTCCATTCCTTTGCCCCGCGGACTCCTGGAAGGCGCAGGGCCTCTGCAAGCAAAGCGTCACCAGAATATCCCAGCAGCTCTGACTCCAATTCATCGCGGGCAGGCGGCCCCCTCGGATTACCTGCTACGCCGAAGGCAATGAAGCATCCGAAGTATAATGGATATGAAGAGACTGCACCAGCAGTCCCCGGTGTGCCCGACAACACGATTCTTCTGAGTGACGCAAGATACCATGGAGGTATTGATCAACTCGGACGTTCAATGTCGGTCCCTGTCCCGGAGAATCAACATCCAGGGACCATACCTATGGACCTCCCCATGCATCCCAGATTCAACCCTCGGCTTCCACGGAGCCGTTCGAACAGCCGCAACCGAAACATGGGCCACCGGCGAGAAAGCTCTCGTGAGGTCGGGTCGAACTTTGGTGGCTCCCCAGTGTCTGTCAGTATTGAGGAGACCATTGAGAATGCTATGCAGAGGAACCCAGCTGAGAACCCTCCGATCTTGCCCGAACTGCAGCATTTGAATACGCCGCCGCCGCCTCCTCCGCCATTGGGACTCTCAGGGCCCGCGTCGCCGCGGGAGTCGTCAGGAACGATAGACATTGCGATTGATAATGAGCATATGGCAAGATTGCTTCCACGCGCGATGACGGCTGCTCCGGCGCCGAGTATGGAGATGCGGTCGGGTGTAGAGCGGCGCCGCATGTCATTCGACCACCGACGTGGAAAGAGTGTCAACGAGAGCTTTTCTAGCAAGATCCGCAACTTGGCTCGAATGGGGTCCAACGGCCGAGGAACCGAGCCATGGGCTGCCCCTGATGAGACTCAGATGCCGTACGAAACGGTGTCTGCCACCGACGGGCGCATATAATTCAGAATATCCCTGCGTTGCTGTATTTCCTGATTTCTAGTTTGACCGTGCTTGACTTTACGATTTATGATATGTTTTTCTTTCAAGTTTCTCTGATTGATTCTGAGTCTGGTTCTCAATTTGTCAGCCAGATATGTTGATAAATTATACCCTTTTCTTCTTGACGTACAACGGCCCTTTTTCTATATCACCATCTATCTCTTTGCGTATCTAAATTGGGCTCGCGAGGGCAAAAGTGCCTCATTCATCAACCGATTGGGAGGTGACTCGTCCATATAATGTTTAGTTTCGCCATGTGGAAGTCAGCATTTTGATAACAGTTCGAACGTAGGTTAAAATATAACAATTGAAAGAATTCCTAAACTCCACACGCAATGCACTCGTATGGTACAGAATATAGAACAAGACGTAGTACTACCATTTGCCCCAACCTTTGCGACCAGAGCTTCCCGAGGACTCATTGCCCAGACTGCGCTCGGCCTCGATCAACCGATCAAACTCCGCCTGTGCTTGCTCACGTTGTCTCGAGGCGTCCGGGTTCGAGTAGTCCGAGGAATTCCACACGTCCTTAGGCGGCTGACCTATGTTCTCTCTGGTCTTCTGTGCAGGTTCAGACATCGATTGTTGTCGGATGCGCTCCCAGGAGTTAGCCTGCAACGCACCCGCGTCCTGCAGGCTGGTGTTTCTGTGCTCCGGCGCCACGGGACTAGCATCATCATCGTCGAAGAAATACGACCCCTTCGACTGACTTTCAGAGCTGTCGACGACCGGCCTGCGATCCTGCACCGCCTGATACACTCGACCCGCCGTCGCAGTCTGAGGCGAGTCGGTTTCCACGCCCCCGGACGCATATCCCTGCTCCTTCTCCAGACCACCCTGCCCATCACCAACAGCAGGAACCTCCTCCAGCCGCCGCTGGTGCATCTGTCTCCTCCGACTCTCAATCGCAGCGGCCTTCCGCTTCTGCACCTCCTCGGGATTCTGATTCCGCAGATCCGCCATAAACTGCGCAAGTCGCGGATCCGACACCGTATTCTTCGTCTCCGTATACACCCCCATCACCCCCGACACCGACGCCCCCGCAATCATCGAGAACATCAACTTGAACACGGCCAGCATAGTCCGCTGGCGCGCCACCAGCGGCTCCGCCTTATTGAACGCCTTGAACCCGGCCGCCAGCCGCTGCACCATCGACCCGGTGGGCGGCACGTACGTGCGCCAGCGCTCCGTCCTCGCCCACCGCGGCAGCGAAATACCCGCGTAGATGAGCGCCCCGATCCAAATCCCCTTGCGCTCGTAGGCGACGCTGCGCGAGCTGTGCGTCACCATCGCGTCGAGCTCGTCCTGCGTCGGGAGGCGCTGGATCAGCACGCGGGCGTTCTCGATGCGACGCGCGACGGTTTCTTCGACTTTTTGGTGGAAGCCTCGCGTGCCGAAGAAGCAGAATGTGCGGGTGATCGGGTCCACGGGGAAGATGTTCTCGGGGTTGATGTGGAGGGGGTAGTATTTTCCGAATGGGGACGATGGCGCGGGGCGGGGGAGGTCGCTTTGGGAGCCGCCGGGAGGATTGTCGTCGAGGGTCATTTCGGCAGGTGATCGGATTGAGGGAGTGTTGGTGGAGATGTTGGTGGTGGTGGTGGTGATGGTGGTGTGGTGTGGTGAAATTGGAGATGCGGAGAGTAGGAGGCCTCAGGCAGGCACATAAATGACGTAGGGGCTTAGTCATTTCAATATGCTAGCTAAGTATGCAGTTACTATATGTTATGCGCTGTCTATTCTTATCCTCACACTACATTGAAGCATCTTCTCCATTGCACTTCAGATCTGCTCGAACGAGAGATTCCGCACGCGGTAATACGTGTCTGCTTATCTGTTAGTGGTCTATGATTTTGTTTTGCGTCCATGCAAAGTACTAACCTGTGGTCGGGCCAGGCGAGCCAGAAGACCCCTCCATCTGGAGGTTGATAATCCTGATGCCGATGAGTATTTGAACTTCTAAATATGCAATGAAGTATAGGCAAACTCACAAGTTCAATGGCTTGCCTACATACTCCGCCCCATACTGGGTGGTGACCTCGGTCCCATCTAGAAAGAACTTAACGGAGATGTTCGAGCCGTCTTCATCGCGAATCTCTGCTTTCACGGTATGGAAATTATCGGGCGAGGGGTATTCAATATCGTGTGCTTGCACCTCCGACGAGGTCTGCTTCGTTAGACTTCATCTATGCTTGGAACAAAGGGGGCTTACATTGAAAGTGTTGAAGCTGATATCACCAGTTCCTATACCCATGAGCCTTAATCCTTCAAAGTTCAGCGGATACATACCCTTCCACTCAGCTATATCGATCTCGGGCGGCCAGGTGTCGGCCCCGTTCAACCAGAACGCAGGCCATGTGCCCGTCGCCGTTGGCGCCTGGAATTCGGCCTGGATATCGAACCCCGATCCGGCCTCAACCGTGAAGCTGGTAGCCGAGTGTATCGCGCCCGAGAGATAGTTGATCTCTTGGCCTCCACTGGTCGGAGGCTGGCCACTGACGGGCTTCGCGACTATGGTGAGCGTCCCTGAATCGACCGAGATGTATTCATGGTCGGACGAGTTGCCCACCATCCGGGCGGAGCCGTTGTGGTCGGAGCCCCAGGGGTACAGGTAGGCAAAGTATTCCTCGAGCGAGGAGTAGTCGTCAAAACATGTCGTAGGGATGAGCGTTGTGGCCCCGTAGGTCAGCGGGGAGAGGGCGAGAAGTGTGAGCAGGTACATGGCGAGTGATGCTGGTTGCTCTATTATCCTGTTCGACTACCGGAGGGCTCTTATATGGAGCTCTATCTACACTGCGAGCTTCTAAGCGGGGGATCTTGATTCTGCTAGCGTTTTGCACTGAAACAGATGCTGCAACCTCCCGCACTGTGATGCAAGCTGAACTAACTGAACTAGGCTCGCAACCCGCCGGAGCGCTCTCCAAACTGCATGATCGGCGGTGCTGCCGGAGTTTCCCCTTCTGCTACGGATTCTCCATGTCATGTACAAGGCTGTACAAGGCTGATCAGCATCCACTCGTTACTAAAAAGCCAATACATTACTATAAGCGCTACCTAAGCTACCACTTTTCCACATAGGGCCGCAGATCCAGCTCAAACCCAAACGTCGTGCGTGGCTGCGTATGCAGATGCCAATACGACTCCGCAATCTACCATGGCATATTAGCATCGAAGAATCTCTCTGCGACATCGTGCATTACTCACAGCCTCTGGATCCAGCTTGGCATCTTCATGCTCAAACTTCCACGCCTTAGTCCGCGGGATATCGATGACCCCATCGATGATAACGTGCGAGACATGTACACCCTGCGGCCCGAACTCGCGCGCCAGCGACTGAGCCAACGCCCTCAGAGCAAACTTGCCCGAGGCAAAGGACGAGAAATTCGCCGACCCTTTCAGACTGGCGGTTGCGCCGGTGAAAATCAGCGTAGGCGGATGCGGGAGGCCTTTCGCCTCAAGAAGCAGAGGCAGCGCGCCTTTGGCGAAAAGGTACCCTCCTTTTCTGTTCCATCATTTACTGCGTTACTTAGACTGTTCTCTTTGCTATCACGGCGATACTTCTACTTACCCTTGACTTTCATAACCCTGGGTGAACTCTTCTTCCGTCAACTCCAGGAACGGCTTGCGCACAAACCCGCCACCGGGATTGAAGACCGCCGCGGCGAGGGCCGAGCCGGCATATTGCTTTGAGATCTTGTCGAATGCGGACCGGACGCTCGCCGAGTCTGAGAGATCGGTGCTGATCCCGACGGCTTGGCCGCCACTGGTGTTGATCTCGTTCACGACCGGCTCGAAGCTTGCCGGGTTGCGTGCCAGAAGCACGACAGAGTATGCCTTGGCAAAGCGTCTGGCTATGGAGGCGCCCTGATTCTATCAGTTGCATTCTAGGATGTAGATGCTGCGGACAAAGTACATACCGTGCCGGGACCGACACCGGCGATGATTGCAAAGGGTTTGGTCATTTTGGAGATGGATACAGTTGGATTTTTCTGACTTACAGAAGGCAGTTATCGGGCTATTTATCAGTTAGTTCTCTTGCGAGCTTATGCAATGTCGTGATGTGCTCGGGGGTTGTTGATGCCGTGCTTAGAAATCGAGCGGGGCGGGCTGATGATATCATCAGATTCATTCGGAGTAGCTCTGCTATGCTATACTAATCAGTCAGAGGAAGGCGAAGTTTGCGTCTGAGAACATATGGCGTGTTGCGCTAGATCTCTGACGTGGCAGAGAATGACGCGATGGCCAGTTCGACTTGCTAATTGCGATACCCTCTGCTCGTTGATGAGGTACTGTCATTCTGATTGAACTAAAGCAATGAACTCGCTATAAACGCTGCCCCTAAACAGACCATTCCCGACGCAAGATGATTACCTGAACCATGGGTATGAAATCAATATCACCCGCCAGATTCGCTCGGAACATGCTGTGGCTGACAATTTGCAGAATAATATGTACAATACATGATCCTCCGTTCCACAGAGGCCAGCTATTAGTCGACCGACGTCAATGCGATGATGCTATCCAGGGCAGAATGCATGAACCCGCAGCAATTCTCCCTGTTTCTCATCTGGCACTGGTCTGCCTATTCCTGGTTGGCAGAACACGAAACAGAACGTGCCTGGGGCACATAGCTCGACTTTCCCGTGGACTCGTCGAAGATGTGATATCCATAGTCGGCTGCGTTGGGTGGCGTATATACTAATATTCTGTCAGCATTGATTCAAGAAAACACACGAAACCCCAGCAGCACATACGATGAAGAGAAACAGCGACCTGGTCACTACTCGGATTGTGCACGCGATGCAGCCCAATATCATCCGAGATATAAGTCACTTCATTCATAGAGTGCTCCTTCTCAGACATTATCTCAAGCGGTCCGGAAGAGCCCGATTGGCCCGGAGCACGGTACACAGTTTCGCGCAACTGCCCAGCAAGAACCTTCATGATGCAATGGGCGTTGGCGTGGTCGTGGATGGGCGACCCTTTCCCGGGGTTCCATACAAGCAGCAACTGCGCCGGTTAGCAACGGCAACTGAGCTCGACATAGGTAGGCAGTGTACTAACAATATTCGCCTTGTGATTGATATTCTCGATCGCGTTGCGCGTATAGTTCTTGCTCTCGTCGTTGTAGTAATACCGCCCCCAGTCCGCCGGGTTGGTCTTGTACTTCCGCACCAGGGAGATCAGGTACTCCGAGTCGACGTCGGTCGAGGAGATTCCGCCGGATGTGCCTAGGTGCGCCTTGATATCGCGGATGAGGTCATTGAGGTCGTATCGCTCCGGCAGGCGTTGGTAGCACGGGGCGAACTTTTCGTTCAGTTGGACTTGTGAGGCTGATAGGACGGACATTTTGGAGCGTGGATGCGGGCTTGGTAGGCGTAGATATTGCGTATCACAATTGCAATGTGTTGAGAGGTAGTTTTATATGGTCTTGTCCCTTGTTCGTTGCCATCGTTGGGTCGGCGAATGGTCGGTCGGCGAACGGATGGAAGTAGAAACCGGGCCACTGAGCATGATGTATGGGATGGAGATAGGGATCGACCGCCTGCATCTTATCACTTGCATTGAGCATGCGCGTTATATGTGGCCAATGCTGGCGTGCGATATGCGCCGGTTTGATAGACCGCCAGGAAGTATCTCACTGGAACATAGAATTGGATATCTTCATGAGGGAGCTTCCTTGGGCAGGTTGTTACAAAAATAGTTAGAGCGGCATCGTATAGCTATCTACGTCCTAATCTAGAAATCTGCCAGAAGTTATAGAGACGACTTGCAATGCTATCCTGGCATGAAACTACTGACACACTCATCCATTCCTGCTAGGGGACAAAACATCGTCCACAAGACCTTCAATTAGGTTCTAGCGATATGATTGAAGGGTCACCGTCTCCTTTCAATGGATAATGAAGTCCTCATACTGAAGTCCTCTTACGCAATAGTTCCGGACGCGCAATCGGCGATCCAGACAGTCGGCGATTGAACCACCGCAGATAACCGCATGCAGGGGAGTGAACTTCTACAGGTTTATGACTTCTCCTGACCAGACCGCTTTTTTAAGGTTGTATTGTCCATTGCCTTGGTATTAATTATTGATTGGAGATATGTTCTTCTCATTGCTCGCCCCTCAGACAATCGAAACCCAACGCCGATAAGACCGCAGAACAACGCCTTGCTTTGTAAACATACACAACACCTCCAAGCCCGAAAGACTCCATTAGTGCATTAACTAGGTATCATGCAATATTAAAATCTGGAACCGGGCTGAAAAAAGATGTGTTGTAACACGTAGGGTCTAGAAAAGCCGGTAACAAGTCAGGCCCGGGAAAGTCTTGTCCGTCGGAAAACCGTGTCATTGCACCGGAAGAATGTGTAGGTCGCTCCTGATCAGTCAGGACAGGTTCCGAAGGCACAAACCGGTTCAACGGGGTGGCATTCCATCGTTCGATTGACGCGGACATGATTTCGGCTGCGCACGATCGGAGGTACTGATAAGCGGACTCGCCCAGCTCCCACGTCCGCCGGGTACTTTTCAAACAGCCCAGGACCAGCGTTACACGGTTGCAGTGATGGTCGAAGCAGTCTTCGGAGTGGCTGGTGCAGGTCGCCAGTTGGATCATCCCGCACAAAGCCAGGGCGGGGATGATGAAGGGCGTGTGTTTGAGGACGTTGGGACAGACGGAGATGGAGTCGGACACCCGCCGCGAGGCCTCGGTGGCCTTGATGCTGTGTACCATCCGCGTGAACGTAGAGGAGAGCTGATTCGACGCCGCCGGCCAGAACCGGTCGCTGTTCAGCTGCGCCAGGACCGGCTGCATCTCGCTTCTGGGTAGATGCAGAAGCATGGCGGCGTAGCCTATCGTCACGTGTGCCTGGAAGATCATCTCATCGATGTTTCCGTACGAGTCGACAATGTCTAGTTTCTTTGGCGGGAGATGGTTGATCCAGCTGACGAGTGCGTTCTCGACCGCCTGGAGATGATCGCGGTGGCAGTCTTGGAGGTGGTTCAGCATGAGCACTCGGCAGAGGATCATCATCGCCTCGATGCGATAGCTAAACGAGGAATAGACTGGGTCATCGGCCGCGAAGATCCGCCTCCTAAAATCGAGGATCATGTGTGGTTTCGGGACCTCACGAGTCCCCGTGTAGCGGGACTCTTCACAGGGAAGCGCGACCTCTGGGGCCACAGTGCTACAGCGGAACGTGACAGACTTGAGCGAGACAGCCATGTAGATCTCGGTGATGTATAGTTCCCACCACGTGCGGCGCATACTCTCGGCCTCGACGGAGCATTCCGGGTGGGCGGAGGCGGCAAAATCGCGTCGGTTCATCCCTAGCTCCAGGGCCATGTCGATGGCTCGCGTCAGCGCCTCTCGGGCTTCGTAGCATTCCCCGCGAGCTGTCAGCACGATCGCATAGATCAGCCACGCCTGGACCATGCAGGGAGAGCGTTCAGGGTTGGATGAGAGCTCGGCTGCCACTTTGGTCTTGAGTTCGCCACTGGGACTGGAGCTGACGTAGTGGGACCCGACAAAGTACACGACCAACTGGAGAAAGAGAGGGTAATTTCGCTCGTTGAAGCAACTGCTCGGCACTAGAATGGGATGTGCTGGATGGAAGAATTCATAGTAAAGCCGGGGAAGACGGTCATCCCCTGGGAGCCAGGATTTATCTCCCAGGCTGGAACGGTTAGGATGGCTCCCGGAAAGCATGGTCGGCCATGATGTCCGCTCGTCGTCGACGCCTGGGAGATCAGCTGATGGTAATCCCTGTGACGAAGAAGTGTTGGTGGGAGTTGGTGGCTGCGCAGAAGCCGCGGCCATGGGAGCGGAGAGTGAATATCCCGTCTCCATGTCGTGCACGGGGGTTGGACGTTGGGGAGTTGAAGACGCCGCGGGATCATGGCGCGTGCTTTTGCGACGGCCTCCCCGCCGAGACGGCATGTATTGGCAGAGCAGTCCGCCTTGTTGACAGCGGGAGCACGAGGGCCGCTTTGCATCGCACTTGAGATGCTGCTTCCTGCATTCCGTGCAGGCCAGCGCGGTCAGGCCATTTTCCTTGGTCAGCCGGACCGGCGGCATATTCAGAGGGGTAATTAAATTGACGATCTTGATGAGGGTGGTGGCTGATGTGGAGGTTTAAGAGTGCAAGTTAGGTAGAGAACGGATGGATGCAGAATGAAGATATTCCGAGGATCGATTGAATCATCCCCCGCCACAGCCAATCAGAAGCGACATTTCCGCTCGCATTCAACATGGATCTATAGAACTACTACTGTAGATGGATTAGATGTTAGACCGAGAGTAGTATTACGATGGATATATTGTATTTCATCCTACATCGTTGAAATTTGCAATTCGCATGGTCCTCATCCAGTCGGCGATCGTCGGGATTCGATCTTGGCTGTGTATCTCCACCAGACCGCACAATATCCATACGCTCTAAAGAAGAAAAGAACTGGAAGTAGATATATCATCGACTGGTCTCTTGAAGACTATATTCATGCGCGAAGTGGCCTATTTCTCTGCAGATTCACAACACAATGCGTCGGTTGGAGTCACTACATCAGATGCCGCAAAGGGGAAATGTGCTATCAGTCACTATGGAATGCGGATTCATATCTGATAATGCTATTTAAAGGCGTTATACTTCACGTTGATGGACAACACTGCACTCAATCATAGCGTCTACGTTTATCAATGTGCACGCCCTTCGGCTGACAGAGGCCCCGCATCTAGGCGGTGCTCCCGAAGATAAACGCTGTGTTGTGAAGTGACTCATGCGCTGCACCCAGCAATATCAGAGAAGCTCTATCTACAAGACCCAAGACTCACTCCTACTCGCAATAGCTCAGGATCGAATATCACCACTCAGTACCATCAGACAATATGTCAGCTCAAACCCCCTTCGGAGCCCCCATGAGGAAACATTTCCTCGTGGATCCTGGGTTCTTGAATCTCAACCATGGTAGGCACAGCAATACACAGCTCGATAGCCTCACACTAACAACCTAGGCTCCTTTGGAACACACCCAGAAGCGGTTCGAACTGTTCTGCGCCAGTACCAAGATGAGATTGAAGCCCGCCCAGACCCATTCATTCGGTATCGCACACCAGAACTGCTTGATGCATCCCGCGCAGCCGTCGCAAAGATGCTCAATGTCTCCCGCAAAGAGTGTGTGTTCGTCAAGAACGCCACTACTGGGGTGAACACTATCCTCCGGAACATTCCCTTCCAGCCGGGCGATGTTATAGTCTACTTTGACACCGTTTACGGCGCTGTTGAAAAGGGAATTATCTCCCTCATGGAGTCGACGCCCCTCCAGGCCCGGAAGGTTGAGTATGAGTGCCCCATAAGCCATGATGACCTGGTATCGCGGTTCCAGGATGTTGTGCGCGCGACAAGGGCCGAGGGATTGAATGTGAAAATTGCACTGTTCGACGTGATCACCAGCATGCCGGCAATGCGATTTCCGTTTGAACGACTGACTGAGATATGCCGGGAAGAAGGCATCCTCAGTCTCATTGACGGTGCTCATGGGGTTGGCCAAATCCCTCTGGATCTTGGGAAACTGCAGCCTGATTTCTTTGCCAGCAACTGCCACAAGTGAGTATGCTCCATGCTACGTTAGCTGCACTATCTCTCTAACACTTTGTAGGTGGCTTTTTGTCCCTCGAAGCTGTTGCGTCCTCTACGTCGCCAAACGCAGCCAACATCTTATCCGGACTACTATCCCCACGTCCTGGGGGTTCATCCCTCCTCCGGATGCCCCCGAGACTGCTCCGTCGGTGATTAAAGACGAGGACCCAACCAAAACTGCATTCGAGAGCCTATTTGAATTCGTCGCCACAAATGACGATACGCCGTATTTCTGTGTCCCAGCGGCATTGAAGTTTCGCAACGAAGTCTGCGGTGGGGAAGACCGTATCTATACTTACCTGGAAACTTTGGCGAATGAGGCGGGAGACGTCGTGGCTGGTATCCTAGGGACAGATGTCTTGCAGGAACCCAACCTGGCACCAGGGACACAAAGCCAACTTCGACGATGCGCCATGTCCACTGTCCGGCTGCCTATTGCTGTTGGACAATCGGAAACGAGCGAGAAGGCCTGTGCCGTGGTGCAGGAAGACCAAGTTGGCTCGGTAGTGAGCTGGTTCCAGACTACTCTCACCAACAAGTATAGCACGTTCGTGCCGGTCTTTGCGCATGGAGGCTGGATGTGGACGAGACTTAGTGCACAAGTGTACCTGGACAGGCAGGATTTTGAGTGGCTTGCTGGGGTTTTGAAGGACATGTGCGGTGATATTAAGGAAACGGGGCTGGTGATAAGCAATTGAGATTCATGTCTCAGTTGCACGGTGTGAACGCTGTAGCTTTCCTGCAACCACGCGTTTCTGATTCAATTCTGATCATGAACACCGCGCCATGTAAACGTCTGCCTCGTCAATAAGAAGAATGGCATTCCAGTTTTGGGTCTTTTGAATTGTTTAGTTAGATTTTCTTGAACACCTTTGGGTCAGTTCCAATGTCGCTGCATGTCAAAGTCATGAGCTGTCTTCTGATGTATTCGGCGATGCATTTTAGATTCCAGGAAATTTTCAGATGACAGAAGACTTAAAAACGTGCGTAGGATGACTTTAAAGAAAGTACTCCCCGACAGTGCATGTCTTACCAACCCCACGGCGACTATGCAGAAGCACATCATCCCATGTGCCTAATCCACCCAACGCAGCATTGCAGCCATTCGTGACGCTATAACAGAGATGATTGGACACTGTTCCGGTCTCCATATCTCTTTCTAGTATTTCCTCGCGTGTCTCGGGTTTTTGATGGTCGTTCACAGGAGTGCAGCAGACTGCGGGACGTAAGACACCGCAGTAAAAGACTATAGTAATACAGTGGAGGTCGAAAATTCGTAGCTGACAAGCTGAAGGACCTTGGCCCAGTATGCCAATGCCTGAAAAATTGATATCTTCTATTAATCGAGTCCTATTCATACATGACGCTCAGATATACAGCGGTCTATCTAGAGCAGACCATCGCGTTCATCTCAAGTCCGACGTCTTGATGGCTGAAGATGCACTTAAAAGGGCACGGGCAGCGGGCGCTGAAGATAACCCCGCCACTCGGGGAGAGTACGCTGCCATTTGGTACCAGAAGTCTTCTGGAGATCCTCAATAGCGCTGGCATACTTGATCAGAGTGGGCTCCGAAAAGGCGGTGTTCATGATCGCCAGGCCGTATGGCATGCCCGATTCCTCGTCGGTACCGGCGGGGAGAGTGATGACGGGGTAACCCGCCTGAGCCGCGATCTGGATGCTCTGCGCAACAGCTGGAGGGACTAGGAGGCCGTCCAGTGTGCGGTTACCGTGCTTTAGAGCGGCATCAATGCCCTCCTCGCGGGTGGTGCGTTGGCAGTACGCCAGCGCGGAGAAGTAGGTGTCGTCCATGATACCTTTGCTCTCTAGAGAGGCGATGAAGCCGTCCTGGCCGGAGCCGAAGGCAGGGTGAATGCCGGGGAAGCCACCCTCGGAGCCGTAGTTGTCTTTGTTATACTGGACGAGATCCTCCAGGGACTTGATGTTGGTGTTGTTAACCTCGGAGAGATAGTCGCGCAGGTTGTTATAAAAGTCAACCTTGATGTACGAGTACTCCGACTCATTGGCGTAGCCCCGGGAAGACCCGTAGTCCCAGTTCCAACCATCAGGCGATACGATGTCCTTATAGTGTGGGAGCTCGGTACCGTTGATAATAGTAGCGCCGGCCGACTCGATCAGGTCGAGCAACTCCTCTAGTTGAGCAACCTGCGCAGGATCACCGAGGGCCCAAAAAGACTCCCAGGGCAGGCCGAAGACGGCGCCCTTTAGAGCGTCCTTGTTGGTCAGGAATTGGGTGTAGCCACCCTTAGGGGTCAGACCCTTCTGGGCGAGAGTGTAGTTATCACGAGGATCAACACCGTAAATAGCATCAAGGGAATAGACCGCATCGCGGACCGTCTTACCAAAGGTGCCGACGGTGTCCTGGTGCAGAGACTCGGGGATGACACCGGCACGAGAAGTCAGACCGACAGTGGGCTTGATACCCACAATGGCGTTTCTCTGAGCCGGGTTGATAACTGAAAAGAAAGTCAGTGATTGTGATCCAATGGAAGATGTAACGGATCGTGTCACATACCGCTCCCGTCAGTTTCCGTGCCAAGGGCGATGGGAACCAGGTTGGCACCAACAGCCACACCGGGTCCTGTGCTGGAACCACCGGGGTTGACGGTGAAGTTGTACGCGCTGCGGCATTGGCCACCACGGGCAGAGAAGCCTTCAGAGTAGTTGTTGGAGCGCATATCGGCCCACTCACTCAGCGCAGCTTTACCCAGCAGGAGAGCACCGGCCTTACGCATGCCGTGGACCACAAAAGAATCGCGGGGCACGACGCTACCGATCAGCGCCCAACAGCCCGCAGTAGTCTCCATACGGTCCTTGGTGGCAATATTATCCTTCACAATGAAGGGAATCCCATGCAGAGGACCACGGATGTGGCCTTTGGCACGCTCCTTGTCCAACCTGTGGGCAATGGCATGGGCATCCGGGTTGAGCTGCAAGATGGCGCTAGAAACATGGTCAGTGCATATCGAGTAGTTTGGGGAGGGGGGATCACACTTCAGATAGGGCTGAGTCTGGTAGATCCGGTCGAGATAGCAATCCAACAGCTGGACGCTGGTGAGAGAACCATTGCTCATGCGCTGTTGCAGATCATCCACACTGGCCTCTTCGAGCTTGAACCCCTGGCAGAGACGCATGGGGAACAGCGAGGCACCAGGGGCACCCAAACGAGGGAAGTCGTAGGCATAGGGGTCGGTCAAGATCTGGGACGCAACGAGGGGGTCGGCATCCTGTGCACCGGACACGGCAATGGCCGAGCCGGCAAGGGCCAGACCGCTCAGTAGAGCCTGTAGCATCGGCACGGTGACTTTTTGGATTAACAGATGAATCCAATAGAGAAACCCGGCCAACAAATGATGTGGCGAAGAGAATGCGGCGCAAGGGAGCTTGGCCTCATATACCAGACAGACATAGTGAGATCGTGAAGTCGTGACTAATCGACGAATGCTGGCCCACTCGGCCAAAATCAATCGGCTAGTCTAGTCCGTGACTGCCTGGGCGCCCACGAGAGATCTAAAATCAATAGTGCATCTTCCTCATGGAACCGCCCAGTGCCACTCTGTCGGAGTTGATATCCGGGCGGAATCCTCGGAATAGATGCTGATGGGTCGTGAGGGCGTTGAAGTGACTAGTAGTATGGAGTACTACTGGGTCCAGCCTGTGCAATCTACGCCCGTCGGCGCCATCTTCTACTCCGTGCCCCGAGTTGCTCTCGATTATCTGCTTCGTTTGTTTCCAGAAGATATTAGCTGAATCCACCGGCGAAACCTTAGGGAAAAGTCTGACCTGCCTAGACGGTCCATAGTGGTCCACCTTGGCCGATTTCTTCCTGCCAAGTACCTACTTACGTTATTAATATGCTTCGGCCATACTTTGAGATACGAGAATCCTCTCGCTTGACGGAGCCCAGTGGTTCAGATGCCATAATGTGCTGCAGTACCTGCAGCTCGATAGGAGTTAGACATCCCATTGGCGAGGTAACTAAGAGTCATGATATAAGCACCTCGTGCCTGGGAAATATGGGAGATCTTCGAGAACCATAGACCAGACCGAATCTGCGTGGCCCTTGGGGTTTGGTTCATCTGAAAAACTATCGGTCACCACCTTCTCGACCAAGTGGGTTGTTTGCTGGAGAGAAAGTCGGAAGCCCATACTTGTATCCGTTCTTCCTCGAACCAGTCGACCATGGCCTGTTGACCGGTCAGCATGGCGATTCCCGCAGACATCCTCGTTGCGAATGCGACGGGGAGGATCCCCGAGAGCATTACCTTGTCGTATCTGGCAGAGTCGCGGGATCACTCGGCAATTGTGGGAATCATTTTCATGGTCTGCTTTGCCGGCTTGCTCATGCTTTTGCGCCTGTATGCCCGACTGTTTCTGGTTAAGAAACTTGGTCTGGACGATGCACTGGCCGTTCTCACCATGGTATGTTCACGGCCATCAACTGGAGAAGATGGAGGAGCATCGCTCCGCACCTAGACCTATAAGCCCTGCCATCAGAATGCGCCACTGACATTCTCACCAATTCGCAGACTGTTTATATCGTCTTTGTCGTTCTTTCCATCATTTTGATCAATATGGGCAGTGGCCGTCATATCGAATACATCCAATATGTGCTTCCCCTGCCCACCGTCCGCGAAACCGAAGTCGTCGACTTCGTCGCTCACATTCTCTACACGACCGCCCTGTTCCTTTGCCGACTATCCGGTCTCGCATTCTACTTCCGCATTAGTGCGCGCTCAAGCAAGCTCAGAATAGGCATTATATCGGTGGCCGGCCTCATCACCGCCGCCTACCTACCCCAGATCTTCCTTTTGATCCTGCACTGCAACCCCGTCACCGGCCTCTGGCCCTATCCCTGGCAAGTCGAGCCAATAAATTACCAGTGTCTCTCGTGGGGACTGGTCTACTCGGTGAACTCGGGCGTCTCGCTCGCCTGTGATGTGATGATGTTTATCATCCCGGGGATTTTGATCAAAGAACTCCACGTCCCCTTAGAAAAGAAGATCAAACTCTCCATCGTCATGTTCCCTGGTGTCTTGTGAGTATATCCAAATCACCCACCCCACGACCCAATCCGCTTACTTTTGCCTAGCGTCATCGTCATCTCTGCCGTCCGCGTCTGGCTTGTCGTCGTCGGGCAATGGGCGGCGGACGGGAGCTGGGCCTACAATCCCATGCTGTGTGTCGAAAACGCCGAAATCTCCAGCACTTTGATCGCCCTTTCCGTCCCAGCCCTGAAGCCCCTGTTCGGAAACCTCTTCAGCCGTCTGACCGAGTACACCTCCAGCCATACTCATTCACAATCCGTGCGCGGTCGATTGCGCAGCCGATCGATGGCGATGAGTGGTGTCGGTTCAAAGACGCGGAATGATAAGCGGCTTCTGAGCTGGTCGAAACTCGGCCACGACGACTATGAGATGATGTCCTCGGATATTTCGGTGACACGCGAAGGACACCGCTCGTAAGCGGATGCACAAGCCGTGTCTAGTGGAATAGAAAGATGCCCCGGACAGAGAATCAATTCCAGATTAATACACAGTTCCCGTGGCGACTCTCAGTCCCATGTTGCACAGTATTGTCGGTCTTTGAATGTCCATAATGCCTGCGTACGCGTCCACATATAAATAGGACTGGTGAACTAGAAATCATCGATTCATGACCAAAATACGGCGAGCTATGTCTGGACTGCAGGCCCCTGCGCATATATAATGACGGTTTATCATTTACTGTCCAACTAGGAACTGTATATAGGGCTAGCACGCAATTTCCGGTGCAGGTCACTGGGACTGCGTATTCCTCAGGCTTCCTATACTACGCTAAATCCTGCTCGGATGACCTCGGTAGGAGGTCGGTATATAAAACACTGAGAGACTTTTTTTTTTTTTTTTTTTTTTTTTTTTTTTTTTTTTTTTTCATATTCACCCCACAAGCTACTAAAATCCTACAAGGGCAGAGCTAGGATCTGCTCTGGCACATGGTATCTGAGTAATAAAACCGCCCCACGTTACTATTATTGACTTGCTCAAAGGGCTCTCCTTACGAGCAATCTAACTTCGAGAGCCGCTTATACCGACTGGCCGAGGGATAATGATGCCGATTCCCTGGGAATCCTGTTACCATGCGTCCTGCAAAGGACTGCGAAGCTATCCCAGCCGGCCTCGCAGCCATATCTCACACAACAAGCCAAACATTCATCCCGTTGAATGAGCGGCTCCCAGCAATAGAATAAGGCAAGCAGACGACTGATAACATCATCGCGAAACAAGTATACTTGCCGATTGTCGGCAACAATCGTTCGGAGAAGTGGCCCACGCTCCTCACTCCGGTCTAGAAGTTTTCTCGCTTCTTCTGATCTATTGCAGCCATCGTTTTGGCATTGGACCATTCCAATGCCACGGGGAATATTCTGGACTATCTTGCAGGGGCCCACGCGCGCTGTTGCCTGACCATCCCTGAGGATCTCAAAGTAGACCTCCAGTGCCGGCTGTCGATCATAAGTCATAGTCTCCGTCACGTTCAGCATGGCGGTACCTCCTATGCAACTTTGGACAGCCCGGACCACTCTTTCAGGGATGCAGACCTGTGGCCGTTTGTTATACGCCCCCTTCTTGGAAAGGAGCGTTGCCTTCTCCCCCACGCGACTGTAGAGCCGATTTTCGAATATTATGTGGCCTGGTATGATATTGACGCGGCACATCTCCATCGCATCCACTGCAGTGAAGTCTCGAAGGATATCAAGATAGAAGCAAAGCCCATTGCTTGCGGTAGCAGAAACCCCAGACTCTTCGGGCTCGTCTGCAAATGGCCTCCCATTGAAGACGTATTCAGCAAATCGGAGTTGAGATGCTTCCGTCCACTGCAAGTCAGAGATAGCATACTCAATGATCGCGTCCACGATGGACGCCCCCCCTGAGCCCCCAATCACCCGTGACACTCGCATTTGTTGCAGTCGATAGATGTACTCGAGACCTTTTCTACTGGGACATAGCCCCTCGGTGGCAATAATGCCTGAAAGACCTCGGACCAGCCTAATGATGGCTGTGGTGAGAACTACCAGACAGAATGAGGTTGACCGAGGGGTTGTTCCCTGGGGAGGGGTTGGAACGCAGATTTTGCACCTGCAATGGTGTGCTAAGATGCCAATGGATTCTTTAAATATGTCGCACGCATGTCTGTAAGACAACGCAGTGTTGAATGTATTGAACATTGCGGCATGTAAATCTTTGTCGCTTAGTTCCGGGAATCGAAATCCGGAGAAATTGATGAAATCATGGCCATAACTGACAGGGAAGTACGCGGTGCTCCTGTGCAACCACTCACGTGGCACATTGCTGTCTGCTTTCTCCAACGCGTAGAAGATGCGCGCAGCACTGCCCATGGCAGAGCCGAAAGGAGCGTGCATACTGAGAAGGAGGTGCGATTGATCCCCAAACGTTCTATACAAAGCTTGTGTCCACGAGACTCGTCCGCTGACAACAAAATCATGGTTTGGCTTCAATTCAGCGTGTGATCTGAATAGGGACGTTGCATCAGGTAGCTGAATCGTACGGTCTCGCTGGATCAAGCTTGATGTCGGGCGCGGATTTCTGGAGTAGATGACAGTGAGATGGGGTTCTTCGTCGTCGGAAAAGTTGCGAAACCAGACGTCGTCTTCTTGTTGCCGATCACTGGTGTATAAGATCACCTTCAAGTCCAATAGCCAATTGGCAATTGCTGCAATCAGAGCGGCATCCGCGACGCCGACGAGAGTTAGATGGCGCGTGGACCCCGAGCGAAGCCCCATAATGGCGTACAGGGCTTTGGCAATGTCCGTAGCACTCGCCACGCCGCGGGTTCGTCGCGTTTTGTTGGAACCATGTCGCCATGCGTGTTGTCCTACAATCGACTCGTGATCAAAAGCCATGTACTGCTCGGCCCAGAGAGGGAAGCTGGTCGCAGAGAGTATCCCAGCACATTTCTCCACGAGCAAGGTCATCTGCATTTGAGACGGGAGTTTGATTTGCTGTTCGTCCGGCACGTTTTCGAACACTTTGCGGCTGAAGGCAAGCATGATTTGGCCGGCCATGCTGGTGGAATACACCTCAGAAAGACAGGCGCTTAGAGCAGTGAATCTACACCCAGACTCCGTTTCGAGAAGGATCTGGATGGGACTTTTGTGACCAAAACCAAACCAAAGCAACTTTTGAAAACCTGCTTGGACCGGTGCCCTCTCCAGCGCTTGGTGGAATCTTTCCATCCCCACTGGACTGTAGGATATTGCATGGCCGACCAAAACACATACCCCATAGGCAAAGTGGTCGAGCCCTGCGTGAGATATTCGGGCCAACGCATTGATGGAAAAGTTGATCAATCCGGATGAGGCTGCCCCCGCATCAATTGTGACCTGGAAGGGAACTGCAGTAGTAGATTGGGGTGTAAGCTCATGGGAAGGTCCAGAAGTATGCGACATTTTTGGCCGTGGTCTGGGTGTTTGATAGATGTATCTTGTTAAGACGAAAGGGCAGGGGTTGGGATCATATACGGTGAAATAAAGGTGGGCTAACTTGTCCTTCTCCTCATTTTAGCACCCAAGTACATCAAAGCCTTGCCAAGGTAGTCGGAGCTGAACTCTGACAACTCTCATTGAGCGTCTACTGCACCTTGATAAGGACCTCATCTACCTCGACCGCAGGCAAACAGGCAAGAAGACAGTTGGCGCTCAGCCCCCCGCACGTAATCTGTCGTGCTGTCCAGTAAAAGAGGTCAACGTGGAGAGAGAGAGAGCCTTGTCGGCATTGTTAGTTGTATCATCTGGTCTCTGAGTTGGCACGAGTCCGGCGCTTAGGGAAGACAGCCTTGTTTCTCTGATTTGCACAGAGCCTCAATCCCCTGCGAACTACCTATAAGTACGGTTGTCACTCGAGTAAATCACATAGAGACAGGTCCTCTCTTTCTATTGCTCAGCCTGTGACAAATCTGCAAATCCTACGCACTGCGATACGGCAATTGACTGTGATATGGCAGATAATACCAGCACCTTGGCAGATGCGTGCGCTCAAATCTTTCCAAATAGGCAACGTTCCGAACTCCTTGACGCTATTGATACTCTTCGCCACTTTAAACAGAAAGGCCTTTACCTCCCAGTGCCGCAAATTGTCGTGCTGGGAGACCAGAGTAGCGGCAAGAGCTCTGTGCTGGAATCTCTGGCACGTATTTCGCTCCCCGTCGGCACCGGCTTATGCACCCGTTTCCCAATCGAACTTGTCCTCCGAAATGGCTCGTCCGATTCCATGGAAATGGAAATCCTGCCCAGTCGCACCCATGAACAGAGCGACATGTCGACGCATGAGCTGAAGAAATTCAGGAAGTCGGCTACCAATCTTGGAAATGTGGATGTCTCAAGGTGGATTCAAGAAGCAGCGGAAACAATCGGGGTCGTTCCTAAGCATGGTTCTTCGGAGGAAAAAGGTTCTCGGGGTTACAGTGATGATGTCGTCCGAATCATTCGACGCGGTCCCCAAATGGTCGACCTGACGCTTATAGATCTCCCGGGCCTGTTCCAGAGCCCTACCGAGACCCAATCAGAAGAGGACAAGTCGAAAGTCGAGAAGATAATTCTGGAGTACGCTGAAAATCAAAATAGCTTGATACTGCTCGTTTGCTCAGCCCACAACGACTTTTCGGTTAATGGAACACCGAGAGTTCTCAATGGCCAGTTTTGTGATTGAACGATGGGTATCCTTACCCGCTCCGATTCCGAGAATGGGAAAGAAAGAATCATGAAGCTCATCCAAGGAGAAGAAAAAACGCATGCCGAGCTTGGCTGGCACTTTCTTATCAGTCGGTCCGAAGAGCAGCGTCGGAATCAGCTTTCTTTTGAGCAGAGAGACCAAAATGAACGTGCTATCTTCGACGCCCAGCTTGCCGATATACCAGAAGGAATGCGTGGGATTGGTGCGCTACGAAAAAGACTCAGATCTTACTTGGCTGGATATATAAGGAGGCATCTTCCAGAATTGATCAGCAGCGCCAGGGACGCTGAAGAAACACGCCGGATTGACCTGGAGAAGATGCCACCTCCACGGGGAACAGAACTGGACCAAAGAAACTACTTGCGCATCGAGGCTGTCAAGTTCGTCAATCTAGCGAACGCGGCCACCTATGCGCATTACTGCGAACCTTTAAGTTTCTTTGGGGACTTTGACGACCAGACTGGGGCGCATCTCGGCGCGGACTGGAACAAAGCAACTAAGCGAAGGCTGCAGTCCACGATTAGGGAACTGAACCGCATTTTTGCGATGGAAATGAAAGACCAGGGCCCTCGCATTCGCACGAGTGCCACGGGGATGCCTGACAACAGAGACAACTTGAGCGAAGCAAGGGACAGTTCCTCCGGTGAAAGTAGACGGAGCGCACAAGATGGCAGCGATAAGAGTGCTGTTCAGTCAGGAGCCGACCGGCCTGCAGATAAAGACAATCGAAAAGTGTCGGAGCAAGCGGAAACTACGCCCTGGGACACCTATCTACCGAAGGAGTTGCGGCCAACATATAAGGCCCCAGCTGCCCAGCATATGACAATGGCTGAGTATGAGAAATTGATCATGGAAAAACAAAGGCAATGGTTAGGCCAAGGTCCACGGAGCGAAATCAGCACCGACCTTTTTCTGGCCATAATTTACAAGCAAACGGCGGAATGGCACCAAATTTCTGAGACTCATCTTGAAAACGTTCTCCAGGCAACCCGTCACTTCATTGAAGAGGCACTAGAACATAACCTGCCTAAAAATATTCGTCTGAAGGTGATGAGATATATCATCACTCCACGGCTACATAGTCTTCAAAAGTCTGCAAGACAACGCCTGGAGGAGCTCCTTGACTGTCACAGGAAGGAAGCCCATGCATTTTTGGATGCATTACCAACCTTTGGCTCCTCTGAAGAGCCTACTGTGTCAATTCCGATCAGCGTTATTTCCAACGGTGTATCAAGACTGAGTCATTTAATACAGTCAGACAAATTGCGTGGTTTGTGGGCTACACTGAAAGATGGAAGATATCTAAGCGACAAGCCAGAAAACGGAAGGTTTGCCTGGCAAATACTCGCACTTGTTGACACTCAGATACCGCAGCCCCTGCGTCATGTTCTCAATTCCCTTTGGGATGAGGCGCAAAGCAGCCAAAGGAGGAGATCCGAATGCCATGCCCCGAGCAGGAGGCCGCACGGCGCCTCATTGACCATACAGATAGATTCTATAAGGTAAGCTGCGCTCTGTTTTCGCTCCCATATTTCGCTTGCCTGACGAAATTATATCCAGATGACGGTTTTCAGTTTCGTCGGGTATGTCAATGCGATGATCGTGAGAGGTCAGATCATGAGGGGCCTAAGGGAACAAATCTTCACCATGGGAATTGTCGACGGCATGTGCTCGAATGATCTTCAATTGGTAGCTGGGGAATCTCCCAAAGTTATTGAGGAACGTCGCAGTCTTGAGACTGATATAGAGAGGCTTCAGCACGCGAGGCAAGTCCTTGAACATCATAGCACTCAGACTGCACTGGATGCATTCTAAATGTTGGGTGGTGAAAGTTGATAAAGATTATACTATGAACAGTATAGTCCAGCCTTTTCCTCTAATACCATTTATGTTCGATTTAATTTTCGGGCCTAATATCTAGCCAGCTTAGCGATCTAGACAATAAAGACATTGCACCAGCCAAACCTGCTGTGATTCAATGCCTGGTTACGGCAAAAATGTGGCCGTTTACGGGCCACAGTTATTGTCATTTCGGCGTCTGTTCCACAGATCCTCATATTCCAGCTGTAGGTCACTTGGAAAAAAGTAATATCTTTATATTTTCTATATCTCCATCGCCTCAGAAGCTATTTCCCAGCGTAGTACTGGCAAGGACGAGAAATGAGATCAATTCAGTTCGAATACTATATGCAAAAGTATAGTCCTCCTGAATACCTTAGTCTCATGTGGCTTAGTGCACTGCCCAAACACTAGAAGATCTACCTGTTTGTGCGACGGAGTATCACAACTGGATATGGTCGAGGCGGATGTTGGCGAGTGCGAAGATACGGCACTCGAGGATGGACTTAATAGCTCCAAGATAGCCTGCACGCATTGGCCATCTGCCAACATATTCAATGACGTTGTATGTCCTAGATAGTATAGAATGCTCCCCTCCACATCCATCATCAATGTAAAATGAGTCACTTCGGACTTACGACTGGCTCTGATGGCGATAACCGGCGTCATGGTTTGGCTGGCATGAAATTGATTAGTGCTGACAGGGAGAAGCATAACGCACACCTCCGTTGACAGGGAGAAGCATAACGCACACCTCCGTTGACAGGGAGAGTGCCCGCGCGAAGGAACGGGCCCAGTCCCTTCGTATTTTACCTCCCACTCCACAGCTCTCGTATCCGTGTCGGTTTCATACCTGGTTATCCCTCCGGCCTTACGACTAGCTCGGGTGGCGATAATCGGCTTCATGGCTGGGCTAGCATGGAATGGATTACTGCTGACAGGGAGGGCCGTAGTCCCTGCATATTTAAGATCCAGACATGGCCGACTGTTATTCCTCGTATTCAATTCCACAACTCTGCGTTTTTGAGAATGCCTCGCGTCTGGTTCATCACTGGTTGTTCGTCCGGTCTCGGACGCCAATTGGCCATCACAGCGGCCAAACACCAAGACCGAGTCGTTGCGACATCGCGCGACCCATCTAAGCTATCCGATTTGGTGGATCTCGGAATTATCGTGAAGAGACTGGACTTGCGCAGCAACGATGAGGAAATCCGCGCTGTAGTGGATGAAGTCGCTTCCACCGTTGGGCCAATCGATATCCTCGTCAACAACGCCGGTTACGTCCTCGAAGGAGCCGTCGAAGAATGCAGGTGCGTTCATTTATTCCCCAGCGACAGGAGCATAGACTAACGACAGCACAGCGACCAAGAAATCAAGGACGAGTTCGACACAAACGTCTTCTCTCAGATACGGGTATTGCGCGCTGTCCTGCCATCCATGCGTGCGCGACGATCTGGGGTCGTGGCCAATCTGGGGTCCATCGGGGGATGGAGAGGGCCCCCAGCAGTTGGTATGTACTGCGCCAGTAAAGCCGCCATAGCCATCTACACCGAGTCCCTGCGGGCCGAGCTTGCGCCATTCAACATCGACGTGACCTGTGTCGAGCCGGGGTATTTCCGCACGAACGTCTTGACAGGAGGGCATAAAGTCACCGCTAAGAACCGGATCCCGGAGTTGGACGCGGGAACACAGGCGACCCGTGATGCGTTGGCTGCATACAGTCTACGACAGCCTGGGGACCCGGTGAAAGGGGCGCAGGTGCTGTTCGAGGCGTTGACGAAGACGGGTCGATGTGCGTCTCGTCAACTACCTGGGAGATTGGCACTGGGCCGTGACTCCATCGATGCGATTGGAGCAAGCATGGCAAAAGAGCAGGCCATGCTGGATAGTTGGAGGGATATCATTGAGTCGACAGATTGTGACGATGTTCGGGCTAGTTGACCTGCTGCAGTATCGAACAATAGCCGACGATAAAGGTTGGCCGGAGAAATAGCAAGCGTTCACAACGCCTATCAGGGCAATTCTTCTCAAATCCTTGCAGTCGTAATTTCTCCGGAGGCTTGAAACCCCGCATGAATCGCATCAATGCACCCCGAGCCTCCTTGGCGCTGGCAGTTAGATCCAGATAAACACAGCATGTAGCTCATAGAATCTGCGTCGACGACATGTTATCATCGAAATGTACCTGCTCCAGACAATTACTCTGCTCCCGGCACTTCTAGCCCTCATCGGGATAACACAGGCATTCCAATGCAAGGCCGACGAGGACTGCAGTTTGACAGGCATCTGCTCGCCACGTACCAAATCCTGCATCTGCGATCCTGGCTGGCGCGCCGCAGATTGCAGCGAACTCGACCTCCAGCCCGTAGAAAGATGGACAGGCTACAACCACACGAACATCACGCTCCCCGATTTCTACAAAGAAGGGGCCGGGAACTCGTCCTGGGGCGGCCACATCATCCAAGACCCGCAAGACAAAGGCCTCTTCCACCTCATCATCTCGCAAATGGACCACGGCTGCGGACTATCCGGATGGCGACCATTCAGCACCGTCATCCGCGCCGAGTCTCGCACCGGGCCTCGCGGGCCATACACCTGGGCGCAGGAGCTCTTCAGCACCTTCCATCACAATCCCACGGTAGTCTGGAGCCCCGCGGACAGGCGCTACCTGATGCACTTCATCGGATACGACTGGGACGCGCCGGACCACTGCACGTCGATCAAGCGAAACAACTCCATCTCCGTGTCGAGCTCACCCGACCTCCGCAGCTGGAGCGACCCGACCACCCTCCTCGTCAACGTCACGAACCCAGCCGCCTGGCCGCTCTGGACGCCCCAGCATCGCACGCCGGAGATGCTCCTCGCGACGGAGAAGAATAACATCTACCACGCGAGGCGGTACACGGGACCGTATACGCTCTGCGTGGAGCCTGGGTTCATCGAGATCGACACGTCCCTGCGGAGCGAGGATCCGTTTCTCTGGCGGGATAAGCGAGGGCATTGGCACTTTCTGGTGCATCATATGGTGGATATTGCGCTTGGGAAGAAGGGCCCGCGTGTAGGCGCGCATGTGTTTGCGAGGCGCTGGGAAGGCCCGTGGCATTACAACAATGTCACACTGGCGTATAACACTACCGTTGAGTTTACTGATGGGACCACGATGGAGTATTATCGCAGAGAGCGGCCGAAGCTCTACTTCAGCGATGATGGCGAGATGACGCCGCTGTATCTGGTAAATGGAGTGCAGGAGTTCGACAGTCCGGCCAGCTATACTCTGCTCCAGCCGATCGGACAGAAGTACAAGGAGTATGAGAAGGACTTGGGCTTCTAATGCACTCAAACAAAGGAACTTGACGGTGTTTGCGAGAGTAGAAGTAGACTGAGATGCCACGGCAGCCTAAGGCACCAACGATAAGATAAGCTAGCTCCGATAAGCTCCAAACTTTTCCCCAATTTGACTTCATTTTCTCTCTCTTTTCTCTCACATCCACCCACTCACTCCTCATATTCTTATCCACAACATGTCATCCGAAGACTCCCTCCTCTCCGAACTCTGCACAATATGGTACGCCTCAAGTTCAACCCTCTCCCTCACTCACCCCACCACTAACAGCAACAGCCACATCAACGCCCCCAAATACCGCTGTCCGCGCTGCTCAACCCGCACCTGTTCCCTCCCCTGCTCGCGCCGGCACAAGCTCTGGTCGCAGTGTTCCGGCATCCGCGATCCGGCCGCCTACCTCCGCCGCAGCGAACTCGCCACCGAGTCCGCCTTTGACCGCGACTTCAACTTCATCACGGGGATCGAGCGCGGGCTGGAGCGCGCCGAGCGCGACGTCGAGAATCGCGGGATTCGCGGACGCTCCGGGGTGCTGGACCCCGCTGCCGTGGGGTTGGAGCATGAGGTAGAGAGCTACGAGTCGGGGCCAGGGGATAAAAAGCGGAAACGTGGCCCGGGTGCGGAGGGTCCTGGGCTGGTGAAAGGGGAAGCTGGGTTTCTGCGCGGGGCTGAGAATGCCGGCGTGAGGGTTGTTCGGGCGCCTAGGGGTATGAGTCGGAATAAGGCGAATGCGACACGGTGGCATCCGAAGTATGTGGTTTGATTTTGGTTTTTGCTTGTTTAGGGGGTGTGGCTGACGGGTTCTTTACAGACACAAATGCTTGAATTGGACGGTGGAGTGGATTGGCCCTGGTGGGGAGAGGAGGAACAGATCTTGTTTGGAATCATGCTCTATTGCAGAGGCCTACGACCGCGCCTTTCCTCTGCCGAAGCAGGAGCGCGAGCAAACTGTGTCCGAGACAGAACCCCAGGTCCAAGACGAGTCCGCGCCTCCGTCTACGGCGACCAACGTCCAGAATACCGCACCCGATGCAGAGGATGCCCAACCAGACCGCACGTCTACGCCGCCTGACAAGATCTCGTCCCATCGCGATCTCTACTTCTATCTCCATCGACCCCGCACTGCCACGAAACAGCCGGTACTCATCCCCGTGGATCCCCGAGCCACCCTAGCCTCCGCTCTTCGGGACCGCACTGTGCTCGAGTTCCCCTCGATTTATGTACTTGCAGACTCACCTGAGACACTACGCACGACAACAGAAAATCCCTCGTTCCTCCTCGAAGAGGTGTATCTACAGTCGCAACCACAGGCCGAGCAAGAACAGGACGACACGACGGCTGAGGAGACGGTCGAGGGTGCACATGCACTGGGCTCGGTGGATATTACAAACGTGGATGAGAACAAAGTCTTGGAGGTGTTGAAGAAGGACCTCTTCGAACCTGTTTCTGCGGCAGCAACACCATGACCTTGGATATGATTTGGTTACTTTGGATTTAAGGGGATGTATGGGTTACCTTTTGTTGGGCGTTTTGCATATAGCCTCCAGTTGCATGGAACATCTAAACGCTCGTTCGGTTATGCGCCTCTTGGAGCCGAAGAACCGGCAGTTAGTCTATGGCAGCGTTTCTAGAATCAATATTGGGTAGAACTTGTCGGTTCGAGCAACGAGCAGATATTCGCCATTACTGGTGCACTCAAGGTGCCGGTACGTCAGGATCCGGCAGAACAGGCGACTCGATCGTCGACCCGAGACTGGCTTTGTAAGGTAGTCAATATCACTGCTCGATTGCTCACTAATAGATAGCCAAATCAACTCCTATGCGGTCCCAACCAAAAGGGTATCTTGAAGAATATAATAACCAAAACCAAGAAAATCAAAACGCCTTGAATGCAAATGCTAGAAGGTGCAACCCACGAGAACTCATCGTGGGATGTACTACTCACTGTCAACTCACTTGACAAGGTAGTAACTCTTAAGGATCCCTCGTCGATCTATTTGACCATCGTCTCTCCGTCAAAGTGCACAGGCCATAAAATATGGACCTAGCTGGACCGGAGGCGATGAGCAATCAGTCGCTTTAACCTAAAAGGCGACTGGAGCAGTGTAGGTCTAGGTGAACTGCCTATCAACTGATGGACAGAACCCTCAAAAATTGAGGCCACCGGTCACTACATGATCCGGTGAACTCTGACACAGAAATGAAGCGATTATCTTCCATCTGCGTCCCGAGAAAAGATCTCGATCTGAATGGCCCTAGGCTCAATCCCAGCATCATGGCGGGACAAGTCTATTGAGCTCACCAGAAGCAAGTCAGATGGTCCAAGGCCTGTGTGCCCAATGGCTGGAACGGCTGATAAAACGCCAATTAAAGGCTTATCTGGCTGATTCGAATGGTCCATAATCCAAAATAGACTTGCTGATCAAGTCAATGGACCAGTAGACTCGGAGGCAGTATCAGGGAGATCATGGTCCTCCAAATGCGTCGTCATCTTCTCCGACATAGACAAGATCTCTGTGGGAATAGTGTTTGGCTGTGTCGGGACCTCATCGTCCTGCGCCAGGGTACCGCCGACCTTGCGGCTCAGGCTCGCCTTCGACTCTGTCGGCGACATGTTCAGGCGCTCAGCCCGACTGGGCTTGAGCTTGAGACGGCCCCTTTCCAACGCTCGCAACAGCGTGCTAATCTCTTCCGAGACGATCCCGCGCAACTTGCTCATAGCCTCGTCGGAGGCTTCGGAGTGCGCGTTCCATCCCAGTTTATCCGATTCCTCGGAGACCATCGACTTGGACTCCAAGGACGGTCCAGTGATCAGCTTGTGCAGCGTGGTGGGAGAGACATTCTTGGGGGACACATGGGTAGGCGACGCATTGGGCCGACGGGCCATCTTCACGGGCTTTTGCTTTGAGCCCGTGGAGACGGAGGCAGCCTCCTCCGGCAGCCTTTTCGGCGGCCGTTGGATGGGCATATTAGGGCCTTCGCCCACCTCGTTACGGATTTTGTAGTACACCAACCCCAGCGTAGCAGCCAGGGCCTGATGCGCAGCCTCCGGGTACATGCGGACGGCCTCTGCTCGCGTCAGGTTCGAGGGAGATTCGCTGGAATCACTCGAATCACTGTCAGTGAAAGCATCAGTCTGATGCATGCGACTCCAGTACTGATAACCACCCAGTCGGTAGAATTCAGCCAGCTGTACAAGCCGATTGACTAGGGGCTGTGTTAGTGTGTGTGGGTGGATCATCTACTTCGTACGCCACTTACTGCGACTGCGCTTCTTCAAACACCAGAACCACCAAACGGTGCGAGGGAAGTATTCGGGCCACTGCAGGGAACCGTCTTCCTCGACGTAGGGAACCGGGGTGATTGGGGCGTGTGTTGTGTGGGCGAGTGAGTTGAAACGGACACGCTCGGAATGCTTCATCCGAGACTCGATCAGGGTGAACCGATCGAAAACCGAGTTGAGATGACGCGATGTCTCGTGTTGGAGGGTGATGAGATCAGTCCTCAACTGACTGATGGTGGTGTGCAACTTGCTGATCTCCATCCGACATCCGAAGACATCGGTTTGCAAATGCTCGAGATCCGCCTGGATCTGGTCGACATTCTTGGAGAGACGATCGATATCACTGCGAAGAAAAACAGTCTCGTTGTTGGAGATACTGGACTTGAGCTGAAAGACGCCGGTCTTGAGTTGGTCGACATCGGTGCGAAGGGCGACGACGTTCAGATCGATCCGGTTGGAGATGGAACGATGGGCCTCAAACTCTCGTCTGAGGTGTTCGTCTTCGCGGTTTCTCCGGTCGACATAGCCGTCCTTGGTGAGAACGGTCGAGCGAAGCTCTAGGAGGTGAGAGTCGAGGATAGTGAGGCGGTCGTGAAGGTGAGAGATAGACGGGTTGGTGATGGATGGATCGGACGAAAGGCTTGGGGAGGTAGTTTCATGGCGGAGAGAGAGCCGGGGACTAGAGATGGGGATGGACATGCTCGACGCGCGCGAGAGGCTCCGGTCGAGAGTCGCGGTCATGGTGGAGGACTCCGACATTTGGAGGGCGGTGACGGGGGTCACTTAGGGGGTATGGTCCTTAGAGGGTAGTGACTGGTTCAGTGAAGTCCGAGGAGCATTTTGGTGGTAAATCTGTGATGGTAGTGATAAGAATGGTGGTGGTGGTGATGGTCAGGATTTGGGTGAAGAGGTGATGATGATGGCAAGTGACGACGAGGAGGTGAGAAAGAAACGAAGGGGGGCGGACGGGAACGGGATCTCTCCCTCATTCTGTTGCCCCCTCCCATCCTTGTGCTGTAGTAACACGACTACATCTTTCTTTTCTTTTCCCTCTTCCTTATCTTTTCATCCTTAAGCGGTTTATTTACTTGTTGTTTGTATTTTGATGATTTTCATCTTCCCTTCACTTTATCCTCGTTTCATTGACCTCCTATACAGAAACCCCCACAGCCAGAGAAAGGCGAGATGGATGGGAGTGATGTATTTTGGTATGGTGAATACGCGCTCGACCCTCTCAGCAGATGGTTATTTTCATCGCCCAATCACGATGGGAAGAGGGGGACGAGAGGGAGGGCGACCGTGCCCCATGGTTGGTCCAACGCAGTCAGCTGGTACCGTGCAGGTTGGTATTGTGACGGTATTGTTATTTTCAACATTGGGCGCTCTACAGAGTTACTTCAGGATGGGGCCACCAGTTGATAGACCCTCGCCTTCGACTTGGACAAGATGCCCATAAGTCATCGTCCACACCCCCATATACTATCCGACCCTTTTTGGTCTCTATTCTAGTGTGCAATCGTTCTGGTGTCCCAAAGTCGTTCGGGGGGAACTTTCTTCGCATACAAAGTGGGCCATTCCGGACTTGAGCATACAGAGTATCTCACATCATCACCACTCCAGAGTCAATGCCCAAAGAGCCTCATCTCTTTATCACCCCAGTTTCAGTATCTCATCTTATCAGTGATACCTAATCAACATAGCTGAGGAGAGAAAATAATATCACATCTCAATAAATCCGCCTGGTTTCACGATGCAATGTATACTACTAAGGTATATCTTACACGCCGAAGGCTAACTAGGTGACAACAGAGTAGAGTGAACAATCTAGAGTAAGGCAGACATCACTCACATCCATGCGAAGAACACCCAATCATACCTAAATGCATGTAGCAAACATCACTTGCACAGCCTCGGGGTTTTTCAGCCTCGGGGCAGCTGGATAACTATCGAATATATAAATTTAACTAATCTTCTGTTCTTGGAGCTTTCTACCATCGACAAAATGAACCCCCCTAGCCCTCCCCCCAGTGCGTTGCTACCAAGACAAGGAGCTATGGATTCCGAATCTCAAGTTGAAACACATCTTTCTACATTAGACAGCGATCATGAACGACAACAGCGTCTCTATTTCATATATTCCATACAGCAATTGTTGACCAGCTTCTCCAGACTTTCCACCTCGCTCCTTCGTGATGATCAATCGCTGCCTATTTCAAATGATCCTCCAGGCCCAAGTCCTCAAGTCGCGGATACAACCCGCCACCGCAAAAAAGGCAACGGTTCGCTAGCTAGACGTCGTTCTAAACCACAGGGAGCGCCTGATGCGGCGAAGCAGAAACACAAAAACCGGATAAGCGATTTAGAAGCGAAGTTAGAGGCAATGTATCCAGAAGATGGATCACCCGTGGTGTTATTGTGCTGGGGTGAAGAGTCCGCCAGCTCCATTTTACCAGTTCCTGTTTCGAGTTCCGGAGATGAAGTGGCCATATGGGAAGCGTTGAACAAAGCATGGTATACACGCAGAGGGTATTGGAGAAAGCTCCTTCCCGGGTTTTGCGTCACACGCGTTGACGTTGCCGAGGTTTGTTGTGGCACATTTACCTTTATTTTGATGAGCAATAACTGATCAGCACATCAAGATATCGATTCTGGGGTTGAAAATGACCCCAAAAAACCGTGAAGAAAATGAATACATTGGAATGTATACAGCTATCGACATACCCAGTGAGCGAAGAAGACTGCAAAATACTATAGACATCAATACTCCGGTCGAGCCCTGTTCCTATGATCTTTACACAGGAGAAGTTGACTGTGGCCCCGAGTGCTATTGCTCTGATTGCTTCAAAGATCATGATAATCTTGAGAGATGCAAAGTCAGAATACACACAGATGCCCAACGGGAACTCTCACACTTACACACCCTCAATCTGATGAAACATGTCTTTTGCAACCCTAACCTCGCTGCTTCCAATGACTTCCTCGAGAAGGGCAGGCTCGTGTATAGCCAACAGTGAGTGATACAGAGCGCTGGGAACGAGAAGTCTTCAGAAAACAACGCGCTAATTCATATGGAAGAAAAATATCTAGTCAAATACACAGTTGCCAGACGTGGCTCTGCCCAGCATTGAGAGAAGTCAAGTTCAGAGGCATAGTGATCAGCGACGGCTGGGCATTGAACACCCGTTGGATAACTTTGCAACTTGTCGTAATCACGTCTCTAGGAGTCGTGGTTGCTGCTAAATCCCTTTTCAGTTGGGATACAGCGTGGACTGTTGGCACTTTCTTTGTTGAGTTGATGGCGCTTCTATTCGCAACAGTCCTCACTCAGGCACATGAAAGTATATAGAAAGGCGACCCAGGAGAATTTGGAGAGCCACTGGAAAACTACTATTTGCGTCCTCGGGTCATTATCAGAACCCTCTTTGTAACCCTTGGACTTCTTGATATAGTGTATAGAATTTGTCGAGATCATGGAGTGGATCAGCTTCAATGACTTTAGAATGTCGGGCTTATAAAGTGTATTCATTGGGCTGGGCGTCTTTGTCCACGCCAAATACTCTTCATATCTACATCAAACAACGACACTGACATCATCAACAGCCAAGTATGGGACAATCAAGGCCCACGGCTATGCAAATCCAACGGCATAACGTGTCAGGAGCTGGAGCTTCCACTGACGGGGTATCACAAACAAAAACGCCATGCTGATGCTCTCATACTCATACACCCTCCTCCTCCTCCAACGCCAGAAACACCAATACTTTTTTTTTCTTTTCCAAATGAAAAACCCAAAAACAAACAAAAAAACAAAAAAACTAAAGCAACACCTCCCCGCTAGAGGCGGGATCGAAATCCCCCTCCAGCCCCCCGGCCATCAGCTCGGCCACTATCTTACGGCGCAGCAGCGGGATGTCTGCCGCGCCGTAGGATAGCGGCTCGATGCCGATGGCCACGGCCTTTGCCGTCGACAAAAGGAAGGCCCCGCAGTCGCTACCGTTGTCTTGTTGGGGGGATACGGAGGGGAGGACGGCCCACTCCTCCTCCACGTATCGCCCCCCCCAGCTCATTCTTCAGCCAGTCTTTGATCAATTTCACATGGCGCGGGGAGAGCGACCCCAGGGAGTCAAAGTGCTCGATCGTGCGTTCCGACGGCTTGACCACAATCAGCGTCCAGTGCGCGCTGTTGTGGACCGGAACGAACACCACATCCACATTCAACAGATTCTCGCCGCCAATCTTGGCCCGCGAAGCCCAGCGACGCACCCCCTGGTAGCCCTTATCGCGGAGGCTCGAGAAGAAGAAGGAGTTGAATGCGTGGAACCGAGGCTTGTCATGACGTCCAGCGTTACCATGGGTCCGTCGCAGGTAGTCCACAATCAGAGCCATATACGCGTTGATCACTTCATCGTTGAGCCAGGCCATCGGAGTATAGCAGGTCGCAAGATCTCTCTTCGTCAGAGGATCGCCTGCAAGTGTGGTCGCAATCTGTCGGTTGCTCGGTTGAGCCATCGCATCGGCAACGCGCCTGGCCCAGTTCCTAGGGAGAGGGCGGACCGCAGGGCCCTCGGGGCGAATTCGAGCGGGGCGCTGCTCCTTCTTGATCTCCTCTTCGATCTTCTTCCATTCTTTGGCATAGATCGACTCGGTGCGGCCCGGCGGCAGAGGCTTCGGGGCGGCGAAAAGACGCACAGCCGAGACCGGTCGTCCAAGGGGAAGGAAGTCAGGATTCAGCCACGGGTAGACTGTAGAGGCGTCCTCAGGTTCAATTTCGACTTTGATCTCCGCAGGAGGTACATTTTCTTTTTGTTCAGTTGATACATCGGAAGGTTTCTGTTCATCGCCCGCATGTTTCGAGTCTGGAGATGGGTGTAGGAACGGAGCGATTTCCGGAACCAGATCCGATTCAGGAATAATCCGAACGAGAGGAGAGTCAAACTGGACCTTCTTGCGCTTCGGCGCTTTCTGTTCGACCTGGACAGGAGTAGGTTGGGCAACCTGTTCCAGGGGCTCAGAGGCAGGAGGGCGAGCGGGCGATTCCTTTTGAAGGGCAGACGCAGCAATAGCTCTGGTGCGCAGGGTCGTCGAAGGGTCGAATTTGCTGGTGCGAAGAGCTTTCTGCAGCATAATCGCACGTCGTGCTTGCTCAGGGTTTCTTCTATTGATCAACCCGATGCGACGTTTGAGGTTCGGGCTGACTTTGGGATTGACATTGGGGCTCTTCTTCTTCGGGCTCACTGGGCCGAGAACTGACAATTTCTGTTCACAACGGCTGGATTGCTTACGTTGGCCATGTTTCATCACGCCGGTACGTGTGGTGCCCCGAGGTTGGCGACGCTCCTTGGAAAATCCGGTAGAAATGTGGCGATGAGAAGGTGGAGTGACGGAAGGCGAGGACGGCCTGGCCGCAGTAGTCGAAGATGGGCCACCAACAGGGAATGTAGGAAAGTCGATCGTTAGGTCCGGGAAGGGGAACTCTTCGGCCGCTGGGGAGCCTCTCTCTCGACGCCTCTGGTTATCGCGGATCTGGCGACGCTGTCCAGCCGGCAAAGCATGAAGATTCACGCGGGTGGGAGAAGCACGGGGTGAGCGACGGGCCGGACGAGGGACACGGCGTTGAAAGAGGCCGGCGGCACGGCGGCCAACCGAGCCAGCATATGTAGAGACAGTTTCGGTAACTGATTTGAAATGGTTGACAATGGCCATGGAGTATTTCTCGCAGGCGCTGAAGAACTTTGCCAATGTAGAAGTTGTGGTAGAGGGAACTTCGGCATCATTGTGCGCAGCAGGCACAAAAGCAGGTGAAGTACTATGCGCAAGTGCATTAGACGTATGGGCCGAATCTCCAGGATTCGCCGTGGAGGTGAGATGACTATTCAAAGGCATGGGAGACTGTTCCGGCCACATGCCCGGGATATTGCCATAGGCCACATGACCTGGCGAATGCAAAGTGACAGGTGCAACAAATTGTAAGTTCGACGATGGGGCGGCGGCAGAAAGATCGGTGGAGGGAGGAGAGACATGAACTGGCAATGCAGGTTCGGCGGGACGAGACTCGACGACTTTAGTCGACTGAGCTAGGATAGCTGATTCGGGGAACTGGTTGATGCTAACACGACGGTATTTTGTGGATAGTCTATTGTCTTCTTCCGAGGTAGGGCTTCTGATCTGGATGTCTTCATCGATCGATCTCTTGCGCGAAGTTGTGTCGGCAGTGCCGAATGTGGTGAAGGAATCGAAGCTGAAAGATTTGCGATCAAAGGTAGAGTGATTTGTATTGAGACTGGTAAAAGACGAGTCGCGAGTGGACGGAAGGCGAGTATTCAAGATCGCAGGCTTAGCCCACGAGTTCGTCTGGTTATTGAGGCCAAAATGGCCGGTGGTGGTGCGCGCGCGCGAGTTGGGAGAGAAGCGCTGGAGCGGTTTGATGAAGGTACTGCGGATGGGAGGGACTGGGGCGCGCGGGGCACCTAGTTGGTGGGAGGAGCGAGCGGCGAAACCGACGCGAGAGAGGGGAGCAGGTGCATTAATCGAGCTGGAGGCAAATCCGAATCGAGGGCTAATGCGAGTGCGAGGTTGAGTGGGAATGGGACTGATGTCCATGGGATCGTAAACGTAGCTGGAGTCGTCCATCCCAGCGCGAGGAGTGTCGGCGGACAGCAGGCTCGCATCCTGCATGATCACG
Organism: Aspergillus terreus NIH2624; assembly: GCF_000149615.1. NCBI lineage: Eukaryota > Fungi > Ascomycota > Eurotiomycetes > Eurotiales > Aspergillaceae > Aspergillus > Aspergillus terreus. The sequence continues at coordinate 1,364,091 of NT_165931.1, read as the reverse complement.
TCCTCCATCTCTGGCTGCCGGGTCGCAAAGACACCAGCCATGATGGAAGGTGGGGTCGAAGTGGAATCACGACGCTTCGAGAAGTTCAGAGGCGTAGAACTGGAGAGGCGTTGTGGGGATGGAGAGTTCGAGGATGAGGTTGCGCAATACAAAGAAGGGTGTTTGGTGGAACGGGAAGAGAGGAGAAAGTAGAGTGGTAGGAGAGAGATGGTGAGGAAGAAAACAAAGAGGGAAACAAGAGGGTGGAAGGAGAAGAAAGTAGAGGTGAAAGACGCGACTTCAAAGGCCATGGGTGGTTGCCATGGCGCAGCCGGTGATTGTTGTGGTAAACTGTGTTGCCGAGAGTGGTGGTCGCAGGAGTGAGGAAGGTCTCCATGGACAGAGAAAAGCGAACCGACAGAGAGAATGCCTTCCCCGACCACAGAGGCGATGGTGAGAGAGGAACAGAAGAAGTTGATAAGATGAAGATTGACGGAGGTTTGGTGATGCCGAATGCGGAATTGGAACGGGACGCGCCGACCACGTGATCTCCACGCACCACCGCATGTATACAATTCACCTAAGAGTGCAATGAAGAAACTATATTGTTTAAAACATCACTATGTACAAGAAAGCTAGTTATGGTACAAAAATGCTTAATGGCAGCCCAGCCTGCTGAACCTCAAACAACATCATAGAAGTCAAAGAAAATGCTGGAGCAACAAGAAAGAAAACTACAAAGGGTCCTCCACATGTACATCCATACATCCATCAACTTTATTGTCTACCGTGGCACAAGTCCAACCATATCGAAGAGAATCGGCGCCCCCTCCACTACAATCCACGCGATGCCTACTTCTTGTCAGTAAAGTCATAGACCGGAATCCATCCGAATATCAATGCAAGACTCACCAGAATATACAACCAGTTTTGTAATCACTTCCACATCATATCGCACACGGGGCCGTTTGATCTGCGCAAACACCTCTTCCTCACCTGGTTCCTCCGGTTCTAATGCCGGGAACGGTTCGGTCAACAACGGAGCCCCTGCTCCCGCATCCACCGCTGTTGCAATCCGTGGGCTGCCTGTCCCCATCATATGCTCGTACTCGTGCAGCTTGGATTGTTTGCGCGACAGCTTCTGTGTCGGACCTTCTGACGGCGAACCGTGATTCACGTCCGGAGACGCGGAATTACTGGATATGCTCTCACGACGGCGCTTTTCGCGATAGGCAAGGGTTTCGTAGGCGTCCGCTTCTGACTGTGGTCCAACGGAGATGGCGCGCCGACGGGGGTGTCGGATTCCCGTGAGGATCGAGGGGATGTCGGAGAAGCTGGGCAGGATTTCCTTATCTTTGAGGTGCGCGGGTACTTTGGTGTATTGCCTGTCCACAGGATGGTCGGTCAGTCGTCGTTGAACAGTCATCTTCGGCGGATGAACGTGAGAACTTACGAAGCTTTGGTGAAAAACCGCCGCGGCAGAATCAGGCCGACCTTCTCCAACCCACGAAACACCGGGGGAAGCATGCGCAGAAGGAACGGCTTTGAGATCGCTCTCCACACGAAAAGTAATAGCACTCCCGAGATCAGACGCAAAGACATCTTGAAAAGCCCCAGGTGCTCCAATCGATAATTCAGGTTCACCCGATAATCTCCCACCGCCTCCCTCTGAGACGCGTGCCAGTACCCCACTTGCGCCCCCAGAAGCACCCCGGCAAAGGCGACGCTATCATCGAAGCAGGGACAGTCGTCCGCAGGTTCGGGATGAATGCGAACCAGAGCCACGATGATCAACACCATCACCATCACTTGCATCCCCGTACCAGAATGGGCAAATTCGTGGATTTCGGCGTCATTGAGGTAATGGACAGCCGCGATTACAGTGCCCAGAAAGCATCCAACGATGACGTCGAAGAAACCATGCATTCCACAGTACAACCGGCCCAGAACGATAGACCCCACGTAGAGGTAGGTGATCCCTTGCAGCAAAACATTGACGCCGGAGGTGAAGGTCGAATCGGGGGCATTCAGCAGAGCGAGGACGTACACGGCGACGGACACGGCGTTGGTGGAGTGGGTGGACGGGAAGCCATATTCCAAGGCGGCCGAACCGGACATGGTGATGCGCTGTAACGGTGGGGACAGGGGACGTGGGAGACACAGCAGATCCTTGATGAAACCACTGAAGAACACCCCGGACGCCAGAAGATCGACCATTCTATGGTAATGCGACACCCCGTCAGCTGGGCCACGGTGGATGCATGTGGGACGAACGGGGTGCGGCGACCTACCCGCGACCTAGATTGGGATATCCACACCAGAACAGAATGGGCAAGAAGACCATGAAGAAGGTATGGGTACCGAGATTGGCAGTAAAGGCGAAGTAGGAGTCGAGGGCCGGGGTGCGGACCTTCTCCTGACACCAGGCCAGATAAGGGGTCTCATAGCGAATCAGCGGGAGAAGTTTCTGTCGTGGCCAATACCGCCAGCTGGGGAGTTGGTTGCGGTCTGCGCGGGGAGGGACGAGTCAGTCTCGAAGATGGACATGGTCAATGGAGAGAGGGAGAAAGAAAGAGGTCATCGAAGACGTACAATGGTTGAGGCTCCGGAGCCCAGCATCGGGGGTGCCATTTGCGCCTTTAACCATTGTAGGCGCTTGCGATGATGGGAGCGAGGGGGTAGGATTTCCCCATGAGAGAATTGGCACCGAACGAGGAGAGTTGACTGAGAGGAGAGTTGAGGTGTCGAAGGGAATCAATCCATGAAGGTATTCGGAGGATCCGGGAGGGCAGTCCGAGGATTTGAAGTTCGCCTGTCAACCCGAGTTTAACAGGAATGGAAGAGGTGTGCTCGCACCGCGCGTCCGTTTGGTGCCGGCACAGCCTGTTAGCCCTGCAGCCAATCGGGAGGGGGATTCGGAGTCTTGGCGAGGAGTCGACAGTCTTGGTCCAAAGTAAAAGATAGGTGCAAAGTCCATGGTTCTTATGGGATATTACTGATATTGGAGTATAAATAATTGCGTATTGTATAGTTATATCGAGTATAAGAGATACCTAGGCTGACTAGCGACAACTATCCTGGTGTAATTCAAGATGTATATAGCACTTCATCCACGTGCGCGATGAACAAAATATATTTGTGCCTCGGCTAAGTATTAGGTATAACAAACATGGGCGTCGAAGAGTTGACATGCTAAGGTAGGTAGAGTGATGGTATCCATACTAACTAGCCATTAACATACTATGATATAGATCCAAATGTCATATAGTCAGCCAAAGAGGCTAGTTGAGACTCCATGACATGATCCTTACATACTCCGTAGTGTTAGAAAGATAGAGGGCATAGAACGATACTCCACTCCGCTTGATCCCTTGAAGAGCACTCCAGACCCGGAGAAGACCGACGGAGGGAGCACGATCCACCAGCCAAGGCAATGGGATCGATCGAGGATCGGATCTCATACAGGGTAGAACACTAGGAATTGGGGGAATAAGTGGATTACCTAATATATGCAGCATCAAGCAAGGATGCAAAGCGCCTATAAATAACCCGGCCAATCAACACCCGGCGGACGTCATCGCGGCGGGGGTTGCCATGGCAGCCACGGGGGGTACCTTCCTTGTAAACAATGATGCGCACCATCTTCACGCAAGCCCGTCAGACGCCCTCTCAGGTACCAGACAGGCTGAATCCACGCTAGTAAGGCAGAGCAAGAGGTGATCAGCTGAAGGAGGCTGGTATCCTCGTCAACAGCAACCCAGACCCTCTCAGCCGCAAAAGACTCATCCATCCCTCCCCTTCTTCCACCCATCCATTCATCCATCCACCTTCCTCACTCTACCCATCTCCACGTTGACTTCTCGACAACCTCGTTTACCAGCTCATTTCTTTTTTCGCATCCCTCGCTCTGTCAACTTCGTGCTCTCAACATCATCTGCAGGCGCTCTGCACGTTAACTCTCCGGTGCTATTGACCCGTCGGTGGATCTATATCCAATAATTCCCATTAAATCTCCATCCGTCTCGCCAACACGTTCTCCTCTTCCGACTCATCAGACTCATCAGACGCCCTCACCCCATCGATTATGTCAGGTTCGATGTACGATGATCAGCTTTATGCGGCCACACGCCGCCATTCCCTTGTCACGCCGCCCCCTTCGATGACTCCTCGGCATTCTCGAGGACGCAGTCACAGCGTGCGAGTCAGCAATGGAACCATCAGCACAAACACGAGCATCTCCAGTGGCCGCATGTCCGAGGCCACCAACATCACACAGCCGCCAGCATATTCGAAAAAGTTCGTCGTGGTGGGCGACGGCGGATGTGGAAAAACGTGTCTGTTGATCAGCTATTCCCAAGGATACTTCCCCGAGGTGAGTCGTCTTCTTTGCAGCCGGAGCCCTTGATTTCTTCCAATTTCAAGGGCCGTCTGACGCAAGATTATTAGAAATACGTCCCTACTGTCTTTGAAAACTACATCACACAAACCGTCCACCGAGCCTCGGGGAAAACGGTCGAACTCGCCCTCTGGGATACTGCTGGTCAGGAAGAATACGATCGATTGCGCCCCCTTTCATATCCAGAGACCGATTTGCTGTTTGTGTGTTTCGCTATCGATTGCCCCGCCTCCCTAGAAAATGTCATGGACAAGGTAAGAGTCCCCCTCCTAGATTCTCGAGTCGAGTGCTGACGGATATTGGCAGTGGTACCCCGAAGTTTTGCATTTTTGTCCCACGACCCCCCTCATTCTGGTCGGATTGAAGTCGGATCTGCGCAATAAGAGAACGTGTATCGAGCTGCTTAAAACGCAAGGTCTCACGCCGGTTACACCAGAACAAGGGGAGACCGTGGCTCGACGGATGAATGCCGCTTATGTCGAATGCAGCAGCAAAGAGATGCGCGGCGTCGATGAGGTCTTCCAGATGGCCGTCGATACCGTCGTCGGATTTGAAGAACAGACCACCTGGAGCGTCCCGAGTACGAGCGCTAGCGGGAAGCCGACCGGCGGTGGTGGACGCAGTGGTCCGAAGAAGGTGAAGAAGCGTACTTGCAAGATCCTGTAAAGCATTATTCCCCTCTTGGACCTTGCGCTTGTTTTGATGTCTCTCCGACCTAAGCCTGGCTGCTTTGGCGGAGCTCAGCGTCTCCTTGTATATGACCTTCGACCGGAGCTGGATAGCTTGGGCAGCTATGGTCTTTCCCCCAAGCTTTGATTGCTTCAGACCATGCTCGTGCGGCGCCCCTCCCGACTTGTGTAACGGCGGCTTTTTGATTTATCCTCTTTGATGTTGTTATGCCTGTTTAGCCTGATGATTGTCCTCATAAATGACTATTATCTTCCCTTCTTCTTTGCCGCCTTTGATCTCTGTTTGGCTTTCTTGGTATGTTCTTGATGTCCTTGACGACCCGGTCTGAGGCCACCTCGCATGCATGGAGTGGGGTGTTTACTGGCGCAAGTGAAGATCCATGTATCTGGATACAGAGATTGCCATCCTGTCCAACGCAGACTGAATTGAATCAAACTAAATTCTGGTATCAATGCCCGCGATATAAATAGAACCAAAGAAAATAATGCAAGCACAGCGTAGAATACGACAATCCAAAGTCCCATGAACGTCTATATCATTTACCGTCATATCTCGCTCCACAAGCTTATAATTCATGCTCGTGCTGATCGCCGGCATCGTCCGCCTGAGGACTTTCCTTGGCCTTGCCCCCAACAGCTGGATCCTCCTCTTCGGAGCGGCCCATGAAGTTTTCAAATTGGGACCAGAGAGCTTCGACGGAGCTGAATTCATTGCCAACCTGGGATTGTCAGTCCGCTAGATGGAAGGAAGTGGGGATAGTCTACCCACCGAAATGATACTTTCGAGATTCCGGTTCAGCCGGTTGATGTTTTGGAGGACTTGTTCCATGCCCTTTACGCCGATTAGGTCACGATTGGTTGCATGTTGGAGCGGGACGGGGATGGGGACTCACGACTGCGATCTCTCGGACCAGCTCCTCGCGTTGCTGTTCAAAGACCGTGGGGGTGCCTGAGCGAGATTTGGGACCGGGTGTGACCGACATTTTAGGAGCAGATGGTAGCTTGATCCGCCTTGTGGAAAACGTCAGGTAGAGATGTCCAAGCAGGTGTATGGTACGCGTGGGAGGCTATCGATAACGGTTGTTTGTGTGGGCGCACGTGGCATTCTGCTGGACTTTGTCTGACCGCACTGTAGACCGCCTGTGGAGTCCGTCCGGCCCAACAGGATGTACTTCTTGTTCTTGTTATATTCAGATTCTTGTTTGATTTGCCTTCTACACATGTGTCTGTGTTGGGGAGTTGTTGTGGCTCGTTTCTTGACTCGGATGCTTACAAGAGATCACCTAAATCAAAGTGAAGACATGGCCTATCCATGAGAACAAGGTCAATGTTTTTCAGTCCTAGCTCCAGAAGGTATGGCAAGCCACGACTGAAACGACAAGGCCGAAGGGGAAGAGATGGCAGGGCACGCACGATATTGTATCCAATCTGAGCGCAGCTAACTAACTAAAGAATATGTTGTGCTTTTTTTCTTTTTTTACGCTACTATGTCGCGAGCAAGGTTGACACCAGGTCATTCTGGGAGCGACACAAGCGCACAATATTATCCACCAGCATCCGATGCAGCTTCTGAGCATAAGACAACTCAATAACGTTCGGGTTTGCGCAGAATTGCACACTGAGGATATCACCGTCGGGCTCGGTGAAAATAAAAACTTCTCTCCCCGGCCTGAAATACCCGTTAAGGCTGAAGTGGGTTTTCAGGCCCTCCAGGGGCATCAAATGGTGCAACGGGATATTCTGGTGCTGCACAATCGAATTCAGATACGTGCCGCGAGGCCAATCGGTCGATGCGTCCACGATGTTTTGGAAGCCGACATCGTCGTGTGCAACGGTCTTCTGGTACTGGGTCTGCGTGTGGTGCAGCAGATCGTATATGGTCATTTCGTCGCGGAGCCGGATGCGGACGGGTATGAAATTGAGACAACAACCAAAGATGCGCTCGATGTTGGGCAGCGCGGAACTCCGCCCGTTGACGGTCTGGCCGAAGACAATATCTCGACAGCCCCGACCCTGTTCCTGAGCGATCACCAGCGCCCACGCGGCCTTGACCACACTTGCCATGGTAATCCCCGAGGGGGGCTCGGGGGCAGGCTGGAGATTGGTGTTCTCCCAGATGGTGGTTCCAGGGCTGAGGTCTGTTGTTTCAGATGCAGGGGGGATGAGCGAAGTCATTGTGGAGCCCTGAAGATAGTCCCTCCAAAACGACAGGGATTGGGTTTTGTCGCGCATCAGGCGATGATAGACAACCGTGGTAAGCTGCGTCGTGGGTGGGATTGCACGATCATGATAGGCGTTCCCAAAGGCGCTGAACAGTTCTGCTAGGGACAGTCCATCCCACTGGGCGTGCGACAAGCGGAAGGTGAGTTCATGCTGTGTGCCACTACGGTCAGAGATCAGTATGAACGCGCAAGGAGGCTGCTCATCCAGCACAGAAGCCACTCTGCGATCTAGATCTCGCAACTCGCGATGGGCTTCAGCAGGATCAGAATCGGTCACGATGTGATGGAAAGGAACGTCGATATTATCAAGCACAAGCTGCAGAATTTGACCACGCCAGTGGATGAACATTGTCCGCAGAATCGCAAAGAACCGATACACTGTCTCACAAGCGTGACGGAGACGTTCAACGTCTAGCTTCCCTTCAATCGCAAAGGAGAAATGGTGAAGAGTAACTCGTGTGAGGAAGAAGCCCTGGCCATCCGAGACGGGCAAGATGTCAGTTATTGTCGTCTTGGGATGAAGCATGTTTCGAGCCCTTAACAGAGTAGGTAGGAGCACTGTAGCGTCTGGCGGGCAGAGCGCAAATGGCGTGGGCTCGAAGCCTGGATCAGAAACATCCTTATTGCTGGATGTGGCCGCCAGAGCAGAGAGCCTTGGATGAGCGAAGATATCCGCAACGGAGATATCGAGTCCCTGTTGCCGGGCCACCGCAGCAACCTTCATGGCACTCACAGAGTCTCCGCCGACCTGGAAGAAATTATCGTCTGCTCCTATCAGCTTTTCATCAAGGCCCAGGGTCGTAGACCAAATGTGATGCAACAACCGTTCTTCTGCCGACGAGGGCGCGCGCTGCTGTCGTTTGCTCAAGGGTCGGTATTGGTGCAATTGCTCGGCAGGTATATCTAGCAAGGACTTCAGATACCTTCGGTCGGCTTTTCCGGATGGATTTATCGGTAGATTGGCGAGTGGAAGGAAATAAGAAGGCACCATATACGCTGGCAGACGTTCAAACAGCGCTGAGGAAGCCGAGGCCGCTTCTGCGACAAAGTCCTCATCTGCGGCTCGGAGCACTTGGCTGCCCACATCCGAAGAGGATACAGGGCCCCCAAAGCAGATAAAGGCGAAAAGGGCAAGGTTCCCATCATCCAGGCCGGTAGGTGCCACGTCCACGACAATGCCCCCCGCCGCTGACGGGAAACAAGACTGGACCTGAAACTCCACTTCGCCCAGCTCGATCCTTTGGCCGCGGATTTTGATCTGCGAGTCCTTCCTGCCACGGATATCTAGCCGTCCATCGGGGAAGTAGCGTGCAAGATCCCCGGTCTTATAGAGTTTGGTGGTCGGGTCAAAATCGGGGCGCACGGCAAGAAGCCAAGCTGGAGGCTTTATGAAAGATGACTCGGTAGCCTGTGGATTGTTGATATACCCTCTGCCGACGATAGGGCCTTCGATCAATATCTCTCCTAGACTACCGACAGGCACAAGACGTTCGGTATCACTAGGATCCACCAGCCACACGACACACCCAACAGGACGACCGATGTCACTCGGTCGTGAGGTACGGGTTAGAGAGGGATGGGAGACACTGAAGACGGTGCATTCTGCTGGGCCATATCCATCTACCAAGCGGACATTGGCGGCCCATTGATGGAGATCCTGGTGCCTAAGAGGCTCGCCGCCGCAGACCAGGACCTGAAGATCGGGGACTGCTGCTGGCGAGAGCTGGCGGGCTACAGACGGGGTCAGAAAAGCATGTGTGACCTGCAAACGCTTCATAGTCACATCGAGATAATCACGTCTCTCCACCTCATCCAGAATGCATGTGCAGGCGCCACACATCAGCGGGAACAGGATCTCAAACACACTGGCGTCAAAGGCGTAGGAGGCAAATTGCATTACCCGTGCGGCCGGACTCATTCTCCACACCGAGACCTGATAGTGAACGAGGGCGCAAAAAGATCGATGCTCAATCACAACCCCTTTTGGCTTTCCGGTTGATCCAGACGTATAAACGACGAAGAGTGGAGTCCTCGTACCACTCACTGGCAGCTGGGGCGTCAGGGTACCGACATCATCCTTCTTCCAGCCGTTGTTATGCTCCCCCACAACGATTGCTTTCTCCGCAATCATTTTGCACCGTGATTCCTGACCTGGCGAGCACAGAATGATTGTTCTTTGAAGATCTTGACAGATCGATCGCAGTCGTGAGTCCGGATGAGTGACGTCGCAAAGGGCAAAAGCTGCACCGCTCTTGATAACCGCCAGAACAGCAACTACGGTCCAGGGGCTCTTATCAAAGCACAGTGGAACGAGAGCTCCTGGGGCAAGGCCCTGTCGCCTTAAATGGAGGGCTAGCTGGTCCGATAAGAAGCCTAACTCGCGGTATGTAAATAAGCCCTTGGTCCAGCGCACTGCCGGGGCATCCGGAGTTTCCCGCACAGATTGCTGGATGGTTTCATGGATAGGTGCATCATAAAATGGTGGTAATTCATGGTTTCAGCGATGCAGAAGGCGTTTGTGCTCCGGCGAAACCAGATCGAGCTGAGCCGGATGGAGGTGATCGTTTGTGATGATTTGATGAACTGCTTGTTCAAACGAAGACGCTATGAGCGAGGCCTGTTCGCTAGAAAGTGATGACCGCCAGTAGCGCAGATACACGGCGATACGGCTTGGTTCCATGTCGATATTGACTGCAATCGCATACTCGACTGGGTCGCGGCGATGAACAAGATTCAAAGAAGTCGATGTTGGAGCGGATGCCATGAGCCGCTGTATCGACAACACTGTATTAAAGAGGGCCGCATCGCCCTTCTGGTGAGAGATGTCCGCCAGAGAATAGGTCTGGTGATGCAGGTAGCGAAGGTAATTGTTATGTACCTGCTGCAGGCATTCGCCGACAGACAAGTCATGATCCAAACGGTTGCGAAAGGTGAGGACGTTGATAAGAGGCCCAACAACGTCTTGCGCACCAGCAAACGGCAGTTCCCGGCCAGAAGCAAGAACGCCAAAGCAAATATCATCTGAACCCACGTACGATCGAAGTACAAGGGACCATGCCAGACAAAATATGTTGGCGGGGGTGACACTCTGTGCGCGGCAATAGGCGAAGATCTCTTCGCTGTGTTGGAGCTGGACGGTCAAGGACGAACACTCGTCCACGTCTCCAGGCTGGTAATCTGTGAGTGATGGGAAGAGGCATGGATAGATGCCTTTTAGTTCCTCTTCACAGAAAAGGCGATCTTCCTCCCCGTTTCGAGACTGCAAGTAGGCTATGAAGCTCGCGTACGGCGGCCCTGGGGAAATATCGAGCCGCCATTCGTAGGCAAGACAGAGGTCGCGCTGAATCAGGCTAAATGACGTGGCATCCACTAGTGCATGCGTCGCATCCAGACGAATGTATACCTTATGGTTCTGGTCCACGTATATCGTAAACCGACTTGGACAGTCTGGCGTCAAAGGAGATACCTGCGCCGAGGGGAGACCTTGTGAGCCCTTGCCTGGACTGTGCACAACCTCAATCTGCGGGCTCGCATTGCGGACAACCACTTGGTCGTAAAGCGCGCGTTCTGAGAAGGACCTAACAAAAGACGTTCGCAGACATGGGTGGTAAGCGATTACTTGATGTACAGCATCCTTCGCTCGTGGCACCGATGGCGTCCCGCTCTCCGCAGTTTGGAGTTCCCACACCATGGTGACATGGTAGAGAGACCGGTCCTTCTCCTGGCTGAGCAGGTTTCCACGCTGGATGGGGGCGCAGGGGTAGATGTCTTCTATCTCTGAGGCCGGGGCTACCCACGACAGTGAGGACAGAAGGCGCTGCAGCTGGGCGTTGTCCGACTTCAACAACGGAAAATCCATAGGGGTGTAGATCCTGGCTGCGGAAGCGAAGTCTGAGGCCAAGGTTTTCAGCGTTCTTAATAATTGCAGAGTCCATGCCGAGATGATGCGTGCCTGACTAGACCCCCGGGGATGAGTAAATGTAAATATCAGTTGGCCGTCCTGGACGAAGCTGTTGATATCTACTACCGACCAGCGCCGCACGTCAGCCGCCGCGTCAAAAATATTCAGAGTCTGAAAGGACTGGACTTCAAACAAGGCGCCTGGCTTCTGAATCTGTTGACTATAGCGCCCTCCGTAGTTGAAGACGATTTCCATGAGGCCTGCCTGCTGCCGACTGCTGAAGGCGTCTAGCCCTTTCCGGGTCAGGCGGCGGCGAGCGTCCTTGACCTGCCCAACCACTGCTGGGATATCGGACGCGCTATCAAGTTGCAACAGGATTGGGGCCAGTGTTGTAAACCAACCTACTGTGCGCGTCAGGTCAATGGTGGCGTCATATGGCTCCCGGCCATGAGCTTCGGCATAGGTTATCGGAGGAGCACGTGTCGGAAACGCTTGAATGAAGGCGAACAACAGAGCCGCACGGAGGACTTCGACAGGCTGTGTTCCAAATGTCTTGTTGACATCTCCTAACAGGAGATCAGTTGTCTCGGGCTCGATCCGTACCGTCGTCTCCTCACAGCTGCCATATGTCATTTGCTTCTGGGAAACACCCCAGAAGTCTTCTAACCCGTCCCAGGGCTGGACATCAGGAAGTCTGGCCGCACGGAATTGACTCCGAATATGCTCATCCAGCAAACGGGACCAGGTCTGAAAAGACGTCGACTGTTGGCCAGAAATGGGCCCGCCGCGCAACAGTTCGTCCAGGTCGTTGAGAATGACAATCCAGGACACCAGGTCCACAACCAGATGATGCGCAACTAGAAGTATGGACTGTCTCGCCCCAGTTTCAATCAGGTCTGCTGAAAACACTGGACCCGCGGTAATGCTGAGGCTGCGTTGAGCATCTGCAAGAATATGAGCCACGCTACCATCGACATGGTGTTCGCATCGGAAGGACCCCTCGACATTCCCCGCGATCTGTTGCTTCCAGTCCAGGCCGGCTGTCCCGGGAACGAATCGTGCCCGGAGCATAGGATGTGTCGTAACGATGATTTTCATGGCAGACTCCAGCCGATGGTATGAAGTACGCTGCGTGAGCTGCAGGAGTAGGTTGTGATTGAACCGGTGCCGTGCTTGCTGGCCCTGGGTGCGGAAGAACAGCTGTTGAATAGGAGTTAGCTTGAATGGCACATCCACCACCTCACCTGAGAATAGCTGCTGCACTGTTGCCGCTCTTGTTGCAACCTGCGCCGCGATCTGCTCAATCGTGCGGAAGCGGAAGATGTCCTCGACGGTCACGTCGAGCCCGACTCGGTCACCTCTTGCTTGTGCCACGACAAGCATCGCTGTGATCGAGTCATCTCCCAGTGCGAAGAAGCTCTGGCGAAGACCGACGGCATCCACGGGAAGGCCGAGGACTTTGGCCCATATATCTTGGAGACTCCGCTCTGTATCCAGAGGAGCGCGGTCCGTGGGACTCTCCTCGACGCTTCCATACAGACTCAACTCCTTCCAGGTTCTGCTTGTAATCTCATCTTCCAAGGCGCGTCGATGCAGTTTCCCAGCAGCCGACTTGGGTAATGACGCTACGGGAATCATGAGTGTCGGCACCATGTACCCCGGCAGATTCTGTAGCATCTGGACACGAGCAGTAGCCACACGATTGGCAAAATCTTTTGTAGGTACGGCAAGAAAATGGGTGTTTGTATCCGCATCTCGCTTGCTGCCCACTGCGACAAACGCTGCTAGTGTAGGGCGGTCGCCCGCATTTCTAGGGCACGCAACAACCACTGCAACTTCCACGGCTCCAGGGAAGCACTGGACGAGCTGGTGTTCAATGTGGGAGGTGTCAAGCCGCTGACCGCGAAGCTTCACCTGACTGCCGATTCTTCCAAGATAACGCAGAGGGCCGTCTTCAGTGTAGCAGACCAAGTCGCCAGACCGATAGGCTCGCACACCAGCCATTCCACGAAGAGTCTGGAGCCACCGGGGCTGAACAAACGCGGCATCTGTCTTTGCAGCGTCCTTGAAATAGCCCAGGCCAAGGTTTGGGCCCTCCAGTAAGAGTTCTCCGGCAGCGCCAACAGGCTTCAGGACTTCAGGGTCTCGCGGGTCGCAAACCCAAGCAACACAACCAACTGGGTGCCCAATATCCCGCATGTCAACGTTTGAGCAGCCATCAATATGTTGTATTGCGGAAGCCGGCGCGCATTCAGCAGGGCCGTAACCATTGAGCAACCGCACCCGGGGTGCCCAGTATGCCGCGTCGGAAGGGAGCATTGCTTCTCCCACCAGGGCAAGCACCCGCGGGAGAGCAATGTCGGTGCCGGATATGGTGTCTGTGATAGTCATAGAGCTGGTGGAGACGCCTGGTATAGCGTAACTATCTTATTTCCTTTCTCTGGGCTTTCTCCGCCTTCTACGTATTCCCCTACATCTATCGCAGACTAAGCCTGTGGTTCTCGCATATGCACTTGGCTTGGGACAGTATAGATGGCAGTCCAACCTCCCGTTGGAGAAAACATCTCTCGCCAGCTGTCAACCAAAATGGGTTACCAACTTAGTGGTATGTAAGGTGTACGTAATATATGGCTATGATCGTAGTTTGACAGATACCTATACTAGGTACGTTCCGGCCCGTCCTCTATTGAGACACCAAGACGCAAGGGTGCACTGTAGGCCCTGCTGTCTGCGATCCTTACTCGAACGTCTTACAAGTCCGACCATGCTCCTCTTGGTTTGGCGTGGGTGAAGAACTAGTCACTCAATTTCTATTCTTCCACTGAAGGGGTACGACCGTTCGGACTCAGCAATCATCTCCAGCTCTTTCTCCGTCGGAACAAGCCCAGCCTTCTTGCTCGATGCTCCCTAACCAGACTCACGTTTGCTTCAGTCGGCCTCAGCCGCTGCCCTGAGGGCAGCAACAGCCGGATCAATTCCTGCCAATGCCCAAGCATAGCGGTGCAGCCCAGGACGAGGGCTTCAGCGCCATTCTGGCACGGCCAGCCTTTCCCCACGTGGCCAGCTCCTCGCGCATACTCTCGATGTCCACGGGCATCAGATCATCGTTGAACGCCACTTCGACAACCGGATGCGCGATCGCGGTGCGCGTGTCTGCCACAACGCGTTGAATCAAGGGGTCCGGCGAGCTCTCCAAGTTGTACAGTACGACAAGAGCACCGCACGCTTCGAGCCGATCTTCAAGGCCTTCTGAAGCGCTACCTGCCTCACATCGAGAACAGCACTTTGGAGAGAGGCACCTATGCGTTCGCCTGCGGTTTCCTGGTCCATTCGTACCAGTGCTATGAATCCCATGAAGGCTCGAGTTCCGGTCAAGATGACCCTACGGCTCGATACTTGGTACTCCAGTTCTCTTCAAGCGCTGTTAGATTGGACCATATCCACGCTATAACAAATTATCTTAATTCAACATATTCATTTGCTCCCTATACCTGCACGAAGTGATCTCTATTGACTGGAGCCCTTCACCCGTGTAACTGATGCCTCTGCATGTGTCAATCAAAATGACCATTACACTACCAAAAAGGGGCAACCCATTTAGTGGTATTATATATGGCCGTAAATGTGGTTTGACAGCATTTAGTGAGGGTTTGAATAATACCAAACCCTGTATTGCTCCGTCAAACTGACACAGTGGTGAAGCAGCGGATGGAGAGTCGTCCGAAAATTCTACTCACCGTCTTGAAAATATGAGCTGACTGCTGCTGAACCCCCTGAGTCTGGAGGCAAGGAGGTGGCCTAGAGCAGCCATTACTGAGTTGCGACACCCGATCAAGCCTCCTCATTCCAGTTCTAAGAATCCTGCATTGTATGCTTGCTAGTGTCTCCCTTGCATGATGCATGAGGTGGAATTTGCATACTTGACATGTGTACATAATGTTGATCCTTATCGGTCCCCCGGTACTTAAGGAGCTCCTTTTATCCTTCATAGTACAGGACCGTATGCACTTAAACAAAATCCAATCATTCCGTCTTCATTTAGGAGATACGTTATCTCTTGGTCACCTATCTACACGCTTCGTGGTGTCTATGTCTGAGCTCAGCAAACAAATCAATCGAACGAGTAGAATCCTCATCCGATATGAAGCCGACTGATTCCGACCATCTCTGCGCGGACAGACCTCGGTCCCGCAAGGACTTTCGCGTGATCATTGTGGGCGGTTCGATTGCCGGACTCACACTGGCGCATTCGCTGCGAAAATACAACATCGACTACCGCGTCCTAGAGGCGTACCATGATATCGCACCGCAAGTAGGGGCTTCCATTGGGCTGGCTCCGTCTGGCTGTGGCATTCTCGATCAGCTCGGGATCTTTGACGCCGTATTGAAGGAGATCGAGCCACTGAGACTATCGCAGTACTGGACAGCCACGGGAAGGAAGATCGCCGAAAATAAAGCCCCGACTCTTCTACAAGAAAGGTATGTCGGTATGTCTTTGGGCACATTGGATGCCGTCGCTAATGATCCAAAGAAATGGTTACCCACTCTCTTTCTTGGATCGGCATAAGGTGCTGGCGATTCTCTATGATCATCTCGCGGAGGATCAATCCAAGGTATTCTTGAACAAAAGAGTGGTGCGCGTCGAAGACGTTCCGGGAGGAGTTGTCGTTCATTGCAAGGATGGCAGTCAATGGACTGGCGATATAGCTGTTGGAGCTGATGGCGTTCACAGCACGATCCGGAACGAAATCTGGAATCGTCTCGACAAACAACAGCTCGGCCATGATATGATTCGAGAAAAGAAAGGTAAGAGGGCCACTCTTGTTTAGTTCTAAGCTCGATTCCTGACCAGATAGAAATGATCTCGGAGTATTCGTGCATCTTCGGCATTTCGGCAGATATGAAGGAGCTTGAACCCGGACATATACATCGCACTCATGGGAAGGGCTTCACCACGGTTATCATGGTTGGGAAAAACCACCGCACCTTTTGGTTTTTATTCGCCAAAATGGACCGGAAGTATACGATGAGGGACCTTCCTCGATTTACCGTCGAAGACCGGGAAAGACATGTGGCTCAATACTTCGATGTCCGCATTTCTTCGGAGGTTACCTTCGAAGACCTCTATAAAAGGGGGGTTTACAAGACTTACGTGCCCCTTGAGGAAGCTTTCTTTGAGTATTGGGTAGTGGATCGCCTCGTCTGTATTGGGGACTCGGTCCACAAGGTGCGTAATGGACCTAATTATGACGATCGATGCTTGCTGACTTCTGAAGATGACTCCAAACACGGCCCAGGGCGGGAACTGCGCAATAGAGAGCGCAGCGAGCCTAGCAAACTGCCTGAAGCGATTCATCGATATGCCCGATCCGTGTTACCATATGGAGGATCTGCGCGCAGCTTTATCTGCGTGGTCGAGGGCACGACAGCCCCGAGCACGGAAGCTTTGCCGTAGTGCGAATTATATGACACGGGTCGAGGCATGGTCGAAGGTGATACACAAACTGATCATATGCTATGGACTGCCGTATATGAGCGGGTTTGCCATTGATGCGATCTGTCTGTCGATGGTGGGCTCGGAATTCCTCGAGTACCTTCCGAGGGGAAAAGCCTCCCGAGGGTGTCCAATGCCTCCGGATACAGGATATAGGCGTCTCCAACAGGATCCCTCTCTGAAAAGGCTTCTTCGGTCGACCCCATTGGGTTTATGTTTTGTCGGGGCTTGTTGCATGCTGAAACTGAAGACGGACAATGCATACGACGTGCTTGAAGGGTCCGTCACTCGGTTGCAGAAGCTTCCCTTCCTGACAGATCTTGGTTTACTCTACGGTATCTGCTTATTGGAAAGCTACCGTCGTTCCCACAGTTCAGCAGGCATCCTTCTGTAAGTCTTCTGCCCAACGCACAAGTAGTCCGTGAAATAATGTGTGACTTCAGTCCCATGTTGATGGCCTTTGGATGCCAGTCGCTCGGGATTGGAACAGCCGTCCCCCTTTACTTCCTTCTAGACTACCTTCAATCGCCGCTAGAGCAAATTCTGGTATCAAACTACGCTTCTGTTCGACTTCCCGCCGCGAAGACCTTGCTGCCAGCGCTCTTGCTGGGTTATTATCTGCCTCTATGGGCAGGTTTCAGCCCCCTGTTACCTGCCGATAGGCGCATGGCCTCTCTCATGTGGTCCTTTTTTGGCGTTCTGGTCCCGAGTCTCCAGTTCCCCCTCGCTGCTATCTCTTCGACCACACCGGCCAAAGAAAAGAGACCGGATATGTCCTACATTCGTTGGACTATCATGGCGCTAATCGGAATCTCGGGTATTTCATTCCAATATGCACGGTTACACGTTCCAGCGATTCCGTTGAGTGACCTCGGGTTCCTGCAATATGACCAGCTATTCGCCATGCTGAGTTGTATGATTTGGACTTTCCTATCATTCCATGACCTCCAGGTCTATGGGGTCCAGATTTCCCTGTTGAAAGTGTCGGCTGTCTTGGCTGGAGCTACAGTTCTGGGTGGGCCTGGCGTCGCGTTTGCAGTTGGCTGGCAATGGAGAGAGGAGTACATCGCCAGTATTCGCGGATAATGTTGCTCCAGATGGCGGGTAATGCCGAATTGTGGACGGGAAAACGCGGCCCGATATACATGACCTGCTTAGTGTGGTGATTCGGGGCTAAGGGGGTCGATCAAATCGTGTAGTACGTGGTAGTTCATTTAGAAATAGGATTTTTCTGTATCAACGGTGAGACTTATGCCTATGGCTTTAAATATAGTCCGTTTCAGGCAAGTCAAAGACCTCCCAAGTCAACCGACCCCCAGAATGCGAATCTTCAGCCCCTTCCTGTCGCACTTCTGGGTCTCGAACGCTTCCATGTCGAACTGTGAAAATACAATGGAGACGTACGAGTACATCTGTTGGTAGGCGAGGGTCTGCCGATGCAGGACCTTGCGTCCCCTTGCCACATAATCACCATAGCTGTTAGCAAAGAAGCTGACCGCTCCTTATTGCTGCTTAAGGGAGATAATTTTCTATCTATTTCCCTCTGTGAATATAGCGAGTGCTTACAAACAGACTGCAATGCTTTGCTAGGCAGATCTTGTTCATACCTACTAAACCAACAGTAACTATCCGCTGTGAACCCCGTTTTGAGAATACCGATGGGCATCCTTTCATGTACGTGTCCGTATCCTCTGGGTCGAATAGACCGCCTCCTTGATGCATGGTGCAGGTCGGTGCGTTATACAACATATGTCTTCGGGCAACTGTCTTGGTCAAGGTAGGGCGAAGACGTCAGGTGTTGAATGTGCAGGGGCATCCAAATACCCCCTTACGCATGCTACCTGACTTGTATATACCCGCGGTTCCAATTTGGCAATGCGGTGCATCTTGTCAGTCCCCGGTCACACCCGATGCACCTCCATGGCCTCCTTGCATTGACTGAGGACTCTGGCCCAGTACGCTCTCTTTGGATGTTTAGGAGTCGCGGGATTCCGGCCCTTCCTTGTGTGAGAAGAATAGTAGACTGCAAATCTAGGGTGCCAGATAAGCATATAAAGCTTGTCCTTGCCATACCTTCCCTTTGTATATGGACCCATCCGCAGGCTCTGCTTCTCTTCTGCCGCTGCCATTTCCATCTTCGACCTCAGTTCACGCAATGACCCTCTCCTCACAAGCTCCCACGGACCAAGTTGCTCTGAGGTCGTGGAGAGTGCTAGCCCAGTCGCTGAATTCCCATCGGAGCAACAAAAGAAATGGTGGCTCCATACGGCTCCGTTTCTCAACAGCCTCCTGGAACAAGCCGAGTACAGCATTCACCATCAATACAGATTCCTTAGCTTTTTCCAGCAGTACCTCCTCCCTGCAGTAGGCAGTTTTGATGATTCGGCCAGCGCATTCCGCAGCATCTCCCCGGACATCTATCCGTTGGAGATGAGCACCAACCACAGCGATAATGGGAGATTGGTTCGCATCGGCATGGAACCGCTCAGTATCCACGCTGGTACATCTGCCGACCCCCTAACCCAAGCCTTCCTCCGACTGTTCCTCGGCGAACTCGCCATCCACTTCCCCCACGTCGACCTGCTCTTGGCGAATCACTTTGAGTCATGCCTCAATCTCTCCCCTGAAGAGTATAAGGTTGCCGTCTCCATGCCCGTGACCGAAGCCAATATGCAAGCGCGATTCGCCGGGTTCAACCTCCAGCGAACGGGAGACATTGTCGCGAAGGCGTACTATTCCTTTGGTGCGAAAGCGGCCATTCAAGGCGTCTCCAAGACGACTCTCGCCTTGAAGACCCTGCGCAGCATCGACTCCTACAGCAGTGACCCGAAATATTCTGCTGCCGTCTCGGACCTCGAGGGTTTCTTCGCGTCAACCGGTATCGAGCCCTTTCTCATGGGGACGGACTGCATCGAATCCACCAAGTCCCGGATCAAAGTTTACGTCAGGGCACCTTGGTTTACCTCCGCAGGCCTGCGGGATCTCTGGACCCTCGGAGGCAGGGTGAATACCCCGTTGTCCGCCAAGGGCTTGGAAATCGCCGAATACTTCATGAGCTTGCTGAACTATACCCCGGAGCAAACGAACGTGGACTCGAGCTTTGCCGCTCTACTCGCCAACTATGAGCTCAGGATCGGCTCTCCGCATCCAAAGCCACAGATCTATTTCCCGCTGCACAGGATAGACGACGAGACGGCAGCGAATATCCTGACACGGTTCTTTGACTATCTGGGGTGGCAGGGTATCGCCTCCAACTTCAAGGATTCCATGCTTTCAAATATGTAAGTGATCCGCTTTTTTCCCGGCTATATATTATGGATTGGCTGACCGCGAGTAGGCCATGCCCATCGTGGAAGGACAACAAGAAATTCACAAAGTGGGCTGCATACGCTTATTCCGAGGCGGGCGTGTATTTGACGGTCTACTACAATTCAGCCTCAGCCAAGGCTGGAAGTCTGTAAATCAGCAGACTGAGCGAGGAAGAAGGATTAGGATAAGGGACAGCTACAAGTATGTTCATCTGAAATGACCTGGAAGCTCTTGCCCGCCCAACATTTCATAAAGTGGTGTTATACTGGAGCCACTGCGTCTGGGAGAGAAGCAGCTTAGCTTAATCGAATAGACGTTTGGATCCATACGCATAAAAACAATAACTTTTCATTGGTTTTTAGATGAATCCAAATGCCTACTGTAGTCTAGAAGACGATATTAAATTATAGAGGTCTATCTCCTTAGTAGTCTATCCATTACGCCTTATTCATATTCCATCAGTAATAATCCCTCCCGCAAACATTGTAGGTGTGTCCCAATAGAGGTAACAACCCGTACATCAACCTAGAGCCTATTCAATTTCAGGTCCATCAAGACGTGACATTCGCCGCTGTCAGAGGAGCAACGCGGAATACGAGGTAGGACTGTCTCCAGCATGTCCTGTTACTCAATGAGCTGCGGATTTCGCGGTCACCGGTTCACCGTCCTGTTTCCCCGGCGTTCATGGACTACTGACTTGCCTCAGAGTCCGGTGGTCCCTTCGGAGGCTGCCGCACAGATTTTGGACAGTTGGGACATCGCACAGCTCGGTCATGGCTTCTTCATCGATGTCGCACCCATCCAACTTGTAGAATGTCCATTGGGATGAACGTGCAAAGACACTCTATGGGAGACGGAGAGTCGAATTCTCGCCCAGGGATAGGAGGGTTACCTCAGAGAATTTCTTGCGGCCCCGACCGCACCATAGGGAAGTTCCAGGTGCTTGATATAAACAGAGCTTGCGAGCTCGGACAAGGTGAGTGTCATACACTGCGATAATACTATCACGTTGCCGCAAGCTCAACGCTTACGGACCTTCTGCGGCTTCGAGATGGCCAACAACGGCCATAAGAGAAGCCAGCGATGCGCGGCCACGTATAGTGAGCTCCTTTGCCGCATAGACAATAACGCATTAGCCCTGGTGAACAGCGGCCTGACGAGAGGAGCGCCTATCGCTGTGTGCCAGGAACCATCCATCGAGTCTGTCGCTTCTTTCCTCGCGATTCTCCAAGTTGGTGGAGTATACGTGCCGCTGTAGCTGTCGATTTCCGGGGCATGGTGCAACTTTAAACGGGGCGGCGAGACGAACTACGACTTTAAGCGTCAGTTGCAGAGATCGTCCATTGTATCAGTCGACGTCTATCCGAGGGAACTGTATAAACTGAAAGTAGAAGTACAACCGGGCACAGTGCAGGGGGGGTATCAAGGAAAGACAAAAGATGGCATCATGAATATATATATCCACATCAGTAAATCAATACACAGGCCGTACATATCGCGATGCAATCGGAAAAAGGCACCCGCTTCGAAAACGCACGCATTCACCGTAAATCGTACCCAGCATCGCTCATAGTCGTCGCAACATAACCGTTCGTATTCGCGGCGCCGTCCGTGTTCTCAGCTCCGTCTGGCGGTCACGACGACCGCCGCGTAGCGACCAGTATATTGCTAAGCCGCTTCCAGCGCTGCTGCGCCGGCGACGCGGTATCCCGCTCGAGGCGGTCTTTGTCCATGGTGGTCTTGCAGGAGGACTGGGTGGAGGAGCGCGGTCGGCTGCCGAGGGCCTCGTGGTCGGCTAGGACGTCTTCGAGGCGGACGTCCGACTCGGACATGCGCAGGGGGGAGTCTTTTGTGTCTAGGATTTCGATGAACCTGGAGGGCATGTCGCGCATATTCGGTGGCTTGGTTGATCAGACAATGGTAGAAGTAAAAGTGTAGTAGAAGACGCAAGTAACAGTGTAGCGTGAGGCGTCCCAAGGGACGGCGAGAAAGCAGTGAACGTCCCGAGTGGAGAAGTCGGACAGGTAATAAATCATCGAGTCGGATGACGGACGAGGGGCGATCCCGGATATAATTTCCGTAGGCCAGTGTCCGGAAAAGTATGGAGAGCGAGGACGATGGGCCGAAGGACTAGATACGAAGGCCGGACTAGGATCGGGAAGCGGCGCGCGGATCGAGGTCTCCACGACGAGGTCAGCGGCGTTGGAGGATGCAGTAGCGGCCGCACCAGGAGCTAGACGGTTTCAGGTGCCGAACAGATGACGGAGACAGTCACTGGGGTTGCAATATAAGTTCGTGGGGAGTAAATGGCGTAGAGCGAAGGGATAGACGGCGAGATGGAGATATTTATGATTCTTTGACAGACTTCTGCATGCGCACAGCAGCATGACAGAGTTTAATACCCTCAGTCGACTGGGTCACGACCGAAATAGAACAGCGCAATCATCCGAATCGAGAAAGGAAAAAGTAATGCGCCAGGATGGGCATCCTGGCCGTGCACCGGAATGGATCACCTGTAGGGTCAGGCCTCTAGACCCGCCACTTGCACGACTCGGTTCGTATGTATGGAGTTACTCCATACGGAGTCTCTCCATCGTGAGTTCGCAAGCTCGACTCCGATCGGCTCTGATTGATGGAGAGGGCTCACCCAGGACCGCCAGGGAGGACGGGGCCCGACGATGGTTCGTCCGTGGTCAGCCGGAGAGGGGCGAGTGTGAGCGCGGATCCGTGGGGTGCCTGTATGTACGTATTCAAGGTCTTCAGGGATCACTCTGAGGAAACTGGCGATACACTGTCTTCCCTGATTTGGTCTGTTCGTGATGCTGGATCGGTGGAGTAGGATCTACTAAGCAGTTAGTAGGTTCAGCCAAACAATAGTATGGAGATAGGGCTGGGCCAATCTCCACTCACTCCACCATCTCCATTCCCAAACGAGCTGACGTTGCAGTGGAAGCTCGATCATGTCTTGTCGCGAATGAGCCTGTCGAGGCGGTGTGTATCGTGGGGATGATGGAGCAGAAGCAGTTCGTCAGGGCGTGCATGGGCCTCCCAAGACGACTAATGTAGGTGACTGCGGCGAAGAATGTGATATCATACCGAGGGTACAGCCACCACCGGTGAATACCTTCAGGCATGTCAAGACGAATCGCATGATAGTGTATAAGGAGGAAATCGAGAGAATACTGCTCTGTATAATGGAGGTGGTGTAAACAGAGGCGTAGAGGACTGATGGTTGCCACGAGCTGACGTCATAGCCCTAAGGGTCTCCGCCGATGACGAGCATCTCGCATCTCATCTCCATTGCGTTGCGCTCCTCCCTCTTCTCTTCCATTTCCAACGCACTTGTCGCGATACACGCGGTCATCTGTGACTGACACAATCATGCCCCGCAGTCGTCGATCTAAAAATACCTCGGCCGTCGACAATCCACCGTCTCCTCCTTGGTCCGAGAAGAACGGATCGGTCGCCGACCAGCAGCAGCATGGACCACCGCCAGTGACGACTTCTCCAGCCAGCTCTTCGGCCAGTCCTCATCCTGCCGACCCCATTCAGCCGTCGCCGGGTTGGGACGAGGACGAGGAGATGCCAGAAGAGACGACGCATACTGTTGACAGCGAGAAACCCTTGCCGCGTGCAGGCTACGCCGCAGGGGCTGGCGGCTACAACAGTCTCAAATCGTACAAAGGCCAGGTCTACTCTGGAATGGCGGTCGGCGGCTCCCACACGTGGAATTACGATCCGGGCGTCTGGAAGGAGACGAAAGAAGAGCCGGATCTGTGGAGGATCAACTACCGGACGAACAAGCGGCGGGCGAAGAATGCCCCCGATGGAAGTGGTGCGCCCGTCGGGACAGAGTACCACTGGCTGATTGTCGGTCATCAGGTAGGTTGGCAGACTCTGTCCGAGGTGTAGTCAGGGTGGTTGGCTGGGACCGATGCAGGTCCCTCCACACACATGCTCACGCGCTCGACAGTTCGTTAAGAAGATCGACGCCAATACCTACGAGACCAACCTTACGGGCTCCAAATACAAACTGGCGTACAAGTCCGCCTCGTCGAACGCATGGTCGATCCCGACGGTGAAGAAGCAACGCGACCGAGAAATCGAGCTGCTGGAGGACGCCCGACAGCGGGTGCAAGGGCTGCCGCCTGTGTTGGCATCCGAGAAGGTCAAGGTCGAGAAGCACGAAAAGGGCCAGCAGAAGCTCGATCGCATGTTCTCCAAACAGGGATCAACAGGCACGGGAAGTAAAAAAAGAAAGATCGACGACGATGAGGGCGTATGATTCCCTGCATACATGGTGCGTGGAGCGTTGAATGTGAGGTATACCATCGATGTATCACCGCGATGAGGGCTACAAATTGCTTGTGCTGCAGAGGTAGAGCAAGGAGTGTCCAAGTAATGACACCAATGGTATCAGACAGTTGAAGCTGAAACACCGAGCAACTACCGTTCGGCATTCTCCAGGCCTGCAAGTCCATCCCCGCATTGATGAAATTAAGCCAAGGTCAACGGGAATTGATGGCATGCCTCGGAAGCTTGAAGAACGCTCGTAGGGATCGATCTCTTGGAATCTTGATTTAGACTGGCTTTCAAGACTAGGGTTCCTGCACCTACAACGCCTGCCGAGGTCTCTGAAAGGCCACTCCATGGACTATTGGATGAGGAAGCGTTACAATCGGCACTTGAATGCTTGAATGAATGCTGTTGGCTAATTCGGACCTGAACAGCGAGACAGCGTCGTATAGCAGAAACTGTTTTTGTCGCGGATGTTCCATGTTTGATTGAGATCTATCACCCTAGGTCTTGATGGCGTACGAGAAGCCATTCGATTTCGGGCTATGAAGCTTGAGTAATACAAGCAGCCTTCTCATCGCGATGCTCGGCTTTTGATGACCTTCGACGGTCGTCCGGTTGATGAGGTTTGCTACCGCGGCTGCAGTATCCTCCATTATAAAGATGCCCATCTCCTCTGTAGGACTGAGGGTATCAGGTTCATAGTATCTCTACAGTCTCCAAAATGTACCGAATTATTGCCTTCTACTCTATCGTATACTTGGGCTTTTTGTCATGGTCGACCGCCGATGCCTTCCTGGTGGGAGGCCCGGTCAACACCACGAGCGGCACAGTGAGAGGAAAAGCATCCTCTTTGCGTCCTGATGTCTCGGAGTATCTGGGAATCCCTTATGCAAAGGCACCCAAGGGCGATTTGCGCTTTGCTGCTCCTGTGCCTGCCGACAAGTCTCCTACGGTCTTGAATGCAACGTCTTATGTGTGTTCCAGCTCCCTCTTCTGTATGCGCAATTGCTGATTGATGCCACAGAGCCCGTAAGCAACCCCTCGTTTTCATCTGGTTCCTAACTCACTGGCCAGTGACTGTCCCTGCAACCGTATTCCCATGCGTCAAGCCGCGCTCGGGGGCCCTGTGGGTGAAAAGATCACACGAGCTCTATCTCAGGAGGACAGTATCCTAGACGAGGACTGCCTAACCATCAACGTCTGGTCCAAGCCCCAGCAAGGCGAACAGAAGAAAGCCGTCTTGTTCTGGATCTACGGCGGAGGTAAGATGACCCGAATTACACAGGCCTTTCTAACCTCCAACAGGCTTCGCCATCGGCAGTGCATCAAGCGCCGTTTACGACGGCTCAATCCTCGCAGACGAGAACGATGTCGTCGTCGTCTCATTCAACTACCGACTGAACATCTTCGGGTTCTCCGGCGCACCGGGCCAGCCATGGAACGTGGGCTTGCTGGATCAACGTCTCGCGCTGGAATGGACCAGAGACAACATCGCTCGGTTTGGTGGCGATCCAGCACGCATCACTGTCTTCGGCCAGTCGGCCGGCGGCCTCTCCACCGACTTCATGGCCTACAGCTACCCCGACGACCCGATTGCGCATGCACTGATCGCCCACTCGGGCGTCGCAAGCTCCTCGCTGAGTATCGCCCCGAAGAAATCCGACCTCCAGGAGACATGGTACAACGTCTCGAGCAGCCTCGGCTGCGGCGGTGCCGAAGCAGGCGAACAAACAGTGGCCTGCATGCGGTCCAAAAGCCAGGACGAACTTCTGGCCGCCATCGAGCCCCTCACCACAGGCGGCATGGTCGGCGGCTTCACGCCCGTCGGCGACGGCCAGGTGATACCCGAAGACATCGCCGGTGCCGGTGACGCTGGGAACTTTGCCCGGATCCCGTTCATGACCGGCAACACCGACAACGAAGCCGGGTTCTTCCTCATCACCGCGTTGGCCTACACGAACCTCACCGCGGAGCAGGTGGCCGCCATCCCCATGAACCTGATCCGGCCGCTGGGCAACATCCTAACGCTCGCGGGGTTCACCTGTCCTGCCGCTGAGGCGGCGGGATACCGCCTCGAGCATCGCGTGCCGGCCTGGCGGTATCGGTACTACGGGGGGAACTATAGCAATACGTACATAGTGCCCGTTGGATCCGCATATCATACGTCTGAGTTGCTTCCGCTGTTCGGTACGGCGCCGACTGTCACCGGCGTGAAGGATACCTGGTACGAGGCGGAGGCGGCCGCGTATATGCGGAACGCGTGGGCGACATTTGCGAAGAACCCAGCTACCGGGCTCAGCAGTGAGTTCCGGTGGCCGAAGTTCAATCCTCTGAGTAGGTGGATCTTCTATGGTTGATTGTGTCTAGACTGACAGGTTTGGAACAGCACGGTCAGAAGTGCAGCTCTCGCTGGACAAACAGACCGAAGCGACTTTCATCTTCAACGAGGAGACAGATGTATTCTGTCCGATTCTGAAGTTTTACGCGGGTATCTTTGAGGATATCATGAGGATCTTCTCGCGTTTGGGGGGTGGTGATAACGCGCTGAGTGGCGACTTGCTAGGTATGTTGGTTCCGCCTCTGTCAATTCGGATACTAATGCTCGCCTTGTATAGGCATCCTCAAGAATCCCCTGCAGAATGGAAATACCCTCAGGGATGCTCTGGACCGCCTCTCTGCTCTGGCGTCGGGATTTTGAACGGACGCTCCCACACCTTTTGACATGTCTTGTACTTTGCTTTCGTTATTATGCTGTGCGTTTGAACCGTTCTACCATCATGGACGGAAGATTGCGGGCCTAGAAATAACATTGGCTGTTTGAATCTATCTTTCTCTTAGAGAATGAATCGCCAAGCGTAGGCTAGAAAATACCCGACATTGTGCCCGTACACCTCGCGTAAATAGCACAAGGCCTCATGCAATTGACCATGATCCGGGCCCGGTCAATGCGATGCCCCAAGCCCAATCCTCCGGACACTAACCATTGCCAGCCACATAACAAGATGACAGACGGAAAAATAGAAGACAGCTTCATTTCGCGACCCCGCAATCTCGGCATAGTATCGACCGACAAGTCTTGGCCGGACGTCGATTGCCGGCAATATAAATCACGACAGAGTGCCACGAACATTGCGCCCGGGTGCCATTGAAGTCTCTCAACGCAGCTGTCTTTACCATGCTCGGCATCAAAGCCCTGTCAACTATCGTCCTGGCCCTGACCGCGCAGGGGAAGTACATTGTCCCCGGGGGCCGATGGCGCGACACGGACGGCAACCTGGTCAACGCGCACGCCGGCGGAATCCTCTTCGACGAGAAGTCGGAGAAGTTCTGGTGGTTTGGCGAGTACAAGACCGAGGGCCAGGAAGAGGGCGGCGGCGTGTCGGTGTATAGTTCGGAGGATCTGGCGACGTGGGAGGCACACGGGAAAGCTCTCGGTATGTCGCTACATTCCCTTTCTACGATGTGACCAACGGCTTATAACGATGCAGAGCCCATCGAGGGCCACCCCTACATCTCCCCGGAACATATCATCCAACGGCCCAAGGTGGTCTACAGCGAAGAGGCGGGCCAATACCACGTATGTCACCGATTGAGTGTCATGGCCTTTTCGCCCGCTAACCGCAGTAGATGTGGTGGCACGCAGACAACTCTACCTACGGCTGGCTTCTCCAGGGATTCGCCACGGCCGATACCCCAGCTGGTCCGTACACGTTTGTCGACGCCACCGCGCCGCTGGGCAACTGGTCGCAGGACTTTGGGCTGTTCACGGACTACAAGGACGGGCGGTCGTACGCGTTGTACTCCAACGGCGATAGGGTCGAGGGCCGCGACGTCTACCTGACCGCGTATAATGAGAACGTCACGGCGCTGGATGAGGTTGTTTACCGGTTCCCCAAGTTCGATCTCGAGGCGCCCACCATCATCCAGACGGAGAAGAGCTACTGGGCGTTGATGAGTCACAAGACGGGCTACAGACCGAACAGTAAGTCATGGAGATGGCGCTATTGGCACGAATAGGAATCTGACGGCAGCAGATGTGGTTGCGTTCCGGGCAGACTCTCTAAGTGGCCCCTGGTCTCAGCCGTTTATCGTTGCGCCGTTGAACACACGTACGTTTAACTCGCAGTCTGGGTTCTCGCTGCGCATCAAGGGGAGCAAGAAGACGACGTATTTGTACATTGGCGATCAGGTATGGTTTCCAGCCGGTTGGGGATGCACTGCTAACCCGATCAGTGGGATATGAACTCCCTGTGGGAGAGCCGGTATATCTGGCTTCCGATGGAGATTGACGAGAGGAAAAAGACGCTGGAGCTGGTCTGGCACGACGTCTATGATCTGAATGTGTGAGTAGACCCTGTCGATGAAAGGTCCTTTCTGATCGGCGTAGAAAAACCGGGGAGTGGAAACCAATCCAGGGCAAGACGTACTCGGCCAAGAGTGCAAAGACCAACGGCGCCGCATACAAGCAAGAAGCTGTGAGTGCGGTGGACCCTATCGTGTATGCAGCGTACTGATTGTGTCAGAACTTCGCGACGGACGGGGTGATCCTGACAGGCATCTATGGCAACGACAGCACAGTCACGTTTGAGGGAGTCGAGGGAACTGGAAAGCCGCAATGGGTGTCTTTCTATTATCAAAGTATATTCCATGTTTCCGATTAGTGATCTGATACTAACCAGTATACGGCAGACATCGATGACATGGGATTCGGTGACCAGCGTAAGTCGACACATCTCTTATACTACCGACTGTTCTAACCATGCACAGCTGAAGGCAAGCCAGATCGGATCGGGGGCTCCTGGCAGCTCCGTCGCATCAGCAGCGTGGTCGTCAATGGCAAGACCGAGAACGTCGAGACGCTCTACCAGCGCGACACGCATAAAGGAATCATCCTGTCGACACCTCTGCAGCTGACTCTGGAGAGAGGAAGACACAATACGATCACGGTTGGGGGGCTGTACAACGGGGTTGACTATAAGGGAGCGGACTTGGATCGCATTGTGGTGTATCCGCCTGAGAAGTGATCCTTAAGCAACAGCATATAGAAGCGAATCTATACTAAAATGTAGGCCAATGTATGTATACACATATGCATGAAATGTCGACTGTAGCTATGCGTACACGTTGCTAGGGGTATTGTCCCGTGCTTAAGCTGATGATGCTTCGGACAACGCAGAATAGAGCCTCATGTAGAGAATTTATATAGTTGGATCAGGACTAATCCGACGTCCCTCTATACTGTATAGTAGATATCAAACCCTCCAGGCTATGATTATCATAACTAATCAATGCTACGTCCTAATTTTCGAACCTTATTCATTTACTTGGTAATGTTGATAAACCTTCAGCGAGGAAAGATTGGCATATTATTCTACCCGTAGAATAGTTGTTTTGCGTTCTGAGGATTCATAGCTTTT
Organism: Aspergillus terreus NIH2624; assembly: GCF_000149615.1. Taxonomy (NCBI): domain Eukaryota; kingdom Fungi; phylum Ascomycota; class Eurotiomycetes; order Eurotiales; family Aspergillaceae; genus Aspergillus; species Aspergillus terreus. The sequence goes on along the minus strand of NT_165931.1, from coordinate 1,334,385 downwards.
AGGATATCCAGATCTGCTCCTATAAATATCTAAATTTATGCTGTCTTTTGACTGAAGTTATAGAGAAAACCCATATTCTTTGAATTTTAAGCCCTATACAGAGTCAGCTAATAACCTATGTTTGCCTGTATATGCTAGATCTCAATATCACCACTATCCTTACTGCCCTTACGAGGAAAGGCAAGGTGATGAACCAGCATGAAAGTGTGTTTCCTCCTGGACCAAGACCAGGAACGTATTTATACGGATTTATCTAATTAATGATAGCTACTGCACCGTACCAATTATCCCTCTATATGTCCGAAGCCATATAACCATGCGGTGCAGTCATGGGAACTCCGCCTGCTCTTCGATGAGCTCTACTTGAATGAGCTCCAGAGGGCTCTTAAGGAGCAGACTACGGAGTAAAACAACTTCCTCAGTTTCGGCACCGGTCTGGGAGGAAGCACACTTTTAGCGATAGTAAGAGGCGTGGGCCTACACCTTCTCATCCCCCGGGGCAGACTTTGGAGGATCCCCCCATGTAAAAACCTTCTTGACCTCGCTTTTTAAGTGCTCCCATATATCTGTGAAATGCTGCTTGAGTGAATACGCCTTGAACGCAATTGACAAAAAGAAGGCTGACACGACTGTGGAGACCCCGACTGCGTAACGCATAAAAAGGCGATTAGCTGGGATAACAGAAACGGGAAAGACGCTGCTACTCACAAATGATTGGAAATATCCACCACCCTTGATAGGAAACCTCGCCCCCCTCGTGCGGAAAGCTGCTGACATTCAAGGCGAATAAGCTTGTAAGGAAGGAAAGGGGGAGCTATATACATCGCCACCTGCTGTCAGCATCCTCTCTGACCGCGAACATGTCAAGGCCAGAGCAACTCACAAAAATGATAGTGACAACAGTAAACCAGACAACAGTATCAGTCTGCTTCGCCGTGTCTTGTGCCTGCCGCCTCGTCCACTGGGCTTCCGTCAGATTGGCTTGCTTCTGCTTTAGATCTAGCAGGGTGTCGATGGATTTTTGGACGACTTCGGCATCGTGAATCATTCCCGTAATCGTCTTCTTGACCTCTGTGGGTGCGTTGTTCGAGAAGGTAGGCTTGTTATCGCCCAGGGCTTCCGAGGCCTGCCTCCAAACATGTTCCTGATCCTCAGCTAATGTCTTTAATATATTTAGCTCGTCGCATATATCCTTAACCTCTTGAAGAAGATCTGTTTCTGTCGCGATGTTGTGATATTCGTCTAGATCGGTGGTCTTTACTCCTGGCTTAGCCATCGCTTCTGCTTTGTTTTCGTCTTCGAGTGATGCCTGAAACTTCCTAAAAAGATCTGCTTCGGAATTGCGCTTTATGATGTTAGCATGAGACTTCATCACGCACAAGTGGTCCACAGCCATACTTACCACATATCCAATAGAAGCTCGGAATACCTCGAGTGGCGATACTTTGTTTCCCAGAATCGGGATGTGCTTTTCATTCAAAAGCTCGACGGCTGTACTAGCAATGAGCTCAGCCATAGATTTTGCTGACATGGCCGATTCGTTGTTGCGAATGTCCAGCCTGTCGAGCACGCGTTTCAGGAAGCTTTTGTCGGCCCCATGTGGCTCTTTGGATGTGCAAGTGATCATTGTGTCTGCACCCGAGGAGTCGGTTAGAACCTGCTAGAACCAAGGACACCTCGCTTGAAAGAGTACATACTACCGTCAAGGATCCAGAGCCAAAGTTGGCCGACCGACAGAATCGGATGGGGTGTCTCGGGTCGGGGCAGGTCCAGACGATGCGTTTGCTTGCTTGCAACCTTTTTAGGCGATACCAAATTCGCTTTGCTAGGACCCTTGGAGTCGCTAGGGAGGCCGCTTGGTTTCGGATTCTCAGCGCGCCCCTCTTCCCTTCGTATATATCTTCCCAACACTTGCGTCTTGTCGCGATCCTCGGTATCGTCGAGTGAGACATAGTAGTATTGGTCGAGAGTCAGGGGCTCATGGTGTATTGGGTCTACTGATACCTCATGTCTTTGGTCCGAAGTTGAGTCGAGAGTCGACTGAGATTGTCTCGGTTGCCATTCCATCCACGACAGGTACGGTATCTAAAGGGTACGATCAGTATCGTTGACAAAAGACGGAATTAGAACACAAACGTAAAGAGAAACTATCCCTTTCTCATCATTAATTCCTCTCGGTTCCTGCCTTTGCGCCCACAATCTCTTTTTGGGGACCGCTATGGGTTCTTCTGTTGCTGACATCCACTGGGGAAAGGCTCCTGATGACCCTTTTTGTGATATACTATGCTCTCCCAACTTGGTCTATACGGCAACAGTTAGAAGTAGGCGTCAATGCAAGTTAGATAATCTCCAACGTACCACACACTGCGGCTTCACATAGAACTTCTTGCCTCCGGCAGGTAGTTGGATACAACTATCCCGTACAAACTGAGCCAGGGGACGGTGGTCTCTGGCTTTTAGGCCTTGGTCTCGAGTGAGTCTCACCATTAGTTCCTGATAGAGGGTCAGCCAAGCTAGGCTATTAGGCGACAAATTATATACCTCGGCGCATCGTAGCTGGGCGAACTATAGTCAGAGGATTTGAATTGATTATACTGCTGACAAGGAACTCACATCGTTATCGGGAAAGTGAAACCATCTCAGGTGATGCATCCTTGGTTCTGAAATTTGAGTCGCCTCTGTCAGCAGATAACTTCTCATAAAGTGACCCCGGTGCCGGAACATTTTCTGGTCTGGTCTTACGACACGGAGCCTGGCCTTTATTGTGGAGATGTCGCGATATTTGGTGTGGTGCATGATTTCCTGAGGTCCTACTTCATATATGATGTCTCGAATCTGACGTCGCTTAGGCTGGAAGGTGAATCGATCTTTAACCTGGTAAAAGTCCGTGATAACCGCCTGAGCATTGCCATATTCCTTGGGCTCGGACCTGAACGCGGGAGCGTTGTTATCACCACGTAGCACCGGATGGTTTGGAATAGGAGGAGAGTCAGAAAGCAGTTCCTGGATCATAGTATTCACTTCAGGGGCCACTGGAGTGAAACCATGTTTTTTAGCGTGCAAAGCATGTTCTTTCGCGCGCTCATTGATAGTGATACCAAGGTTGATATCACTGTCATTGAGGTAGGCTCCATTGGCAAGCAGCCACCAAACTAACGTGGGCTCTTGATAAGCAATTGCCCAGTGCAAGGCATTTCGGCCCGGTTCTAGGCCAAGCTCTGAGATATAGAACTGCCGGAAATGTGGCAAGATCATGTTGAAAAATCGATGCAAGTTGTCCTCTTTTCCTGGAGTCTCACATCTGGCTGCTAGCTCCAAGACCTTAGTCGCCATCTCAGGCTGCCCACGGAAGAATCCGTGCTTCTCGCGTTTGTCTTGCTCCGAAATGAGCCGATGCACCTCACTCCAGAGGAGCCGTTCCACCTCGTCCTGACGTCCTGTACCCCCCAAAGCGGCGAATTCAACTGCCGTAATTTCGCCCTCGGCGGGTAGAAGAAGCATCTCTAGAGAATGATAGAAATTCTTCTCGCATCTGGAGTAAAGGGAAGGCAGCAATACCTCTTTCACTAGAGCATAGTGCCCATGCGCTGCAGCCAGATGAAGGGGCCTTATTCCAGCCCTGCCGGAGGCCAGTATGTCTCCCCCTTCCTTGAGAAACCGTTGCATGATGGGCACACTGCCTGCAATCGCAGCGACATGCACCCAGGATGCGTCTTCTCTGTTGGGAGACACTCTGTGGCAGAGGGCGAGAAAGTCTAGATGTTCAAGTAGAATGGCCCAGTAGCAGACCGCTGCACCGTGCCGCAAGATCTCAGCTTCGTCTGCAGTGTCCAGCCATTTCTTAAGCAGGATATGACCCGAGTACTCTTCCTCATAGGACGTATTTGCGCGAATTACTTCATCTGTGAAAAAGGTGCGAGGGAAATACACCTGTGTTTCGAGGAGCTGCAATGCGATTCCGGTGTGGCCACAATGCACCGCCTTGTCTAATGCAGTATGATTCTTGTAATCTCTGGCGGTTATCACTGCCTTTGCCACCGCGCCCCCGTTGGGTTCGTCGCTGCGCAATATGCCTTTCAGAAGGGCCTGGCACACTTCCGCATGGCCGCGGGTGCACACCTCATGCAATGCAGTCTGTTTGAAAAGCTGTGTTGCTGCAGGGTCCGCCCCCATTTCAAGTAGATATGTAATGGCACTGACACTCCCTCCCTGCGCTGCTAGGAAGAGAGCTGTTTCACCATCTGCCGTTCGAAGTTCCAAGAATTCCGGATTGTGGTCTAGAAGAATGTGCAGTATGCCAGCGTGTCCGTTCATGGCTGCCAGATGAAAAGCAGAGACGGGGGGGGTCCGTTCGCTTTCTGCTAAGCCGATTGCAGCCTTTGCTGTCAACACATCCGCTCCTCGTTGCAAAAGACTCTCAACGATCCTCTCACTGCCCATCGCAGACGCCCAAACAACGGCAGTGCAACGACAGATAACCAATCCCTCTTCCGCTGCAAGTGGCAATAGTCGCGACTTAACATCAAAGATTTCATCGATATATTTGATAGGCAGCAGATCCTCGAGCTCTGAGGCGTTATCATCCTTGATTGCCTGTCCTATTTTATCTAGCCACGAAACCATGTTCGGTGTTGAGTGGGTGGGCTCCGCGTCACGGATGGCCTCGCTGACTTCCTCGTGGATGGTCTCCTCACGCTCGGTCACTGTCGGCTCCGACAGCGATGAAAATGATCCATTTTCACTTACGGGGTGTTCCTCATCCTTGGACATAGCACAACGTATGGCAAAGCCTGGGGTTCGTTGATGGGTTTGGATCAAGTCAATGGTTTAGAAGAAACAAGAAGAGGGGCACAGTGAAGTCAGAATAGGGCAAACATGTGCGAGATAAACCCAGCAAGCGCCATCGCCGACGAACACTGGATTCTACCGGGGTCATGCATGGCCAAAGGCGTTCAAAGCGCCTGTCAGATTTCCGTCAAGTCGCGCCTTTTCCGCGGATTCGCCCGTTGTTATTGGTGGCCTGCTTGGGTCGTGGTCTTTTGAAATCATTCGAATAGGTGGAGAGTGCAACCAATGCGAGAACGAGAGAATGGATATCAGGATCCAAGATGTGAAGCGGAGGTTTACGGAGTATCTTTACGGTGCTCTTAGGGATCAATCACCCCGGAGAGCCAATCTTGGCCCAGTTAGATTGCTTAGAAATGATCGCAACCCTCATAGTGGAGTATGAGCTGCAGATACAACTCAGTGTGGATTCTGATTACTACTTATATTCGTTCGTATGTGAATGAATGAAAAGGAAGAGGCAAAAAAAAAACTTATGTGGAGAAACTGGGAATCGAACCCAGCACCTTTCCAATGCAAATGGAACGTCATACCACTAGACCATATCCCCATAAGATCGTAGGTTACATAGTCTATTTTGAATACATGAAATAGGGTCTGCTTTTAAGAACATGGCTATACTTGTTGATAGATGCCAAATATATCAAAAACACAGGATGAACGGCGGACTCTCACATAACAACTCTATAGAACTTTAGTCCATATCACTACCCGCATGCGTCATCCGCCACGCACACCTGCCCTGCTATAAATCATGCCACGAATGCAGCAAATCCCCACTGCAATAACATAACCTTCCTCTTCCTCCCCTCAAATCCGGAGTACTCCCATTCTACTTCTTGGCAACGCTCCATAGCAGTATTCGTTCCCGCGGCAAGCATTCATTTCGGGCAGCAGGATGACTTGGCCGCCCCTGACAGCGGGAAACCGGCCGCATCTCGAGCAGATCCCACCATTTATATTCGTGCTGTTGGTGCCAAGTAGTCCCAGGCGGAGGGGCCCGTGGAAGGGACGGCTGGGCGAATTCTGGTGCTTGGCGTGGGGGCAATGTTGGCGGCAGTAGACTGAGGGACAGTGTTTCGGTCCCTATCGTATCCTTTGATGGCGAGTCTACCGTCGCTCAGAGATATGAGCAAATTATTAGGTGCACTAATGTCGGAAGGAAGATTTGTAGCATCATTCAAAGCGGACTGTCTGTACAAAATCTATAAACTTGTATGTACATTGTGCCGCAGATACGGCTTCTAATCATCTATCTGCAACATGCATCGGCACTTGCCCAAATCAGTGCGAGAAGCGGGAGGCCCTCAGAGCGTCCGCCTCATGCATAAGAAGGTTCTCGCCGCCAGGCTGGTTCTGTGTATACCGCGCATTGAACTTGATCACCTTTTTGAGGATGTTGTAGCTGCGCACGTCGAGCGGAAGGTATCCCGCACTGACGTACCAGTTCACGCCTTCAGTACAGGGAGGCGTGGTAAGTGAGCCCAGATACTGGTAGACGGGGTGGCACTCGAAAAAGCCCGCTAATGCGGTAAAGTCCATCGGCCCGGTGGTGGTCGACGAGCCGGGGCAGGCGATTTTGGAGACGTGGCTGAAGAGGGAGTGGAATAGAGGGGAGGATTCGTTGGACTCGGAGAGCTCGAAGAGGAAGCCAACAACGGCTGTGTTGCCGGCTACAGATGGTTAGTATGTGTTTGAGCTTGAATTCATGAGGACGGGCTCGCTACATACCGTTGTTCTGGAAGACAAAGTGGACCTCCAGCGGGAAGTACTGCGAGTCGACTCGGTGCTCGCTGGGGGTGTGGAAGTGGAATTGACTGAGTGTGTAGCAGGTATTGCCAGCGGTCAGAGAGCCCTGGGGCAAGTCCACTTCCAGAGTTTTTCCCTTATTCTTGAAGATAGTGCCGTTGGTCTCTGGGATGTCTATCTCCAGGAAGCCTTCCGGGACGTAGCCGATATGGCGCGTTTCGATGTTGATGGGGGATTGGAAGTGACTGTGGACGCAGGCAGCGTTGTTGTCCTTATCGAGACTGTACCAGTTCAATGGTCCCTTCAGCTCATTGTAGCTGAAGTCTGAGCCTGAGGCGGCCACCACAGAGGTGGTAAGAAGGGAATAGATGGCACCAATTGTGAATTTCATGGTAATGGATGCTCTAGATGTAGACTTGAGAAGTAGATACCACAAGTCCCTATGACACCGACTGCCCATGGGTCTTAAGCCGCTTTATACCCTTGCCGAGTCTTCTGTGCCTCACGAAATGGATTAGACCATGGTCTTTATGTTCCGGAGCGTCTGTTCGTTTCAACTGTGGACAGCCAAGCCATCGCCGGCCGCCTCCGTCCTGCGGAGACGTCGTGTATCTATGTGAGGGCGTCTGGCGGACTCGGAGTGACATTTCACACAGATGATGTTAAAGTTCTTGGGAAAGTCATGCTACCGGTATGTATAGATAGAGCACCGGTGAAGACATGCAAATAGTAATATCCTATAACATCTGCCTCGAAGAAGTCTCCTTGTTGCTGTGTACTCGTATATGTGAACCAGCATCAACACCTGCCAAGGACCCGCTGACTCTTGACTGACGTATCGAGCGGTGCTACTGTCGGTAGTTGAGTATGTTCAGTGCGGAGTTTGGTTGCTAGACACGCTCATGTCTCGGCGCTGCAAGTGACAACATTGATCGTGGGGCACAGTTATCATCCTCTAGGCCAATGCTCCATGAGATATGGGGAATCGACAAGAGTCTTGAGAAAAGCTCAGACCTGGTTGACCCCACCAAGCCTGACGACAACATGGTTGAGTGGGCTACACGGCCCAGCCACCCCAGCTTACAATTAATCTGGGGCATTCCAGTGGGAACAAACCTGAATATTGTTGACATAGTCCACCGTGCTCTTGGCTTCGCCTCCTGCTTGGCATGTCATACATGTCATGCAGCACCGTTGGGCTAGGGCTGCTTGTTATACGCCACAGTAGGAGCTGAAGAGGATGGGAGATGTGACAAATTGAGTATCTAACAGGCTGTTCATTACAAGTGTCTGAATCTAAGTAGTTGAACAGGTAGATAATACACGAGCAGTACAAGTTTGTAGACGTGCAAGGGAGGAGGATATATCGTTGAGGGAGCATCACCTGATTGACGTGCCCTAACTTCCCTACGAACAACAACTCAAATCAAGATCTCGCAGTACAACATCAACCCGTAGCAAGCTTCTAAATAGTTATCTTCAAGGATATCCAAGCTTATGCTCTCGCCGGATAAAAAATACCCGACATTGCCAAGCCCGAGGTCCACAAAGTGGCGTTTTCCAGATTCTTCTCATGATTCAAGTAAACGAGGACTGCCACCATGCAACTCTCGAGCGCTCTAAAGTGCATTCTCACTTGAACCCTCCCTCTAGAAGGCATCTACTCGATACAGAAGAAAAGCAACTCGGATGGTATCATAAATGAAGATCTCTTGCAAGATTTTCACCAAAGCTTGGTCTCGTATCCCTGAACCCTGAAAATTAGCCCGTGGCACGGATAAGTAGCCGGCCACATAACCTCCTCCACTCCGTATAACAAGTGCATAAACACCCGCATAACGCCTCATGGCCCTGAGAAACGGCCTTCGGTCTTCCGTTATGCCGACTCGGTGGAGATGGCAAATACTCGGCTACTGGGCATGATTGGCGGTAGGGTCCGGGCATGGACTTTGGCCTCAATTTAGCCAGCCTGGGTGGATGCTACTAGCCTGAGAACGATGTCGGAGTCACCCGTATATAACTAGTACTATCCCCGGCATGGCTGCCCCTTCCTTTAACTGGCCGTTTCTGCCATCTCGATCGAGAACTGCGCGATACGGAATTCCTCCCCATGGCCGAACCGACCCCAAGCGCCCTCGAAAAAGGGCCGAAAGAGGAGGAGCGTTCGCAGGATGATGAGAAGGAGCGGGACCCTGATATTGTCGACTTTGAGGGCCCCGATGACCCGGAAAATGCGATGAACTGGCCCACCCGCAAGAAGATGCGCCAACTGGTGCTGATGGCGTTTAACACGTTCATAACGTAGGTCACATCCGATGGAGACGGCCGTAGGCTGATTAGTGAACAAACACCCGAGACTGATCATGTGCGGATTAGGCCACTGGCGTCGTCGATGTTTGCGCCTGGAGTCGGCGATGTGATGCGCGACTTTCACTCGACCGACCAGATGCTGGCCTCGTTTGTGGTGTCTGTCTTTGTCTTGGGATACATGGTCGGGCCGTTTATCATTGCGCCGTTGTCCGAGCTGTATGGTCGAGTCCCGCTGTACCACGCGTGCAATGTGCTCTTCCTGATCTTCACCATCGCCTGCGCAGTGGCACAAACGCTGCCCCAGCTGATCGTGTTCCGTCTGCTCGCGGGCATCGCTGGTGTCTGTCCGCTCACCATCGGATCCGGCACCGTCGCCGACATGGTGCCCAAGGAGAAGCGAGCCGGTATCATGGCCATCTGGGCTCTGGGGCCTATCATGGGACCGGTCATCGGACCTGTCTGCGGTGGGTTTCTGGCGGAAAATGAGGGCTGGCGCTGGGTGTTCTGGGTGATTGCAATTGCAGTAAGTGTCAGGGACATGGGGAAAGCAAAGAGCCACGCTAATCGCATCATAGACCGCCGTCATGACCATCGGGTGCGTTCTGGCCTACCGCGAATCGTACGCTCCTGTCATCCTGGAGCGCAAGGTGGCGCGTCTGCGCAAAGAGACCGGCAATGAAAACCTGCGCTCCATCTACGACCGGGGTTTATCGACTAAAGAGCTCTTCTGGTTCACGCTGGCGCGCCCTGTGAAACTGCTCTTTCTGTCGCCGATTGTGTTCATGATGGCCATGTTTGCGGCCGTCACGTACGGCTACCTGTATTTGATGTTCACCACTCTCACGCCGATCTTCGAGAACAACTACGGCTTCTCCCCGGGAATCGCCGGCCTTGCATATCTGGGATTCGGCATCGGGTCAGTGATCGGACTGGTCGTGTGTGGCGCCGTTGCGAATCACATCGCCGTCACACACTCAGCCAAGGGCTGCTTCCGGCCGGAGTCCCGTCTGCCTCCTATGATAGTGGGCTGCTGGTTGATTCCGATCGGACTGTTCTGGTATGGCTGGTCAGCCAAGGCCCAGACCCATTGGATTGTGCCTATTCTCGGCACCGGCGTGTTCGCCGTGGGATTGATGACTGTCTTCATGGCGGCAAACACGTACCTGGTCGACTCGTATCTGCGGTATGCTGCCTCCGTGACGGCGGCCAACACCGCCATCCGGTCGTTAGTCGGGGCAGTGCTGCCTCTCGCGGGACCGGCCATGTACGACTCGCTGGGACTGGGCTGGGGCAATTCCTTGCTGGCGTTTATTGCGCTGGCGATGTGTGCCTGTCCGTTGTTGTTCTGGAAGTACGGCGAGAAGATCCGGACGAATCCGCGGTTCCAGATTAATCTGTGATGGGAACAACTTGCATAACCGGACTAATACACTTGCATGCGTCATGGTGGATCTAAAAGGAGACTTGTTTCGGACTTGGAGTTTCATTGAGCGTTGCATTGACATAGCATACATACATAATAGAGCGAATGAGCACTACATTGCATGAAACAAAGTGACAACTTCCACCATGAAAACAGTAATGACCATCACTACTCCGCTGATAAGCAATTTTCCAAGCTCTTCGTTCACGGGGCGTCACTAGTATTCACCGCTTCAGACCGAGTTCCGAGATACCGCTAGTCGCTGTTAGAGCTGCTAACTAACAGCTGGCGTGCCGGCTAGTGTCTTAGCTTGTCAGCGGGGTCGACGTGGCTCGATTCTTTACTTATTTGCTTCAGACCCGGTCAGTCCGGTTTCTTTATCTTGCATTCCTCTGCAGAGCCTTCAGCATGATCTTCGAACCTGCGTCTCGGGTGCCGGTGCCCACCACCGATGTGCTCTCATACATCTTCTCCAATCCGGAGTATGACCATGACGAGCCGGTATGAACTATGAACTCTGAATTGAAAATAGCATGGGAACACTAACACGGTACAGATCTATGTCGACGTGCACAAACCTTCGCGCTCCATCTCCTACAACCAGGCGCAGAGCATCGTGCGCAGACTGGTGGGCGGTCTTCGCGCCTGGGGAGTAAAGAAGGGCGATTGCGTCGCAATCCATTCCTTCAACGATGTACGCATTCCTGTAGTTCTCAATCCACAGTTCTAACATGCAGGAATAGATCTACTACTGCATGCTGGTCCTCGCCATCGTCGGCGCAGGCGGCGTCTTCACCGGCACCAACCCGGCTTACACCACAATGGAGCTCGCCCACCACTTCAAGGCTTCGCAGACGCGCTTCGTAATTGCAGAACCCGAACTCCTGGGTCCGCTTGGCGCCGCGCTGAAGGAAGCAAAAATCCCCGAGACCAACCTGCGCATCTTCAACACCCAGCCGGACCAAAAGGTGGCCACTGGCATGCGCTCGTGGACGGATCTGCTCGCCGCGGGCGAAGAGGACTGGGTGCGGTTTGACGACCTGAAAATGTCGAGTGAGACAACTGCTGCCAGACTATTCAGCAGTGGGACGACCGGATTGCCCAAGGCCGTGTCTATCACGCATCGCAATCTGATCGCGCAGCACCATTTGGTCTTTGAGATCCACCCGCGACCTCATCAGGTGAGTTGAGTCCAGCTGTGCTTGACTTAAGCGAAAAGTATTACAAGAGTTATTACTGAAACGTCTTGAAGGTATCTCGCATCGTCGCCATCCCCATCTTCCACGCCGCCGCCGCGCCGTCCACGCATTTCAGCGCCCTCAAAGCCGGCCACCGCATCTACATGATGCGCCGCTTCGACCTGCCACTTTTCCTGAGCACGACGCAAGAGTACCAAATTACGGACCTCGCCGTGGTGCCGCCAATCGTCATCGCCATCCTGATGACCCCCATCTCGCACAAGCAGCCCTGGTTGAAATCCATCCGAGCGGCATCCGTCGGCGCCGCCCCTCTCGACAAAGACGCGCAGGCAAAATTCCGGGCCCTCATGGGCGACGGCGCGCCCTGCACGCAGGTCTGGGGCATGACCGAGACATGCTGTATCGCGACAATGTTCCCCTACCCCGAGCAGGACGATACCGGGAGTGTTGGGCGACTGATTCCCAATCTCGAGGCGAAGTTCGTCCCACCAGCCCGCCCCAGAGTACCCAATCGAACGGAACATACTAACTGAATGCTAGGCTGGTTGACGACGCAGGGAACAACATCTCCGCCTTCGGCATCCGCGGCGAGCTGTGCGTGCGTGGTCCCACCGTTACACCGGGCTACTTCAACAACCCGCAGGCAAACGCGGAGTCCTTCGACCGTGATGGCTGGTTCCACACCGGTGACATAGCGTACTGTGACGAGGCTACCAAGAAGTGGTACATTGTCGACCGCAAGAAGGAACTGATCAAGGTACGCGGGTTCCAGGTCGCGCCGCCGGAGCTCGAGGCGGTCCTGCTGGCGCACCCGCAGATCATCGACGCCGCGGTCATCGGCCTGCGCGGCGTGCTGCCGGACAGCGAGCTGCCGCGGGCGTATGTGGTTCGGCGGCCGGGCTCGGGCGACGGCTTGACTGAGAAGGAGGTGCAGCAGTACATGGGCGAGCGGCTGGCCAAGTACAAGGCGCTGACGGGGGGTGTGAAGTTTGTGTCTGCGATACCGAAGAATGCTAGTGGGAAGATCCTTAAGAGGGTGCTGAGGGAGGAGAGCCAGAAAGAGATTGAGGCAAGTATGAGACCGAAGCTGTGACTGCACTTATGCTCTTATATCTCCGGTATACTTGAAATCTAGGAAGACAACAGCTATGGTGGGGCACTGGTGCTGCAACAGATATGGCCTGAGTCTTGTCCATGTTCAGCAGCTCTTTAGTCCGTCCATATTGTCCTGACAAGATAGATTTACATATCTACATGGTTTGCTTCTCTGCGGTGGTACATCAATTACGTCCTTCGTCCTAGGTTTGGGTCATCAGCCAGCTGGACAGGCATATCTCCACATCACGATAAGTATCAACTCAGGCTAGAACAATCAGTCCCTCGTGCGCGGTAACTACACGGGCAACTCGGCAAACCCTGAATCACACAGTGCGATGAACCCACTTAGGCGCAGCTTACAAGGATCCTCGGCTTCTTCCTTCACATATTTAAGTCCTAGAACTGACTGGCGGGATGTACCGGCCTGTTTGGAAGTTATGTGACCGAACACGAATGCGGCGTTGTTTGGCTGCGCTTACACACGCCACTGAGCTCGAATACGAGATGCCATCCTCACAAATCATATCAGGGTCGAATCCATGAGACTATCTCACTCATGCTCCGAGTAGCCTTGGGTGAGCTAGTGGACCTGGATTCAACTTCAAAACTACATTACACATCTGCAGATGACTGGCGCTCAGAGAGAAGAATAATGGCCCCTGAGGTACGTTGGTAAGTATTATGCTGTCTCACCTGCTTGCCCCTATGTGGGAACGTCGCTACACATCGCCTCATCTGACGCTTGGCTCTGTGAATGGGTCTGACGCCGTGACCTGGCCCTTCAGCCTTCTCCCTTGGCAGCCTTCGTAGGCAAATTGTGTCGAATGGAGGAGATGTGAGATACTTGTAAATCAAATAAGGCGTAATATGTATAAATCTGTTCGGTCCTAGCCGGGCATCGCGCCTGCGTACAAACCCTCTCTGTTGCTGTTAATTATCATCCCAAAGCATCATGGAAGTGAATTCCAACAACAGTGAGTATATCTACACTGGAGTTTGGACCGATTGGTCGCATGGCCGCATCCATGGAGCAACCATCACCCTCAGTGCCCAGAACGCCGGGTTTTTGACGGCCTTCCTGGCCTTGTTCGTGAGCATCTCGGCTGGCCATCTGTGGCGGATTATCAGCTTCGTCGTACACCAGCTTCACTCATCTCAGAAGCCTAAAGACGCATTGCACCACCAGCAACAAGTTGTCTTCAAGAACACCACCTCTCCAGCCTCGCTGATTTGGGAGTTTACCCTTCTCGCATGGGCATGGCGCGGGAGGGCCCAGCAACCTATTCTTCGCAATCTCCTCTACATTGTCCTGGCTATCATCTGGCTAGTGATCACTGGCAGCGCCGCTATCCTCTCTGCTAAAATTACCAAGCCAGCCGGCTCGCACTGCCTGATAATGAGTCCTCATTGCGGGATCTATATGGCTGGCGGCGCACAATCCAACACCAGTGACCCCAATCAACTAGACACATTTGACGCCACCCAGCTACTAGAAACGAACACCGCGACGTCCTATGCACGAGACTGCTACGAGCCTGATGCCGACAGACTCCCACAGTGTAACAGCTACGCCCAGCCTCGTCTCGCCTTGCACACCACAACCAACGCCTCCTGCCCGTTCCAGAGTGGCATGTGTCTGGAAGGAGACACCGCGGCATTTGCGATGGATACAGGTCTTCTCGATAGTCGAGACGACCTCGGCATTAACACCCCGGACGACGATCGATTGTTCTTCCGCAAATTCGTGAGCTGTGCGCCCTTGACCAGGGCCGGATATGTCACTGTTCATAATGAAACGAACCCATTGCCCGGCCTCCCATACTCAGACTACTTAGACTACTGGGTGGCTGCATACCATTATGGACCGGCATTTACCGGCAACGGGACCCAGAACTACACTTACTACTATGACACCGTGACGTGGCGCGCCCAGCTGGGGTATAAAGTCGAGTGAGTACCGAGTCCTAGTCCGCTGCTTTCCCGCTCATCTATCGGACGCGATCTAAATCCGTGACTTTCTCAGGGCTTCCTGGGCCACCGCAGGATCGGCGGGGCTCTGGACGCCGCGCGAAGAGCTCAACCGCACCGACGCAGACGTTTCCATCTTCTTCCTCAATTCCAACAGCGTTACGTACGAGTATCCCACCGATGACCCGATGTTTAGCGCGCACCAGTCGGCACTCAGCGATCTCACCACGTACGGGGGCAACACATCCATCGCCGAATTTGACAACTGGTACACCGCAGACGCCGTCACGACCGTCCTCGGATGCACAGACCAGTTCCAGTTCTGCAATGCGCGGACAGAGGGCTGCTCCGAGCTGCAGGGTATCCAAGCATACGTTGGTGTGGACAAATTGCTGGCCTTCGCTGAAACCTACAACCTCAGCCTGTTACAGACCGACATCTTCGGACTGCTCATAAACTACCTTTCGGTGAACAATATACACAACAGTATCTACGGGCGGCCGTCGTACGCGTTGCGCGCCCAAGAGACCCTGTCTGGACTGAGCCAGACTGCACAGCTGCCGAGCAATCAGTGGCAAATCGAGGTGCAATCGTGGGTCGAGACCAACCTGGCCAGCCTGCAGGAGCGCAGCGTGCAGTTTGCTACTGGGCCTCGCGGCTCCCGTGAGGGAAAACATCGACTGGCGCTGACGGACCAGACGCCCCTGTGTAAGGCGCAGAAGGTGCGCTGCCCCGCCGGGAGGGCATCTTTCTCTGTCCTGGGAATTGCCTGTCTTCTTGCAGTGGGCGGCTTCATTGTCCTGTTTAATGTGGCACTGGAACCTATCATGGCCCGTGTTGGTTCCAAGTGGTTCCCAGGTAGTGCATACCGGCGCCTGAGCTGGGCGCTGGACGATAAGCTGCAGCTTCAGCGCATGGCGTTTGAAGGGGCTCGAGTCGGCCATTGGCATGGGTATACTGCAGCTGTGCCGGTTACCGATAAGGGAGAAATGTTTCGTGCGTGGGCTGATGCTCCTGATGAATATCCAGCGGTGGAGAAGAGGAATAATCTCGACACATCGGACGACCGCGCTAGTCCTTTAATGGGCGAAGAAGTTTGATGTCTGTGCTGTGTCAGAATACTTGCCATAGTATACTTTATGTTGCTCCTATGTTCACTGTAATGTTGGGACCTGTGAATTTTCTTTTCGAGTTAGTTTTGCCGCTTTCGGTATGCAGACTTATCTGACGAGGGGTAGAAGGAGACGTCTGTGATAGAAGATGGCCTTGATGTGGTGCGGCAAAGAAGCCTAGTATATGGAAACTTGGCTACCAAGCTCAAGATTGGGATGTACATCCATTGTACCGGGGTCGAGAGAAGAAAGGGGAGTATTAGTATATGAATCGCTGAAGCTGAGCATCCTAGAGGGGGTGATTAGCTTATGCGTGGCGGGTGCAGAATAGTGGTGCGGAATACGTGCAAGCGTTAGGCGGCCGCCCGCTGCTTAGAAATTACGGGTGGAAATGCGGCGGTTTATGGCCTTAAAAGCTGTCATTTTCGGCGCTGATTTCACAGGTCCTCACATTCTAGGTCTAATGCTCATTGTTGCTCCTTTCCGCCTTTTCTAGATCCTACAAACAGCTCCAATAGCTCAACAATTATGGTCCCGAACAGACAAAAGGATAAGCAAGCACGTGTGAGTGTTGACAAATTCCAAGTCAATAGAATGTTCACGTAGAAACTTGAAGCTCCTTCAAACTAAGTGTCTCCTCCTCGGCCTTTTTCAGATATCCATCTCCCAGATGCTTGCTCAGGAACGGCGTATAGTCGAAGATAAAATCGCGAATAGCGGTAAGGGGCCAAGGCAGCGAGTGAAACATTCTCCCCATGAAGCGAGCAAACTCCATGTTGTGATTGACATAGTCGACACGCTGTTTCTCATAGATTTCACATCCGGCTTTGAGCGCGTGCAAGTCCCGCAAGTCGACGCCATCCAATGCTCTGGCAAGGTAATATCCGTCCTCGATTGCCATGCCCATGCCGTAGGCAGCGTACGGCGACACCGGGTGCACAGCGTCGCCCACGCACACCACCCGCCGCGTGGACCACTTTTTCATTGAAGGCCGATTGTAGATCTCCCAGCGATACACCTGGGTGTCGAAGTCGGTGGCGTCCAAGAAGCGAGGCATCGGCTGTGCCCAATCTCGGAGGATTTCAGTAAGATGCGCTTTAGGGTCCTCCGGGACAGGTTTCCCCTCCCACGACGGTTCGACGACCCACCACTCGAATCCGGGCTTGCCGTCGTGGAGCATTGGGAAGAAGCTCGCTTGGTGTTGCCAGTCGTGTGAAAGGACGCCGTAGTTCGGAGGGATGTCGGGGATGTGATCGCACCAGGCGAGCCAGAGACGAAGGCCAGTGTGGAACAGGTGCGGATCACCAAAGGCCTGTTGAGACACCTTGGAGCGAATGCCATCTGCGCCTACAAGGATATCGGCGGTGACTTGGTGTCCGTTTGCAAAATGGAGTTCGATCCCGTCGTCCATCTCGGTGTAAGAGGTAAACTCATGGCCGGCGTAGATCACGCCCTCGGGAACAAGGTCGAGCATCTTTTTGAATATGGACGAGCGAAGGACTCCATAGTGCCAGCCTTTGATCCCCATGCGCTTTTCGACTACAGGATTGAACGGTAATTTGACGCGCTCTCTCCCCGCCTTGTTCTTGAAATAGGTGACGGTGTATGAGCCCACGTTGTCCAGGCTCAAGCCGTAAGACCGAAGGATTGACAATACCGGTGTTGACAAGAGGACACCGCCTCCGATGGCCTTGCATTCGGGCTGTCGCTCAAAGATGCGCACGTCGAAGCCACGTTGGATGAAAGCTAGGCCAGCCGAGATGGATCCAGGACCTCCTCCGACGATCGCCACTCGTCTACCAGGGCGCCATTGTGGAGAAGCCATGGTATATCAGTATACTCAGTACAGGGATTTACTGAGACTTGCGTAGCAAAAGATGGAAGATGAAGCGGTGCTAGGGGGACTTTAAATAGACAAGACACTTCAATACGAAGATTCGATTGCATTATTGGAAAAAACTATAGGATGTCCACATCCCGACTTTATAGTTCGTAGCGAAAAGTCTGCGGAATCCCGTTCCGGGGGTAGTACCAACAGTCCAACCTTCTATACTAAAAGATAGAGATATAAAGCAGGCTATAAGAAGTATTCCCTATTTAATTCATCTCCGTAGACTCTTTTAGCCTCTAAATTAATTACAAAGATGCCTATGTTTAGTAGAACCAGAGATGTTTTATCAAATCTAAGTAAGGCGAATATGGCCGTTATTCCATCATTTTAAATCACGATTTTTAGACTACCTCTTAATGAAACTAGCTATATAAAGACTAGGGTTGCCTTATATCCATTTGGATCCAGTAGAAGGGTGAAATGCATCCGATTCTATCTGAACAGCTTCTTCAGGAATCCTTTCTTTGCCGGAGGCTCCGAATCCACCACTCCGATTAGCAGTCGTTCTTTGTATCGTCGCAGGATGGCATCGCGGTGGTATTTCTGGAACTCTCTTGTGGCATCTTTGCCGGCGACCTTGAGCAGTACTGCTCAATCGATTAATTCCTGACGCTTGCGCTGGTTGTGGATATCTACCAACGTACTCTTGCCTCCCCCTGGATGCTCTGATTCAAATCCACTCACATCGTACACCTCCTGGTTGATGATCATCCAGAAGTCGCCATCCTTGTTATGCTCGGCGACTTGCTCGCGAGAGTAAACGGTCAGAGGCTTTTCGGGGGCCGCAGTCGACATGACAATGAGAGGTGAGGCATGCAGCAATTAGCACGTCCCTGCACTGAATCCCTCGTGATAGCGCTGGTCTTATAGTTCCTTAAGCGGGGTTCGGCTCTACAAGCCGTGCCGTGGCAGATCAGCAGTGGAACCAACATAATCCTTTCGCATGTTAGTCTAGGTACTAGTCTACTGCGTAGTCGGTTGAGATACTAAACACGGATTCGTATATGTCTTTAGGGGTATCTAGGCACTGTTACGACGTCGAGTTTCCTAATATGTCCGTAATGTTCGATAAGTCGTTGCCCATGGAGCCAATGTTGGATAGCAACGACGACCCGCTTCCTGACAGGAACCCCTGAACAGTATCGAGCAACAGCTTCATAATGGGCACACGGGTCGTCAGCGTCAGGTTGTTCAACACCCGCTCAAAGTAGGGGATGTGCTGTCCGTTGTAGATGGTCTGGTTTCCCGTGGCGGAGAGTTCAATACTTCCTTCTCTGATAGCCTCGGCGCTGTTCTCCAGGATCTGGCCTAGATTGCTCAGGACAGTAGAAATCTCCAGTCGACCAGACAGGTCCACGGTGTTGTTACCGGGCCTGAGGACGACATTTTGGATGAGGGCGTGGCCGAGCACCAAGTCTTTGCTCTGCAGATTGAGCGTGACGTTGCCCAGGGCAAAGGTCACCACCGAGTGGTTCGGCAGGACAGCCGTGCCGCGCAGATTCGTGCCATCATCCTCAGCAGGGATGACAAGACGGGCACTGGGGATGGAAAAACCGCTTAGTCGGTCAAGTCCTGTGCAGAATTAGCACGATCCTCGTCTCTGCGATCGAGTCGATGCACCCACCTGCTAGCGTGATGTCCTTGTCGAGGGTGAGATCCGCCTTCAACGCCCCCAGATGCGCAACCGTAGTCCCCTTGGCTGACAGGGTGAAGTTCTTGTTATACACGGCAGTGTTCAGCGTGTCTATCCATTGGTCCATGTCTTGAATTTTAGTGTCGGCCTGCGTAACATGCATCTTGGTGTGTCCATCCAGCGTGTAGCTCGGCAGATTCACGGTGAGATAGGTCACCATCGGCTTCACCGCGCGGTTAAACAGGTTCAGTGCAATGGGCTGCGTCTTGACTTTCAGACCAGCGGGCACCGTCAATGCGGTGTCGATGCTGAAGGTGACTGTTTCCGGCGTCGGATCGATGATATTGGCCGAGTAGACGGGCAGGGAGGTGTCGTCAACGATTCGCTGTGCGATTGCCGGAATGGCGTAAATGAAACTAGATTGTCAGCCATAAAATCCTTCCATTCCGAACACCGTCAATGGAATGGTAGCGTACAAGAGTGGCAGGAAGATGGCCAAAAAGACAATGCCTCCGATGAGATAGCAGCACCAGAATCGCCGTATATGTCGCTTCACCTTCTGGTTCGTGGCTCGAATTCGCCCTGGCTTCTCGTCCACGCTCAC
The DNA here is from genome assembly GCF_000149615.1 of Aspergillus terreus NIH2624. Taxonomy (NCBI): domain Eukaryota; kingdom Fungi; phylum Ascomycota; class Eurotiomycetes; order Eurotiales; family Aspergillaceae; genus Aspergillus; species Aspergillus terreus. The sequence goes on along the minus strand of NT_165931.1, from coordinate 1,314,553 downwards.
AGACTCAAGATGCTCGACATCGACCCCTGCAGAGCTGGCTATCCCCTTGCTCTTCTTCTCCTCGGACGGGTCCATAGCACCTCTGTTGGAGCCGAGGGCCCGCTGGGAGGCCTTGTAGAGATCCCCTACCGCCATGGAGTAGCTCTGATAGAAGTCAAGAGGAATTGGCAAATAATTGGAGTATGATTCTATCTAAAAAATGGCCCGAGAATGACCAGAGGGTACCGACAAGCCCCTTCCTTCCCTCCCCCCTACATTCCCTTGCTCCCTTCTTATACAGAGCTGGCCCGGACGACAAGCAACATCCTCTTCGCTAAGATAAATTAAGTTCCCTCAACGGGCTCCTCTGGAGTAGCATCGACGAAGATCAGGCTATCAAAATGCGGAGGATCTGCCAAACCCCGCCATCCCCTCGATTCTATCATCATGGGCAAACGCATGGCGCGACGATCCAACTTGCGGGCTTAATGTTATTCGCCAGATACGGCGGCTTTGGCCTTGCGCCGTCCGGTCCGCGGCTCGTTCGTCGCTAAACATATGATTGTGGCATCCTGTGAATCTGACCCGGGGGCAACTGGGACAGTCGCCGTTGGACGCCGTCAGGGCATATGCAGTAGTTGGTATAATAACCTCGCTCTGGAGATGCAAATGATCTCGAGCATGAGATCCCCACCCACAGAGCTGCTAAGATAACCGCCTGATTGAGTCCCGTTTTGTCGACCTATTCACGTCTAATCTATCACAAGTCACCATGGTGTCAGCCTCCACATCCTCGGTGCAGGAGAAAGCTACGACTGTGGCCACTCCCCAGCTTCAGCACCCAGAGCTGATCCAGAAGATTGTCCAGGAGGGTGTTCTCCTCGGCGGCGGCGCAACAGCCATTCTCCTCCAGGTCGCCAACCCAGGCGTAGGCAAAGGCGTGGACAACCACAGCAACTTTGCCTACCGGCCACTTGACCGGCTGCGCACCACCATGACATTCGTCTACTGCATGACGTTTGGCACGCCCGAAGAAAAGCGCCAGGTCGTCGAGATGGTGCACCGCGCCCACGCCGCCGTCAAGGGCGCCGACTACGACGCCAACGACCCAGACCTACAACTGTGGGTCGCCGCCACGCTCTACGCGGTGGCCATCGAGATGTACGAGGAGATTTTTGGCGAGATGGACGCCGCCACGGCGGAACGTATCTACCGCGAGTACGCCGTGCTCGCGGTCGCGCTGCGCGTGCGCCCGGAGCAGTGGCCGGCGGATCGCAAGGCATTCTGGGTGTACTGGGACCAGAAGATCGCGACGATGGAGATCACCGACAGCGCGAAGCGCGTCGCCGCCGAGCTCCTGAACAACAAACACTTGCCTCTGTACTTCCGCGTCCTCATGCCCTGGGTGCGCCTCATCACGGCAGAGCTCCTGCCGGCTCGTATCCGCGACGCCTACGGGTTGAAAACGAACAAGACCCGGCGCGCCGCCTACAAGGCCACGGTGAGTTTTGCGCGTGCAACGTATCCATTCATGCCCAAGTTTGTGCGCACGTTCCCCAAGCGGTACTATCTCAAGGACATGCGCCGTCGGCTGCAGAGCATGGAAAAGGTGATATAGACGCATGAACCTGTCACCTACCCCGGCTGGATGGTCGTCTGGTATTGGATCGGGCTGGATACCGCTTTTGTATGCTTAGGCTTTGTTAATTAGATACCCCGGACTGCTGGTGGCGCAATTCCACCTACCACAATACGACTGATTATCTCTTTGGCTTCATCGGACTAGCACCATGTCTCCACACGACAACCGAGTTACCGCGGGAGCCAAGCTTCCTCTCCACAGCATCTGCGCGGGGTTGGGATGATCATGGTGGAACGTGGCCAGCACTAGCCCAGTGCTGAGTTTGGACCGAGAGAGCCTGAAATGGGCGAGCAGTCTAGGAAACGGAATCTGCATGTTCCACCAACAAGCAGACCAGAGTCGATCAGAGCCGACCAGAAGCATCCAACCAACCCATTCCATGTTGAAAGCATCTGAATACTCCCTCTGAACGAGTCCCTGTAACAAGGACCATCTCGGAAATACCAAGCCGGGACACATTCTAGCCCGAAGCAGTAGAGCTTGGAACTGTAGCAGCGTTGATCCCCCCTAACGGCCTATCACACTCACTTAAGAGCAGAGAACCAGGGCTCCTTCACTCCTGGGCCGGCTCTAGTGGGGACTCGTCACGAGTCGAGAGGACCGTCCTAGCCCAGCATTGACAGGCACATCCATTCCCATCCCCGCAGCTGGGTTGCATCTCCTGGCCTCATCCAAGCCAGTCCACTATCGTCGATCGATCCCGCACGACTGCGATTCTGCCGACTGACATCCGATCTGTTTGCGCTCATGCTGCGACGCACACGGAGAGCCCCCAAGGCATGCTCGTGGTGTCATCACCGCAAAGTGCGCTGTGATGCCTCCATCCGCGGGTGTCCCTGCACGCGGTGTCGACAGGATGGACGGCCGGAATGTGTGCTGAGGGGGAAGTTGCCGCGGAAGTAAGTCGTAACCCGTATCATTTAGGATGGAGGTAGCGCAAATGGAGGCAGGCTAGGGGAATACAAGCAAGGCGCATATCGAGATACGGTAGTATCAGACAAGTCTGACATGTTTGCGATCATAGTTTTGGCGGCTTCGTCCCACAGAACCCCGACGACGACGGCAATGTCACACGAGGCCGCCTCGAATCCATCACCACCAACTCGCACTCCCAAATCGAACACATCCGCTCTCTCTTTCCAGACCTCGACCTTCGCGATGCGCCGGCGCTGCCGCGCGGACATGTAAACCACACGCTGTACAAGTTCATCGAGTTCAAGGGCGCGTCGACGCTGCCGCGCGATGATGTCGCCTTCCTCAGTTCCAAGGGCTCACTGGCGGTGCCGGAGAAGAGGCTGCTCACCGAGTTCATTCGGCAATACTTCCTACAGATACATCCATCGATGCCGGTGCTGAACGAGGCGGAGGTCTGGGATATCTACGAGCAACGGGACGGGGAGACTGACGCAGGGCGCATCTCGCTGTTTGTCTTCCAGGCCGTGCTATTCGCCAGCTGTCCGGTAGGTGGCATCGTCACTTAGGTTGGAGCTTTGCTGACAGTGCATAGTATGTATCCCAAGAGACGCTACAGAAATGTGGATTTGAAGATAAGCGGAACGCGCGAAACACGCTGTACAAGCGGACCAAGGTTAGTGAGCGCCGCGACAGTATAGCAGGCGATCTCGCTAATTATAATATCAGTACCTGTTTGATCTGCAAGGCGAAGACCGTCCGTTTTTCCTGGCGCAAGGCGCGGCCCTCCTCTCGCTTCATACGACTGCAGAAGAGCCCCAGGCGGGCAGCCTCTGGCTGACGCGAGCAATTCAGAACGCCATGATTGTCGGCTGTCAGCCAGGGCCCTGCGAAGACGTCGAGCCCTCGCGGAAGAAGAGGCTCTGGTGGTCCATCATCCTGCGCGACCGTAGTCTCTGTCTGGGTCTGCGACGCCGTCCGCAAGTGACCTCCACCCATTTCGGCATGGCCGCGGATCTCCTGGAGGAGGCCGAAATGGAAGACGAGATTCAGTTCTCACGGGTGTACGACCCGGAGACGAAGCGCATGCTACTGAAAGTCTTCCAGGAGCAGTGTCGGTTGGCGGTGATGTTGACCGAGATGATCTCCTTTGTGTTTGCGTCTCACGGCTTGTCTGCGCCGACACTCTCCTTGGAGCAATTTCACAAGTCCCTAGCCACAGTGAGTCGGATTCGAGCGTCGCTCAAGCAATGGGAGACGTGTTCACCGTTGGGAACGCTACTGGAGGGCAGCGTTCCTGAGGCCGTGACGCTGTTCACGAACTTTACCTATATGTATTACCAGTAAGTCCTAGTCACGGTCACCTAGTTGATCCACAAGTAACCAGATGGGTAGCACGGCGCGGATCGACCTGGCTCACTATGAAGCCCTGCTGGTCGAGAACCATCTAATGTTCGCGGGCGAAAACTACATCAAGCAGGTGTGGGAGATAGGCAACACCCTTCGCGATGCGATGGACCGTTTGACAGACATCATGGAATACTTCAGCCGCGAAGGCCGGGCTCAGAACCTCCCCCTAAGCATGTAAGTCTTCACATCACATTCGTCGCGGTCTGCCCCTAATGTGAACGCTAGACTTGCCTACGTCGGCATGCCCCTCGTCCTCACAGCAATCGACCTCAAGCTGTCGCCATCAAGCTCCGAGATGGACGTCCGTCGCCGACGTCTCGACGCACTGGGCGAGATCGTCCGCCATTCGGGACGAGTATACGACGTCACGGACTTCGTGAGCGCAGGCACAAATCAGATCCTGCAGCTGGCATACATGACAGCCCAGCACCTCTTCATGCGCTGGGACCAGGACCCCGCGTCTCCGGCACCGGCACGCTCTGGCTCCGCCTCCAGCCAGGCTGGATACAAACCCAGCACTGGCGAAGTAGTCCCCGCGCAGACGGGCACCGTGGCCGGCCGCGCGAACTGCTGGCTTGACGCGTTCCTACGCTACCCGCGCGCGTATCTTCTCATCTCCACCTCGGTGGACTATAGCCTGGCCGTGGGCCGGTTGCCGTACGACAGCGCGTTGCCGGAGCTGGTCCGGTGTATTCCGCCGATTGGCATGGGCATCCGGCTGCCGTGGACGATTGATGCCGTCGAGGCGCCGAAACGGCGGCCCCGGCTGGGGTCGCGGGTTCGACGGAACACGGAGAATGAAGCAGACGGGCGCTCGCCCGCCGTGAAGACGCTTACCCCGTCCAGCTCGACGGGCGTTGAGCAGGGTTTCCTGGACGCTCGGCCGGTGCAGCATGATGTGCCGGTGCCAGGCGACGCGAGCAACACGGGGATGACTGATTTCGACAACTCCTATGGGAATACTGCCCGCGGCAACGCCCAGGCACATCCTCCTCCGAATGATCAGGTTAACCTCGACTACCTATACCTGGACGCTATCCCCGTGGACTCTCCCGCGCCCCCAGGGGCAGGTGAGTACGGCGAGTATGCGTCCCCTGGCAACGAGGCGTTGTCGTATGGACCGGTGCATGAAACTGAGGCGGAGAAATGGCAATTGAGGGAGACGACAGCGTCGTTCGATCCGTTGATCAATTCGTGGGTGCAGGAATTCTTTGGCGAAGGACATGGCAGTCCGGGGCATACGGGCATGGATATGGACGGGGCGGTTATTTTGGACAGCTAAAAGATGTATTTAAACTAGGCAGGAGAGCTGGCGGGGCATGCGGAGTCTTGGAACTCTCAGCTAGCTCGTTCGTGTGGATAGTCTACTTGATGAAGTCGTCAATGCCGTATCTCAACTGCCGATCCTCTGATCCTCTTGTGTTCGTAGATCAGTCGTGATGGGATCGCATAGTACATAATAGGGTCATGGATAGTAGCACCAGCTCATTGGAGCTTTTCCAAGCGTTCGTGGAGATGCATCAAGTCTATCTGCCCTCGTCCTCACATGCCCGCGTTGTCCGAGATCCGAACGGCTCGGTACTTGACGGACCTAGATCCCATCAATCGCAGAGCACCAGCAGGATCAGACCCTTGATAAAGACACCAAGGACCTGCCGGTAGCGGTCGATCTTCCCCGCAAGGACACCGTCCAGGGATGGAGATGTAGATCAGACAGCACGATGAGGGCTGGTTAAGGGTACGCAACTCGCAGGAGCAACCCGCCCAGCGAGACGGGATCATGGGTCCTGGCTGACCATAACATCGCCAATATGCTGCTCTACCGGATCGTCTTTGTCCATGTCCTTCTGTCCGTCTGGTTCTTCAGCCCGGTAGTCGCCACAACAGAGGAGCAGTTGAACGGACAAACTGCCCAGATTCTCACCCAACTAAGCAGTCTCCAGCACACGGCCGTGCTACGAGCCGGAAACCATGGTGCCCCCGAGCGGAGGGCCTTCAAAATAGACCCTATCGGGGGTGTTACGAGAAACCCGCTGACAGACCTGGGAAGCTTGCTACAGGGTGTGACGGGGACGCTGTCGCCAACGCTCATTGAGGACGCCCTGTCCGTCATCCACCACATGGCGTACCTGGGCGCGCAGCCGACGAGTCCGCAGACCAAGCACCTGATCGAGGTTGGGTTTGACCTGCGCAAGCAAGGGCTCCTCGATGAGGTGATGGGGTTGTTGGATAATGCGTCGGAGCTGCTGACTCCGGGGGTTGTCGACGACGCCAACGTGCTGCTTGATAGGATTGGACCGTTGGTAACGGAAGCCAACATGAAGAAGATTACGGGTCTTGTGGAGACTGCAAATACGCTTCTCACACCCGAGTTCAACAAGGAGGTCAAGGTGCTGATTGGAAGCGTCGAGGAAGCGTTGCCGGCCGACAAGATAGACGATCTTAAGGCACTGGTCCATGCTACTAACGAGGCGCTTCTTCCCGACGGAATGAAACAGATTAGCGCTTTGCTGGAGAATGCAAAGGAGCTCCTGACGCACGATATGCTGCAGGAGATCCAGTGCCTCATCAGCAGAGCTGGGAAATTGGTCACGAACGACAACCTGGACAAGATCGAGAGTCTCTTGACAGGGGCTGGACAGCTCCTCACAGCCCAGACGGTTCGACAGCTGAAGACTGCGCTGGATGACGTGGGCGATCTAGATATAGATCAACTAAAGACACTCCCCGACCTCATCGATATCGGCATCTCTCTGCTGACCGAGGACGCGGTGGACCAAATCCGCGGTTTGGTAAACAACGTGGGTATCCTGGTTCAAGACGGCTCTTTGCCAAATATCAAGCCTCTGGTGCAGAATGGATACGCTCTGTTAACGCCAGAGTTCAGCAAGGACGTCGAGGCATTGATTAACGCGGCTGGGTCACTGGTCAAGGACATGCCCGAGCTGATGGACCAGGTACAAGACATGTTCAAGAATGCGGCCCCGATCCTGGAGTCAGAGTTGCGGAAGGAAATCACGAATCTGATTGTGAATGGCAAAGTGCTTTTGACACCGGCAGGCGCCCGCGACATCCGCCGTCTGATGCACACCGTCTCGAACGGCCTGAGTCCTTACATGTTGGGGCGCGTGAAGACGCTGCTGACGATGGTCGAGGGTTTGCTAACGGAAAATCGTATCAAACAGCTTGGCAATCTGATAGACGGCGTCGCTACCAACTTGACCCCGAAGCTGCGAACACTTCCATCGCTGTTGGACAATGCCGGCGGTCTCCTGACAGAGGCGGGCGTGCAGCATATTAGCGACTTGTTGGAGGCCGTAGCGCCGATGGTTACGCCCGAGCTTCTGCAGGAGGTCCAGGCACTGCTCAAGTATGCCAGCGGGCTGCTCACGGAGGAGAGGGTTGATCTCACACGAAACCTGATCAGCAATGCGTCCAAGGTAGGATCTCGCATAGATGGTGAGATGCCATGCTAATTGGTGACAGTTGGTTTCGATGTTGGTCGACTTTTTGAAGAACATCCCAGTGATTGATATCGATATTCACATTTCCGATATGAAGTAGGGTGGATGAAGATTTCGAGTGGATTCTATGCAAAATGTAATAACGCATGGTCGTGATATGGAGAAGCACATTGAATATGCTTCTCAGTAGAGCCAGTTTATTTGTGGATATATGTCTCCCACTAGACATGATACTATCACAGCAATGATATCCTGGAGAGAAAATACTGTCGGCTCGCAGGCTATCTGCTGCGAATGCAACGAACCCAGCCTCAGTCCGTGATAAAAGGTATATATACACGTGGTGGAGGTCTAGTCAGTCCCAACTTCCACCATCTCTCCTCGATCCTGATTCCACCGATAGACCGGCCCCTTCCCAACATTATAATTATAGTAATTGTTAGTACCTTCTGGCACGATGGCCTTACGAAACGTAATGTTGATACGACCCTGAGGTGCATGGCTGCCTTTGCGCTTGGGGATGCTATGCAGCCAATTTGCCTGCGTCTCGCCTCTCATGACCATCAGATCCCCGGCAGCCAGGTTGAACTTCAGCGGTGTTGTATCCACCTTTTCTTTGCCCTCCCCTGCGACAGGCTTATGCTTCAGCAGGAAATCGCGCGAAGCGCCCAGCGACAACGACGCGATTGTGGGTTGCGGGCCGAGGAAACGCTCATCGTCCGAGTGATACGAGATACTGTCGTCGCCCGACGCATAGTAATTCACCAAGCAGAAATTATACGTTGTTCCATCGGCTGTTGCTGCTTCCACGCATTGTCGCAGGACATCCAGACAGGCGGGCAGCGGGCGCGGCGCATACTGGTACTTGTCGCTGGGGACGGGTTTGTCGGACTTGCGATCGACCAAAAGCATAGACGCTGCGTCGCCGGGTAACGCTCCAGGATCAGGGACAAAATATGCCGTCTCATCGACGCCGAAAACAGTTGTAAATCGTGGAGTGGTGATTTGCGACTCGGTTGGACCGCGGCGGATGGCGTATTGCACGCGGTAAAAGGGCAATTCATTTCGGAGAAAGCAAAACAAGTCGCGCGCGAGAGGAGAAGAGATCAATGGCTGGAAATAGAGCAGATCGAGGTGAGGTCTGTTGTCGATCTTCTTGGGAGGCGTTTGGGAGGCCAGATTCGACAGTGGTTTTGCGATGTGCGACGGCAGATTGCGGATGGGAAAGGGATACGTCGCATGCTGACTCGTCGGAAGGCTATCTGCTTCATACTTTGGTCTTTTTGTGGCAGTGTCTACCGGGAAGAACGACTGGATCCGTTTCGACATGGTGACGGTCCGAGCAGAGAGGTTGGGGCATCGAGAATGTTGTTTTGCGACGCATTCCTGCGATGCGCCGGGTATTTAGCGGTGAGTGGCAATGATGTCACTGCGTTCTGCATGGTTCAGCTCCGTGAGCAGGACGTATCTGCTTTCCAATTGAGGTCTGATTTGTGAGTAGTCAAACCTGGTGTATGCTGTGGGTGCGTTGCGTCTTGTTGAAGCACGAGGAATTAGTCTAGCATCATGTGCAAAGAGTCGATCAGCTTAGTGGCAGCCACATGCTAGCAACGTAGACATAGCGTCGCATCAGGTATGCTCTGATATTAGTACTTTAGCAAGACTTCTCTTTGTTCAAGATGATGTGATGCTGATACCACAGCAAGATGGATCATATATCACAGCCAACTTAAGACAGCCATCATCAACCTAATAAACCAGGCCAGTCAAATATGACTCTTGTAGCATGCAACGCAGCGACAACCGAGGAAGCGCATCCTGGTCATGGTGGCATCGGTGCATCTCCTCCGAGGGCTAGCCTGGCTACACAGCAGCAACCAGTCAGATCTCCAACCTCAAGGCCTCACTGGATGTAGGATTCCCGATGTAACTTCAGGTTTCATCAGGGATCTTCCGCCTATCAACCCCCCGGTCAGTGCTAATGCCTGCTTATGGCCTTGAGGCGACAGGGGGCAGTCGACTGGCTGGACTAGCTGCACTATCCTGAATCTGACAGGGACCCTGTCACAAGATGAGGATAGATCGTCGCACGGAGTAGACTTCTTGCGGCTTCTTGTCGTTTGCTAAGATTTCTCCGAGCTCACCTTGTCCTACCCCTATCGCCATTCACTGTTCTATCAGGATGCTCACCACGTGGAGGCACTCCAGCTCACCATCCTCACAGATGCATACCGGATCCATCACATATCACAAAACTCTGGCCCGAGTCATGTCAATAAACCCCAAGCCACATTGCGGGGAAGCTTTGTGGACACTCCCCATGATCCGGAAGGAATACGAGGGCTTGGCTAGGCTTCACGTTTCTTGGTACCAAGACGGCTTCGAGGTTGGTGGCGTCGACGATGCCCTCGCTGGATCCAATCAGGCCCAGGGACGGCGCAAGAGGAATGGCATCAGGTGGTCGTACAGTCGAATCTGTTGGATGTTTTCATTGTGAGCTGCCGTGCGACTGACCAGTGGACAAAAGTAATAGGAGACACATGCTGCGGTGTAGATAGCCCCCGCAGACTGCTTCTATTTAAACCGTAATCAGGATACCCTTGGCGGCCTCTTCTTTTGCTCCTTCTCTGTTCTCTGCTTTGCTTGACATGGTCGTTTCTGGGGTGGTCTCATCTCTTTGGCCGTCAAGATGAATCTTCCCAAGAACTACAATGTCTACTTCCTGTGCTCCTTCATCACCCTTGGTGAGACCGGCAGCCCGTCTAGCTAGAATGTGTCTAATCTATCGTGCAGGTGGTGGCTTGTTTGGTTTCGATATCTCGTCCATGAGTGGTATGCTCTATCCCTCTATCCCTCTATTGAATACCGGTTATCAATGCTAACATGCTCCAGGCGTGCTCGGTACCCAAGCCTATACCAACTACTTCCAGGTCGGAGGCGGCAACTACAAACAGGTCAGTCATATATCTCGGAATGTACATCTTGATACACTGACACTTCCCAGGGCGCCATCACCTGTGCCATGCCCTTTGGGTCTCTCGTCGGTGCGCTGTGCTCTAGTTTTCTGGCCGACAAATACTCGCGTGTATCTGCCATCCAGTTCTCAACCATCCTGTGGATTATCGGTTCTATGTATGTCCTCCGCCGTTGATGTTGCGACCTGTCTCATCCTGTTAGCTTTATGACCGCCTCAAATGGAATCGCTCTGCTCGTCGTCGGTCGTGTCGTTGCCGGCCTGTGTGTTGGTATCGCGTCGGCCATGGTGCCCGTCTACCAGGCAGAGGTTGCGCCCAAGGAGATCCGTGGCCGTGTCATTTCGCTCCAGCAGTGGGCAATTACCTGGGGTATCCTAATCCAGTACTTTATCGTGAGTGCCCACCAACACTGCGGGTCATAACACAGCCCTATCACTCCTGGACCATACCACAACCCAGGACTGTCCTCCATCACGATACTAACAAATGCAGCAATACGGCGCCAGTAACGTCGACGGCGGCCCTAACAACCCCACCCAGAGCACGGCAGCCTTTCGTATCCCCTGGGGTATCCAGATGGTGCCCGGCTTCATTCTCTTCTTTGGTCTGTTCTTCTTCCCAAAATCGCCGCGTTGGCTGGCAAGCAAGGACCGCTGGGACGAGGCCATGCTTGTCCTGGCCAACCTACATGGCAAAGGCGACCCGAATCACCCCAAGGTGCTGGCGCAGTACCGCGAAATCGAAGAGGCGCTCGCCCTCGAACGGGAACAGGCCTCGACCTCCTACCAGGAGCTGATCAAGCCACGCATCGCCAAACGCGTCATTCTGGGCATGAGCTTGCAGATGTGGTCACAGCTCTGCGGTATGAATGTAATGATGTATTACATAGTATATATAATGCAGAGTACCGGAACCGGCTCCCCTCTCCTCACGGCATCGATCCAATACATCCTCAACACGGCCCTGACCCTCCCGGCCATCATCTACCTGGACCGCTTCGGCCGGCGCCCCGCGATCCTGATCGGCTTCGCCTGCCAGGCCGTGTTCCTCTACATCGAGGGGGGTCTGCAGGCTGGCTACGGCGAGCCCAACCCGCACACTGATCCGGCGCTGGACGCCATTTCCTGGACAGTGGCCTCGCACCCGGCGGTGGGCAAGGCGATCATCGCGATGTCCTACCTGTTCGTGTGCTCGTTTGCGACGACCATCGGTCCGACCAGCTGGACGTACCCGGCCGAAATCTACCCGGCTAAGGTGCGTGCGAAGGCTGTGTCGCTGGCCACAGCGTCCAACTGGATCTGGAACTGTCTGCTGGCGCTGTTTGTGCCGCCGCTGTTGTGGTCGATCAACTGGAAGATGTACATGATTGTAAGTTATGATGTCTGTTTTTGAGGATCAAGGCTAACTGTCGGGTTAGTTTGCGGCCTTTAACACGGCGGCGTTCATCCACATGTTCCTCACGGCGCCCGAGACCAAGGGCTACACGCTCGAGGAGATGGATGAGGTCTTTGACAGCGGCCTGCCGGCCTGGCGTAAGCTCAAGAAGCGCAGCCGTCTGGAGGAGCTGGAGGAGGAGATTGCGCAGGGCAATTTGAAGGTGACGGCGGCGAAGGAGGAGGCTCCTGTGACGCCGGAGAAGCAGGTGTGAAATGTTCCGTCGACACCGAGTATGAGCAGTGTGTATGTCCGGATGGGATTGTCGTGCGAATGACTATCTTTCTGTTAGTTGTTCATCACTCTATTCTATTAATATCAACCCGACGTGGAGTAGCATCCTAATCCTACTCCGTCCTCCATAGTAAAGACTTACGGAGTCCCCCGTCCTCGTAATTACCCACAGCGGGCCCGGCGGTGGCGACGCGATGGGCCCCGCCGCCGCCAGGAGAAGTCGACAGGAGTCACAGATCCACGGCTGTGGGAGTTGGGATCGTCCTGGAGAAGACGGTATACTCGGTATAATACTCCGTGGTATTGCTGCTGAGTGGAGTGTATCCATGGATACGAGCTCTATTGACAGAATGTTGCAGAGAGAATTCCCATAGACCGGACTGTGGAGATGTCCCTCAGATGTCTCGATCATCCCATGGAATAGCGCCCTTTGACGCCCTATGATAGGAGATGTCTATGCCCATTAGTCAACAGATGCTGCTAGCCTGAAGAGCCAGCGTGGTGTGCTTCAAGCCATCCCCGATTCTGCGTGTGCTGGAGAACGGCGGAATTCGGCGGAGTTTTTGCCTGCAAGGGTTCATCAGTTCATTTGCAGCTGAAACAGCCAGGCGAACTCTATTGCCGAGGTAGAACCTAATTTATTCCGGTTTGCCGATGTCGAGCTGTGGTTGTACTGTATACCTTCATGGTTTACCAGGCAGACAGGTCAAGCAGACACCCGAATCGGGATTCTTTCTCGTCCGCTGAGCAGCATATGAAGCTTTAAATACGTTCATTCGAAACGCAGAGAACATGTGGAAATCAGAGGGTAGTGGTATAAATAGTAAAGAAAAGAAACGATCGACAGAAACCCCCCCGGCCACCCATGATATCTATGTAAGCATCCATTATGTATGTAAACCAATCCCCATTAAAACCGTTGTCTATGTTCGTCTAACATCTCCACGGTCTGCGACACATCCACTGTCTTATGAATCCCGATGCCGTCGCTAGTCGAGGACATGTCCACAGCGCCGGCGTACGTGATGAGATGGCTCTGGTCGTTGGCAAAGTCGGCCTCGCGGTCCGTCCGGCTGCCCGACGCCGAGAACCCTTTGGCGCTGGCGCCCTTCATCTTGCTCAGGTGCACCGACGAGTCCTGCTGGTAGTACTTGTTGGAGCTGTAGGCCTTGTCGCGGACCTTGCGGATGACGATGTTGAGGGTGGGCAGGCAGGCGCAGATCAGTCCGATGCCGCCTTCGGCGTTTCTACGTTCATTAGAATGCGAGATACAGCGGGAACTGGGGGACAGGCACATACCCAGACAGAATGACGCAGGTAAAGACCATGGTCTGGTCGGGCGAGGACCCGTCGCGGAGCACCAGCACCAGCCGGTACACGCTGAACCCGGTGGCAATGCCGCCAGCGGACAGCATGCCCGCGACGCGCAGCTTCTTGTTGCGCGACATCTGCAGCGACCACGTCAGTGGCAGCGGCAGGATCAGAATGATCAGGTCGCTGACGACGCTGATGACCGAGTCGGCGATCAGCGCGGCGCGCTGGTCGAGACATGACGCCCCCTTCTCCATGGTCCAGTATGCCGGGACCGGATCGCACATGCGGATCTTGACGATTTCGGCGATGGTGTAGTAGACGGTGAGGCAGCCGAGGAAGACGTAGATGAAGATGATCTTAGACTTGTAGGGCGAGAAGATGCGGATGAGGATGGAGAGCAGGGCGACCTTGGTCAGGAGGGCCATGGGGCAGTACAGCACGGTGGCGATGTAGCAGAATTTCCGGAAGAGGACCTGATGCGCTTCAGAGACGTCCTTGAGGTGGTATCCTCCGCCATATTTTCCGACTGAGAATCTAGGAGTTAGTGGAAGTCGGGATGGGGGATTGACGAGCCATACCGACTATCGCGATGCCGCAGTAGCCCATGAACAGCGCCTGCTCGCAATGTTAGTGTCGATACGTTTGTCTATAGTACAGACGTTACTTGCCCATGCGGCGAGACATGATGCTGTTACAATTAGCCCTGTTCAACAGATCTATATGGCGGACGTACAATCTTCCACACCAATAAACTGCTTATAGTACCCGCGAATGCCGAATCGCAGGGCGACAAAAATCGTACAAATCGGAATACATAGACATTGCGTAACGAGGTTGACCGTATTCAACACATCTTCGGGGTGCTCAACAGTCATCGTGAGGGATCAGCGTAGCATGGCGGTTCGACAAGCGAGCGAAGGATGGAAGGTCGACGTCCCGGAGGGCCAAGTGGGCAGCAGGAGGCTGACGCAGAATTATATACATAGAAACCGGGCATGGATCGCCTCGATATTTATTACAATTTCTAATCTGCCCGCAATTCTAGCGTCGTACGGAGTACGGAGTACATCGCGAGCCCCTACTTCTTCGAGGGCTTTGTCAACCGTTGGCCCCGTCGTTCCCTTCCTTCTCCAGTCAAGCATCGTGTCCCAGACCGTGGGTTCGGCCTGGTGCGATCGTCTCGACCTGCATGCGGCCAGACAAAACTAATGATCCTGGGAGGAGCAGCCGTCTACGAAATGAGCCCAAGACCACACTGGATCCGCTTGGATGATAACAGAAAACTTTAAACGCAGACCCATACGGTCCGATCTAGTGCATTCTGAGCTTTCTGGAGACATAGAGACAGCAGCCAAGCATGGAAAGGGCGAGACGCCGCAATGAATGAACCGGGGTGGACGGAGACGGCTTGCATAGATCATGATAGGCGCAGGACCTTGTGTACCAGACACCTCGAGCGGATGTTTCAGGCCGAGAACCGCGTTTCCCTGCTCGATGGAGAAGGTCATTGGTGCATTGGTGAGCCGGGGCTGTCAAGATATCCATCAGCCCAGAGCCGGTGGGGGTGTCTCCTGATGGCCGTGACAGGTTTCTGCCGTCCGTCTGGAAGACATACTCGTTTCGTCATAAGTCCGACATGGTCTGGAATACAACGAGTTGCCTTCTCCGAGCGTACTCCGTATGCATGTGATTGGCACTGCCAGTACTATACTTCAGGCAACTCGACTCCGGTCTTATTGCAAGGGCATGCCATACTATGCCATCCTGCACACCCTACGCTTGTCCAGCACGAGCGTCCGATCTCTATTCCACACCCTATTGCGCCACCCGCTCCTAGATATTCTGTGGAATCCTTCGCCCCAGCTTGACGGAGAACGAGCAGGCGGAGGATCCGGCCAGGAACGCGATCATCGTGCGGTCCCCAAAAGGGTCGAATCGAGAAAAGGGGCTGCTACGGTTCATCCTCGGGATTGGACTGCAGAAAGACCTATTCAGACAAATGACTATTCCCGAAGGATTCGCTTAAGGGCAATGGCGTTCCCTCGGCAAGCCCATGCGCCACCGAAATTTGATCTGGTGGATCCGACAGATTAGCTTGACTCCACCACCCTGGATTTTTCATGACTAAACTCGGTTTTTGTGCGTTGCTCCGAGGCGGACAGGCTCGTATTCGAAGATCGTACGAGAAGACGTGCAGACATCGTGGTAATCCTCGTGAGGGGAGGTGATTGTCCAACGGTCTGCTGGTCTATCATAATCCCCCCATGTACATCCGCCTCTGTAATCCTGGGCTCGAAGCAGCCGTCCTCTCCACCTCTGCTCGATCGACGGTGGACAGTCATGTTCCTGGACCGTATCGTCGCGAGGAGAATGGCTTCGAGGCCCGCCGGACTGTATTCCGCCTCCACTTGAGAGTCGCCTTCCTCGGTTCACCACCATCCTACTGGATGCACCTCTTGGTCGGGCTCCATCTGTCACGTTGGCGGCAGATATTATTGATCCGTGGCTCCGCGCGTCGACCTAGGGGGGGCCGCCAGTAGATCGACGGGTCAAGGGAGGCGACTTCGAGGACAATGTAACCGCGGGCTGGATAGGTGGCATCAAAATTGAGTCTTCTTGTAGATGTGATGTATCCATGTTTGAGATGGACGGATAGAATTGGTGCCTGTGGTTTCAGTCTCCTGCTCGTTTATGGCATCTTCTCTACGCAAGATAGCCCTTTGATAATGCTTTCATCCTCTTCAGAGTATACTTCCGTGTCTCGACGTTAGTCTCTTGCTTCATTATCAGGAACGTGCTGAAAGGGGCGCTAGGCACTGTGCATTCTATCTAGTTACTCCGTAGATCTAAGCCATCCTCGATAGTCGATTATCCTCATCTTAACGGCTCGGATCTTCGGATGGTCCCGCCGTCACCCAATATTGAACCTGAACATCTGGCCTCTAAGGAGCGGCGACAGTGGAAGCTTCCCGCATGATGAATTGATATGCCTAACCCCTATATCTTTGTCCATTATACCGCCGCCACAGATAGCATCTACCGAGTTGCCGGAATCGCATACCCCGAGCACCCGGGATTATAGCGTCGCCTAAGTGCGATACTAGTCGCAATCCCCGTGGATCGACAAGAGTCCGGTCGTCAAGTCGAGCATTGCGTGATGCAGATCGGCTGGGCGGAGGCGTCGACGGCGCAATAGCCACCTTGTACTCCGTACAGACTACTGTTTTATTACGTATCGCCCTATATTTGTCATGAGTCTAGAATGGAAAGATACAGAATGGGTGTAGCTATTATTTGCCCATACTGTCATCTAGCTGTATTGAATTGGTTGTCCAGTGTTCAGCGATATGGAGTACAACTACCTGAGCTCTGCACAAGTCCATCAAAGAAATCCAGTTCAATAGTCTTTAATCAGGTAAAAATAAGCATGACTTGATAGCCCAACAATCAACTCTAGCAAAGTTCTTTCCATGGTTGTAGACATGTTGACATGGGTATATATATATATATATATATATATATATCTCAACACCAGAGGATGAGCCCGATAAGCATCGCCACCGTAGAAGCCACATAGCATCAACCAGAGGATGGAATATCCGACTATTTTGGGCCAGATGAACGGGTAGCCAGTAATAGCTAACTCCAATCGATATTATAAGGCTGCGTCTCGGCCCCGTCGTTCAGACGAGCATCAGCTCATCTCCAGCCAAGTCTCCAATATAACGACGCACCCGGTGATACAGAGTAGTCCGCTTGAGCCCGTTGTTACAAGATATTTTCCTCCATCTCTCTTGCTCTTTGTCTTTCCCCTACAATAGACTGTGGCCGGATTCGGTTGGGCCGACGTCGCTTTATACCGCGATATCCTGGAGCTACTACGATCTTCACGAATTACTTCAATATCGTAATCGAACGGGGATCTTCTGGTAAATGATAGCCAGAGCTTGAACAATTTGTCGCCCATGGGACCGTTTTGCATCCATCAATCACCTCTCTTGACCAGGGCCAATAAAGAGAAGGGACTGTTAACCTGACTGTCTGTATACTCTCGAATCACAGCAAACGCGGTCTCTGTCCACAGAGTTCCGTTTAGCTCGCCTTTGCAAACGGGACCGTCCTTCTCACCGTCCAGCAAATATAGTCGGCCAGAGTGCTCCACAAGCGATATGAAGTGATGGTCGACTTCGGCTTCGGCAGGCGGAGTCTCAGTCCCGCCAGCTGTTGCGGCTACTTCGTAGAGATGTTCGATTTGTTCATTGTCCTCCAGGTGCTTGAAAGGGTTGGTTGACTTGATAAGTTGGTCCAGTATGGACTCGTTCTCTGCTTCGGTCAATACCTAGTATACAGTAGGCCTCGATGATGATGGACTGCGATACCTATAATATCGGGTATGTTGCATACACAATGTAGGATGGCGTAAAGACCACACGCATTGTCGATTGCCTGCTTGAGCCACAGAGGACCATCCTCGCTGTCGCCTTCGTGACTGCCTGGGCGTTCTTTCTGATAAACGGGGTTGTCTGGCAGGACGAGGATGAGCGCGAGTGCATCGCCGCACCCCTCATCAAGCGAATAAACGTCAACAAATTGCAGACTTTTGGAAACCCCTAAGCTGTGCATCAAAGGGGTGAAAATGTCGGGGTCGGACTCCAATGGAATAAATAATTTATGATAACGTGTCCCCATTTCCATGGCTCTTGACCTTTTCGCGAGTCGACAGGACCGAACGAAGAAAAGACCATTATTCTTTCAGCTCGAGATGATGTGGCCGATCACGTAGCATCACATACAGTATTAAGCCATAGTAACGCTCTAAACGTGCCCTGCTCCGAGCGGCTACTGATGCTATATTGTAGACATACATTTGGAATCTTGCCACGCACGGGAGCAGTGGAGAAGACCGGCTCCTTCCGTCCATCCTACGAGATTTCTAAATCTAGCCCCAACTCCCTCCCACTGAACAGCACGATGCCTCCCAGCAGACCGCGCACCAAGACCTTTACCGGCTGCTGGACCTGTCGCAAGCGCCACGTGAAATGCGATGAGCAGCGGCCGGAGTGTGCGCGTTGTCGCCGTGGTGGTCGAGTGTGTCAGGGGTACGGCGTGCGGTTGGGATGGACGAATACAGACGTGACGATGGCGCAGCAGCGTCGACAATTGCGTTCGTCTATTAGAACCCCCCCGGAGCTCTCTACAGACGTTCTGGAAGGGCTATTGGCGGACCTGGATCAATGCTCCAACCCGACGGGGTCTTTGCAGCGAGGCCCATTCTCAGTCTTTGCTGTGTCGCTTCCTCACAAGTCTGGGGGTTGTGACCTGAGAGAGGAAATCTCGAGTGATATACAAGGTCAGAACGATAGAGAGGAAGAAAGTTTGTCTGCGGCCTCAATATCAGACACAGAGACTGTGTTGGGCATGCCAGAGTCGTCAACATCTTGCGCTGCCTCTTCAGATCTCCCCATTGCTGTACCCTCATATCCCTCTCTCCCTTGTGCTGACAGTCTCAACCGGCCACTATTGAATACGGCCCCTTCGGAGCGAACCGAGCCGAACGACTCTGCTCTGTCGATTCCCCAAATGCTCAATCCGAGCCCCATCCCAGCCCCAGAGATTGAGCTGATCCACCACTGGGTCGTCTTCCTAAGCGGCAACATGCTCCTCATCGATACTCCCGACAATGCCTGCCGGACTGTATTCATGCCGTTGGCACTGGAAGGTCTGAACGCACCTCCCCAGTCCGCAAACATGCACCGGGCTGTCTTCCACGCCATCTGCGCCGCGTCCGCATTCAGCTTATACCACCTGGCTGGCCAACCTCGCTTCCAGTCTCTCGCAGTCAGCCACGACCAACAGGCCCTGCGGCATCTACGCGAGACGCTTCACCCAGGTCGCCGTCTAGATGAGACAACCCTGACCGCGGTATTGTCCTGCATCACGGCCGAGGCCATGTCCGGTCGGCGCGGACGATGGCGGGCGCATGTCGCCGGCGGCCTGGGACTGCTCGAGGATGCCGTCAGGGTGGGCTGGACACAAACCGCCACGACAATGCGTCTGCTACAAAGCTACCTGTCGCTATCCTCCCTCTGTAACCTCCGTCTCTCGTCGCGGCTGGCCTCACTGCTCAACGGACCCCCCGAGTGCCGCTACTATCTCGAACGCTCGCACGGAGTCACTGTTTCGCTGGTGCAGTTCCTAGCGCACATCTCGGCCCTGCGAGACTCGATCGATACGGTCAGCTCCGCGGAGCTCGACCACCTCGAGCTGCAGCTGTACTTGAAGTTTCCCAGCGCACCCGTGTCGGAGAACGTCGAGGCGACAGTGATCCAGCACGCGCTCAACTCCTTCTACTACGCCACGGTGATCTACTTCCGGCGCACCCTGCGCCGCGCGACGCTGGCCGACGTGCAAGATCTTGTGGAAAAAGCTGTGCAGGACCTCGAAGCGGCAGAGGCGCTCACGCACCACCACGGCGGGTGTGCGTATAACTGGGCTAGTTTCGTGGTCGCGGCCGAGTGCGAGAGCCCAGACCTACAGGCGCGGACGCTGGCCTTGTTTGAGAGCAAACGGCGCCACGGGATCAAGAATATACAGGCTCTGGGTGAGATCGTGCGGACGTTATGGCAGCGACGACAGGCTGCAGGGCCGCAGGTTGATATCCACTGGGAGGATGTGGCCCGCGAGGCTGATTTTGACATCATGCTTGTGTAGAAGCTTGCAGTTAATGTCGTATTGCTCTATGTACCTACGGCTTGTATGATACAGCCAGCGATATACCCACGATGTCACGCCGTGAATCCCCCGTCCACCACCAAGGCCGTGCCACACATGTAGCTGCTCATCGGCGACACCATGAACAGGATGGAGTCGGCGATCTCCTCGACAGTCGCTGGGCGGCTGATCGGGGTGTTCTGGAACACGGCGTCCATGGCGCCGGACTCGATGCCCTTGCGGATCATGGGAGTGTTGACCCAGCTGGAGTCCGGTTAGCTGTGAAGCGATGTATAGATATGGGATACTCACCCCGGGCAGATGGCGTTGATGCGGATGCCTTCTTTAGCGTACGTTTTGGCGTCCTGTGTCTGTCAGCTCATTATCAGGGCTGTAGTTGACGTCGCACTGACCAGCTTGGTGATGGCCACAACGGCTACCCATTTGTTAGTATTGTTAACGTCAAAGATGATAGACGGAGTCTCTTACCATGCTTTGCTGCTGTATACGGCGCAATGCCAAACGCAGCAGGTGGAACAGCGACCCCAAACATCGAGGAGAGATTCACAATAACGCCCTTTCCGATACGAGTGCCTCGAGACCTACAACATAAGATCGGTGCTCTTGCCAGACATCTTCAAGCTGTTATGCTCACTCCTGCTTCATCATCTGGCGGATCACAGCGCGCTGGCACAACCAAACCCCCGTCTGATTGATATCAATGACCTTCTGCCACTCGGCCAGACCGTGTTCATGCGTGAACGCAGGCGTTCCGCTGATGCCCGCCGCATGCACAGCAATATCAATGCGGCCAAACTTCTCTGCGACCCTCTGTACGGCCTCATCAACGGCCGCTTCCTTCGTCACGTCGACTTCCAGGATCTCAACAGCGACAGAGGGAAACTGCTCGAGCAGCTCGGCGCGCGTGGCCTCCAGCTGAGCGAACTGCACATCCAGGAGAGCCAAGGCCGAGACACCATTCTTGGCCAGCACGAAAGCTGTTCCTTTTCCGATGCCTGTCGAGTCTGTGTTAACCGTCGATACAGCCACGTCGACGTGCATATCGGTACGTTACCTGAACCACCGCCAGTGATAAAAGCCGTTCCGGTTACCTGACACGCCATGGTGTATTTCTGCTCTTTCTCTGTCTCGAACGAAGCCAGCTCGTGCTCTCAACGTCTACAACAATAAATAGGCCTGCCGAGGGAAGCGGGGTCTTGGATGATTCCCTCGGATATGGAGAGAGTCAGCGGCCGACGATTGCCCGCCATTAAACGAGCCGTCAGGAGTCAATCCTCACGGGCCATCCTATTGCCGTTGACAGTAGCCCCTATCTTCTGTGCTCCGTGCGACACGGAATTGCCGGACCTCCTGGCTGCCAAGGACGAGGCCGTGGGGCGTCAGCGTCGATCCTGTCAATGTATGCCGAAAGTGGATGCTCGCCGTTGACTGCTTTTTTGGGAATATACTCATGCATCGCAGATTGCCATTCCGTTGAGCTGAGGGCCAAAATATCATGAAGAGTGGTCAGTCGGTCAACATGAAGACATAAATGGACGCATCTCCAAGAGGAAGTACTCATGCTAGTACACGCTTGTCAGCCCATTCTGCAATTAAAGACCCTCCTCCATCCATCGCAATGACTGTTGAAGATCTCCATGTCGATGCCATCGTCATCGGCGGCGGATTCGGTGGCTGCTATGCCCTCTACCGTCTGCGCCAGCTCGGTCTCACCACTAAGCTGCTCGAGGCTGGCGGCGGATTCGGCGGCGTCTGGTACTGGAATCGATACCCCGGTGCTCGCGTCGACTCCGAGATGCCCAACTACCAGTTCAACATCCCCGCCGTGTGGAAAGACTGGAACTGGAGCCAGCGGTTTCCCGGCGATGACGAACTGCGCCGGTATTTTGAGCACGTCGACCGCGTTCTCCGTCTCAGCAAGGACTCCCTCTTCCACACCGTGGTGTCAGAGTGTCGCTATGACAGCAGCACGCAGCGGTGGATGGTGCTGAGCGCAGACGGCCGCCGCGCAAGCTGCAAGTATCTGATCGCCGCGACCGGCTCCTCGCACAAGAAATACTTCCCCGAGTACGCAGGCCTGGCAGAATACAAGGGCCAGCTGGTGCACTCGGCCGCCTACCCAGAGCATCTGAACGTGACCGGCAAGAAAGTCGGAGTCGTGGGCAACGGGGCATCCGGGCTGCAAATTGTGCAAGAACTCGCCAAACAAGACTGCCAGCTCCACGTCTACATCCGCACGCCGTGCTTCGCCATCCCCATGAAACAGCGCGCCGTGCCCCAGGACGAGTCGGAAATGCTC
This sequence comes from Aspergillus terreus NIH2624, assembly GCF_000149615.1. Classification (NCBI taxonomy): domain Eukaryota; kingdom Fungi; phylum Ascomycota; class Eurotiomycetes; order Eurotiales; family Aspergillaceae; genus Aspergillus; species Aspergillus terreus. Next base: position 1,292,158 of record NT_165931.1, on the reverse strand, counting down.
AAGGGCTACTACGACGCCATCTTCGACAAGTGCTACAAGTCCAACACCGGCTTCCCACACAACACCCTGCCGCAGTCGGTGCATGCCGCCATGCCCGAGGAGCGCAAGGCGCTATTCGACGAGCTCTGGAAGCGCGGCGGGTACAGCTTTCTCGTCTCCAACTACTACGACTTCCTCCTGGACGAGAAAGCCAATTCCATCTTCTACGACTTCTGGGTGCAGCAGGTCCGGAAGCGGATGAGCGACCCGGCCAAGATGGACCTGGTGGCGCCGCTGAAGCAGGGCTTTTGGATCGGCACGAAGCGGCCCAGTCTAGAGCAAGACTACTACGAGATGATTGACCGGCCGAATGTGATCCTGCACGATCTGAAGAAGGCACCGATTGTGAGGTTCACCCCAGACGGCACGGAGTGCGCAGACGGCAGCCACCAAGACCTGGACGTGGTCATCTTCGCCACGGGGTACGATGCCGTCACGGGCAGTCTGCAGGACCTGGGCATCACCGATAAAAATGGCATCACGCTGCGGAAGAAATGGGAGACTGGCATCGCGACGCACCTGGGCCTGATGACACCGGACGCCCCCAATCTCTTCTTTGTCTATGGCCCGCAGGCACCGACGTCGCTGGCTAATGGACCGCCGTTTATCGAAATGGAGGTGGACTGGATATGCCGGGCGATTTCCAAAATGCGCGAGCAGGGCCTGTCTACGATGGAGCCCACCTGGGAGGCGGCGGAGCAGTGGAAGGAAGAGGTGCGTGTGGTCAGCGAGCACACGCTGTACCCCAAGACCGACTCGTGGTACATGGGTGCCAATATCCCAGGGAAGAGGCGAGAGCCGTTGATCTACCTGGGAGGGATGCAGAGATGGTGGGCTAAGTGCAACGAGACGCTGGAGAACTGGAACGGGTTTGCGACGGCCTAGCTAGCAAGTCTGAAGCAATAGAATGAGGCAAATATATTCTTTCTTCATTCCAAATGACAAAGTAATGATAACCCACCAAGACTACAGAATGGCTATAGCGTTCGGTGGACTCCCAACAGCCCCCGGCACATTCAAAGGCGACGAAGTAAGGAAAAAGCTATACTTCTGGGCCTTCTTGCACTCCTCCGCCAGCACCTTGAGATCCCACAGCTCCCCCAGTGGCATTCCCATCAGACTCAAGCACCAGGGATGAAGGACTGAGACGTTAGTTCAGTACGACTACCGAGCACCTCGGAATACGCAGTAGTAGAACACATACCAAGCTCAAACGGCGGCCTCTCCTCACCATTGATGATAGGCGGAATAGCTTCGACGGCCATATTGTCGCAGGCGATGGCCGCAAAGCGTCGATTCCACAACCACCGAGCCATCTCAACGGTACCTTCCACACCGCAGACGGCATGGGAGGAGCCCATGGCCTGGGCCTGTTCCTCACCCGTCATAGCACCCATTGCTTCCGTGAAGCCAAACCGGATGATCAAGATGTCGCCATGCTGGAAGGTCGTTCCCTGGTACTCTGCGACGGCCTCGATTTCTTTAGGGCTGATTCGGAAACCGGAGAACGGAGAGTATTGGATTCCTTTGGCATCGGCGTAGCCTTTGAAGTCGATTAACACTCCTCTTCCGGTGATGCATCCGCGTTTGTGCCAGTCTGGACTGTCAGTGCGTTCTTTTAGATTACAGAGGGAGCAGCGTACGATTCAATGTCGGCAGTGGATCGGATTCCTGTGGGTTCTGGAGCCCTTCGACGGTGGCTTTGAAGCCATTGTAGGTTGATTCCGTTGGGAGATGCTGGATGTGGCCTGCTGGGGTTACTAAGTGACTGGTATGGTGATCGGAAGTACGCACATAAACTGTCCCACTGGCTACTGGCCTGGGTATTGAAGTGCACCTGTACATCCCCTGTCAATATGTCTGTCTGAAAGTAGATGCTGGCATACCTCGTCATCAAATGCAAATATCTTCCCAGTTCGAGGATCATCCATCTTGGTGACCTGGCGGTCAAGGCTCTTCCGGAAGAACCCCGGTATCCTTACACTCCCAATCGGCCAGCTGGAGGAGTTAGCTTGATCAGACTAGAAGCACATTGGAGGCCATACTTTAGCGAAACGGAGACCCCATGACAGATTTCAGATGCGGCTGCTTTCACCACCTCCGGAGTCAACAGGTTCAACGTGCCATACATGTCCTTCTTGCCATCCTGGTCAAATATCCCCCATGTACAGCCCTGGGGCATGCCAGGAACCGGCGGGAGGTCGTCAAAATCCGGTAGATTCGCCATTAGGTCGTTAACTTGATTCCTGACAGTGAGTAGTCGAGGTCCTGCGCGTGCCACTCTAGCATAGAATTATGCCGTCTCTAAACAGATGGATAGACGGCTAACACAACCCCACAGTACCCTCGCGGTGGCCTTCCTAATCCACCGCCGGCTTGTCTTGGCTGCGGATCCCGTGCCGTTCAGCAGCAACATCCGAGTAACCAGCTAACCTTTATACACTCTATCATTTACATACCGTTCGTTCCATCGTCACAAGCCTAACATCGGATGGCATGTATTCCGTGCCGTGAGCGGGGCAAGCCCCAAACGGCCCCTGTTGTCACACACTGATGCATCGACAAGAACCAGACATGGGTATAAGTATGCGGGGTTTTCGTATAGCACGTGTAGCACGGGGTATAACAGACCCCGCTACATTTCACCATGGCTCTTCAATACGACCCTGAGTTCCTTGCAGCCGCCGGGCCCCTGCTGAGCCAGCTAAGTCAGTACCCACGGCCCGCTGCTCACGACATCAGCAGCCGAAGGGCGGCACTGGAGGCGTTTGTAGCTCAGAATGGGCAGGAACAGACTCTCCCAGACGGCATCGAAAAGCTTGTCCATCAAGTGCAGACGGGCGACAACGAGCCCTTGACGATCTACCATTATCGCAAGGAGCGGACACCCGCTAAGGCCCCAGCCATTATACACCTGCACGGTGGCGGCTACATATCCCTCAGCGCTGAGCAGCATGAAACGGCTGTCACCAACCTGGTGTTGGCTTCCGGCGTCCAGATGCTCTCCGTCGAGTACCGTCTAGCCCCGGAGCATCCGTACCCAGCAGCCCTGGACGATGCATGGGCCGCGCTTACATGGCTGCAGGCGCACGCAGACGAGCTGTCTATCGACCCCAGTCGTATCGCAGTGTATGGCGAAAGCGCCGGTGGCGGTCTCGCGGCTAGCCTGGCCATCCTCGCACGAGACCGAGGGCTCTCCCCGCCGTTAGCGAAGCAAATCCTCGTTTACCCGATGCTAGACGACCGCACGGTGGTGAACCATGCCGGGAAGCTGGCGTTCTGGGACGCTGATGACAATGTCACCGGCTGGACAGCGTATTTGGGCAAGGATGTGCGTGGCACGGAAGAAGTGTCTCCATATGCGGCGGCAGCGAGGGTTGAGAGCGTGGAAGGATTGCCATCGCTGTATCTGGATGTGCCGCAGCTAGATATGTTTGTGCACGAGGGTACTGAATATGCGCGGCGGTTCTTGGTTGCAAACATCCCTACCGAGTTGCATGTTTATCCTGGGCTGCCGCATGGGTTCGAGGGACTGGCTCCAACGAGTGGTGTTACACGACGGGCAGTGGAAAATAGGCTGCGTGCAATGACTTGTTTCTAGATTAGAAAATGAAGTGTGTGTTGTTATATGATCCGGAGAGAATGGGGGCGAGGAGTGCGCCTCAGTGTTCATGGAATAAGCCCTTGCACAGAGTAGCACAATCATCCGGCACTGGCCGAAACGGATCATCAGACCAGTGGAGATTGCGGGCCTAAGCATACTGCAGGGAGTAGATATATAAAGCGCTTCCCCAGGGTCGGCTTGTCGTTCTCTTCATCACCTATCCCGACATCACCGCATCCGTCTTCACCATGACCACCATTACCAGACCATCCGCAGAGACGCTCGCCTCCACCGTGAGCAACAAACTCGCCATCGTCACCGGTGCTGCAAGAGGCATCGGATACGCGACGGCCTCCTTACTCGCTCAACATGGGACCCGCGTTGTCCTCGTCGATCTGCACGAAGACGCGCTGCAAAAAGCATGCACGATTATCGGACCCCAGGCGACGTACAAGACGTGCGACGTAAGCGACTGGGACCAGCAAGTCGCTCTGTTTAACTGGGTTGTGAAAAACATCGGTCCTATCGACCTCGTCGTCTGCAACGCCGCCATCAACCCTGAAATTGCCCTCCTGGCAACGGATGACGATGAGGAGCGCAAGAAGATGAACAACCACGTCCGATACAACTACCTCGCTGATGAGCGGAACGATGGCAACGCCTCGTCTTTGAAACGCCCTTCTACGCAGGTGCTCGACGTGAACATCAACTCGGTGATCTTTGGCCTGAAGCTGAGCATCCACCACATGAAACCGACAGGCGGCCGCATCGTGGTTGTTGCCTCGGCCGCGTCCTACGTCCCTGTCCCCTCGCAGACCCTGTATACCGCTAGCAAACACGCAGTTCTAGGTTTGGTCCGCAGCACCGCTATGATGCAGGAGGTTGCGCAATCCGGCATTGCAATCTCGTGGGTTGCGCCGTGGTTGACGCTTACTTCGATGGTTGAAGGTATCGCTGCGACGACGCAGGAAAATACCCTCAAAAGCTCGCCCACGGATGTCGCCTGGGCGATTGTTGCGGCAGCCGCGGCGTCGAAGGAGAATGCGAGTGGAAAGGGGTTCTGGGTGCAGGGGAGTACTATTACCGAAGTCGAGGGAGCGTACGGGGAAGTGGCTGGGCGTTTGATACTGCCGGAAAATAGGTTCTAAGTGTACCTTGAGTTTGGTTTCGTCCGTATATATAGTGGAAGTCTGTAGGTAACAAGTGCGTCGTGTCGAGTCCTGTCATGCTTGACAATGATACTGTGTTGTCCACATGACCAGCAAGGTAGTGCCACTCGATAAAGGATTTTGCAGGCTCTACTGCGTCCAGTGTCATTAGCCGAAGGGTACCTTTAAGGGGGAGATCTGCCTTGGCCTCTAATGTTGTGCTCTCTTCCGGCATCCGAGCACAGCAGACCACGCATGGAGAGTCTCGATTTGGCTGCAATATCGGTTCTGAAAATGGGAACCGACAGCGATAGGTCCCACGCGGCATTTCTAGTCCCGATCAACCGATTTCTGGCCGATGAATGTGGGATATTGCGTCGACTTCCGTGGGTGGCGAGGCGTCCGTGGAGACCGCGGAGACCGCGGCATTCCCAATTAGGAAATCTTCCATATCCGCGATCTGTAGATTTGGTTGATAAAACAGCCCCTTTCGCAGTGGTTCGGAGCAAATCACCATTAAAAGGCTCAAGCATATTGCGCCTCCGATTCGCTTGGCCGATCGAATTGCCAGTTGAGCGTGACATCCCCTAAGCATTCGGAGCTGACCTAGTCAACAGCATTGCGAAAAGCGAACATGTCTCAACACCGCCGTCCCAACAAACCGGGGGATGTCTCCATTAACAAACCGGAGACCTCAGATGAGGATACAACTATGGAGTTTGGCGGACCGCTGGGGGTGACTGCGCTGATGGTGGGATTCCCGCTGCTAATGTACTACATGTACCTTGGCGCCACGTTCTATGACGGAAAACCACCCATGCCGGGTCCTGGCGAAAGCATCCCACAGTTCATCCAGCACCTGGCAAATCTTGCATACACCTCTGCCTTCCCCCACCGGAAAGCGTGGGTGATATACTGGACGTTCCTCATCCTGGAGGGAGCCGGATATCTCTATATGCCTGGGGTGTACGGCAAAGGCAAGAGACTACCCCATCTGAACGGAAAGCAGCTGGACTACTATTGCTCGGCGGTGTCCTCGTGGTATCTGACGATCGTTGCGGCGCTCGTCCTGCATTTCTCGGGGCTCTTTCGACTGGATACCCTCATCACTGAGTTCGGCCCGCTGATGTCCGTCGCCATATGCTCCGGCTTCGCAGTCTCCGTGCTGGCCTATATCTCTGCCCTGATGCGAGGTGCTCAACACCGCATGACCGGGTCCCATGTGTATGACTTTTTCATGGGCGCAGAGCTCAATCCGCGGCTTTTCCGCTGGATAGATATGAAGATGTTTTTCGAGGTCCGCATCCCATGGTTTATTCTGTTCCTTTTGACATTGGGGGCGGCCTTGAAGCAGTGGGAAGACTTTGGGTTCGTGTCGGGAGAGGTAGCCTTCTTGTTGATGGCACACTTCCTCTACGCCAATGCATGTGCGAAGGGCGAGGAGCTGATCATCACCAGTTGGTATGTTTAGCTGGAATGGTGATTGTCGAATATTGACTAACAAGCACCAGGGATATGTATTATGAGAAATGGGGATTCATGTTGATTTTCTGGAATCTGGCTGGAGTTCCCATGAGTTACTGCCACTGCACCCTGTATCTTGCTTCCCACCATCCGTCCACATACAGATGGAGCCCGGTCGCGCTGTTGGCGTGGGCAATCGCATATCTCTTCGTCTACTGGGTCTGGGATACATGCAACAGCCAGAAGAACTTCTTCAGGGCGCAAGAGCGGGGTGTGTCGGTCGACCGCAAGTCGTTTCCTCAGTTGCCATGGAAGTTCGTCAAGGATCCCGAGGTCATTCGCACCAAAACTGGGGATTCCATTTTGTGTAGTGGTTGGTGTAAGTTGTTTTCATTCCTTGAGTTTCTGTACCCATGTTGACGACCAATAGATGGCATGGCCCGTAAGGTCCACTATACCTGCGACTGGTTCTTCGCCATGTCCTGGGGCCTGGTCACAGGATTTCAATCACCGTTCCCTTGGTTCTATCCTGTGTTTTTCACGGTCATGATCATCCATCGGGCTAGGAGGGATATTGAGCGATGCCGCGAGAGGTACGGGGACGCTTGGACGGAATACGAGCGACGGGTCCCATATTTGTTCATTCCGGTAAGTCGCCTCCACCATTGAGTGACAAAAAGCTAACTGCGGTATAAGTATGTTATCTGAGTGGTACTGTGGTTATCAGTAGGGCTTGTGAACAAATAGACGTGCGAATAGACTGTCAATAAAAAACCGTGCTATCCATCTGGTTTTCCTTAGGGCGGAAGATCATTCATGTAATTTGAATTTAATATATCCATGACCGACCGGTTTGTACCAATGAAGTTGTTCAAGAAAAGAGATATCTCCTCTTGATTCATGCTCGAGTCGAACATATCTTCCGGCCAGGAGACATCCGGTAGCGCGATGTTAGTAGAACCATCAAAACCAGGCGGCATGATGAGTGAGCCATCTGGATCCTTCTCCAGCCCGGTCAGTGTCTGCTGTGTACCAACAAGAACCTCCGCTGTTTTTGCAAAGGCTTCGCATATACTGTAGAGGTGCATCGAACCACGCGACAACCCCTTCACCAGATCTAGAGATCTGACTGTATCTTGGAGAAGAGCCAAGTCGCTAGAACTGGAACTAGTAATAGCGTGGGTGAAGACAACGACGAACGGTGCGAAAGATGGATATAATAGAATCCTGATGACATTTAGTAGATGCAGATGATGGTGGTATGGTTACCTACCAGTTAACATATTCTGTCTGTTTGTGCGTTTGGCGGTCACGGAAATATGTGAAGCACTTTAGGTGACTATGTAGAGCCAGCGCTGCGGCTTCATAGCATTGGGAAGAGATCGCTGTTGCATCACGAGGGCGAGTCTGCGCCCGGTAGATGACGGTTAACACAGAGTAGGCAATGAAATCGGCGCATGCAGCCATGCCATGCAAGGATTCCGCATAGTAGCCTTGACTGACATCGATCTACAACTGGGTTAGCACTAAACAGGGAGGCATGAAAGAAGGAACATACAGCCAGTAACTTGTCACGAACAGTGATCAGATCGGAAGAGAGCTTATCAATAGCGGCCCACCGCTGCTCGTCGGATGCTTTTGATGCGGCTGCGGAGTATAACTCATCATACACACGGCCTTGAATTGATGCGAACTCAACAATGACGAGGCTCATCAGATCCCAGGGGCGACGTTTGGGATCGTCGGAGGGAGTAATGAGATCCGCGTCAATATCATGGTCGGGAAAGTGGGATGTCAGCCCCATGTTCAGCGAAACGTTTTTATCGATAGTATACAGAGACCAGAACGCATGCCGCTTTGACTCTGCAATGGCAGATTTGTCATTCGCCAAGGTGTAGGACCGATGAAGACCCATTGATTGACACATGTTGGATGCTAGGGACAGATAGGTCCAGCAATGCTGTAAGTCTGATTCTTCCTGAGCTTTAATGACCTGAGACTGTCAGTCCAGCTTCGGCAAGGCATTGGAACAAACCTACCCCAATTAACAAAGCTTGGACCTTTTCGATAGTTGGATTGACCATCATGTCATGGTTTTGCAAGGCGGAGGAAAATTGCCTTTCGCAAAACGCTGCACTTGACGATAGATCATAGTGGGCGAGGTCGGCAGGTTGTTCATGCAGATAGTCCCGGATGATATGATACAGCAAGCCGTGTAGTAGGGCCAACGCTCCAGCGGTGACTGGTTCGAGTGGAAAGTAGACCGACTGACAGAGTGTCTCCAGCTGCTGTGGGTTTCTCCAGGTCTGACTAACCAGGAAGAACGGGGGTTGGACTGTCTCTATTAGAATATTCGTGAGCACGCGCCGTACGAAACATACCTTTTACTTTCTTTACTATCGCAACAACCAGATCCACTGGTAACAGTGGTTCCTTGGAAAGTGAGGGTGGCAATTCCGGGGTTCGCTGGGATTGGCGTGGCTCTTGATGGCGGTCGAGACGGTCTTTTAACGATGATAGAGCCGCCGAGACATTCTCATCGAGGCAGACATTCTGCGAGCCATTCACCGCAGAGAGTACGGCATCTTTTGCGAGGAGACTTTGGTGGTGGAAGGAAGACTGTCCTTCGAACGTCGGTCCGGTCTGGGGCGACGATACAGGCTGCGCGACGGCAGGTGCAATGTTAGTTGATGTTGACGGTCGTGTGAGTTGATCCAGTGTTCTTTGAATCACCGTCAACTGCTCTTGTAGAGTGTCTAGTCTTCGATCCCTGTAGTAAATACTGAGTAATTGCCATTGACGCGTCCATTGGGATCCTCACTGTGGCGTTGATTGACTTCCTGAGGGCTCGGGGGCGGGAGAGGATACCCCAGCCAGTTTGCACGAAATCCCAAGAGCTGTACAGCTGGAGCAGGGAGTCGCTTTGTCACATTTTATCTAGCATCATCCGTCAATGGAGGGCTCCAGGCCAAGACACAGATCGGTCCTCCGTACCTTGCGTAATCGGCAGTTGTCACACTAGACGACGGTCAATCAACCACTGTCAAAGAGGAATTGGTTACGTACAGCGCGAACACGAAACGAGCCTCGCCCTGGTAAGGACGGCGTATGAGGCATTGTAGTTGAAGCCACGGAATGGGATGAAGAGGCGACACGATGTTGACTTGCCTGATTCGGATGCCGCCGGTTTCACGCAGACATCACGTGATCGATCGGAGCCAACTCCTATAGCACTGCCGCTTTTGTATACAAGAACTCTGTAATAGAGCTTCAGCCAGCCAGTATCGAAGTACCCTGCCCGACGTCGACGGAATGCATGATAACTGGTCCTTGTAGCCGCCATGCGGAGATTACGTACACCCTGGGCAAAGCACGAGGCTGTCTCTGCTAAGCGCCGGGGGCGGAGCCATGGCGAGGCGGTCATTCTGTTGATCATAAGGAGCTGCTTTCCTTCATGGACGCCTCGCGCTTCTTTGTATCCGTTCCTCACGCCTTCCCTTCCACATTGCTTTGTATATTCAGTACTGGCCTCTTTCCCGTGTTGATTCCAGGTTATACATGATGTCTGGCCCTCTGAACACACAGGTCGACATCGGGAACCTCTCTCTTGCCAGCTTGGGTTCATTCTCAACAATGTTGACGGCACTCTCGGCTGATGACGTCCAGCCCATCGCAATGATCCAGATGCAAAATCTGGGTGCCGCCTTTCCTGTCAGTGGACCGATCCCCACCAAAGCGCCGGATTATCTCCAGCGTTGTCACAGCACTCGACTCGAACGTGTGGGGATAGTTGTGGGCTGGCGCAAAGGCGATGCTGCATCGTATATGGCTCAGTCCACCGGCGGTCAGGCGATTGCTTTGTTGGCAGTCTATCTGCAGAATATCGGCGTGAAATCACCGGGAGACGTCTTATACTCCATTTCACGCGGTCTTTTACCACTATCTGCATGTCCCAGCAGTCCACAGATGCTCGAGAGAGTGACACAAGTGCTCGCTGAGAAACTGGCTGTGGTCAAATTTGGAACGATCCTTGCTGAACAAGTCTGTCGGATCCACAAGGCATATCAACAGCTACAGCAAGACGTGCCGGTCAATCTCTTGGAACCGATGAATGATGACTGGTTATCAGAAGTGCTGGTAATGCTATCCCATGCTTTGCGTGAAGACAAAAGGATGATTCGGATCCGCGGGTGTTGTTGGATGGGGTATATTCTCTCCCTTGTCGTCACCTTGTTCGCTCACGATTGTTTGGTGACGGTTGAAGGTGTCATTATCCATCAGGGCCATCGTTCATCCTCCATCATTGTAGAGATCACGTCTACATTACAAGAGAAGCCTCCCGAGGTTCATTCCATGCATGATATCGATTCCATAACTGAACTGTTGGACTCTTCCCGGTTCCATGTTGGCCGTGACCCGTTGCCGATAAAGGCTGACTTTGCATGGAACGGACTAGTGTCAGACATGCTCTATACCCTCTTTCAGCAATGGGATCTGGTGTGTTCACAGGAGGTGATTCTATCTGTGGGATTATGTGCCCTGTCTGCTGCCGATGTTACATATACGTATTTAGGTACGTATACAGGACAAGCTCCTGTAAAATGCCTCCTAGGCGAGCACCACAGCGCTCTTCACAAACGCTGCCAGGTCGTTCTCAGAACACAGCTTCCAAAGACGTGGCCGTCATACCCTGAATCATTCAAAAGGCTCGAAGAGGCAATAACATCATCAATCCAGACGCGCCCTCAAAACTCAATGTTTATCTCCAAATGGAATCCTTCCGATGCAATTGGTTTGGACTTTAGAGACCAAATCGTTGATGCCATATGGTTGGCGTTTGCGACGTTGTTCTTGAAAGTGCATGAGGATGCCACCTGGCGAAACTTTGATTTTGGAGATAATGAAGGAATCAGCACTCGCCCTGAGGGATGGGGAGATCCCGCACAACCGTCGTTCATAATTTCGTCGGATTCGATTTGGAAACAACTATTGCCAGGGTGGGATGGATGCACCGTGCTGGCGGTGTCGGATGGGAGAAGGACTCTTGTCCCCTCACCTTGCCTTGCCCTTGGGCATGGAGGCATCCTACACTACCGAGGCATGGAACTTCTGGATGGGCGGCTCATACACAATAATAGGTATCATGAAGTTCTCATGGATGGGGGCTTGCTTACAGAGCGGGGGGACGTGTCACTGGCGCTATCTGCACCTTTGAAGCCCTCCTTCCTGTCAACAGTGCCGAGCGCAGAGTGGTTCCATTCCGATCTTTCACTAGCAGTATCGGAGAGATTCAACGGGCTTATTCTCCAATCCGCAGTCACTATTTCTGGGCAGCGCTTCGGCGTAAATCTTGTGAAATCCTTGCGCAACATACTCCTGGCGATAAGGACCAGCCCATGTGAACACCCCAGAAACTCCTCCCTGAACGCGGAATATGCCTCGTTGGTATCGAACACTTCCATGCAACTTTCAAGGGCTGTGGACGACCACCACGTGTCTATTGTCCATACGGGGGGTAATGCTGCCGCGCAGCTCCTATCGTCATCCCTATCCAGAGGGCCACTGATCATCTGCCATCGCTGTTGTCTTAATTGCGCCTTCGAGCAGGCACGTTCTCAAGGCATCCGGGATATTATACTTCCATAAGGGCACAGAAGCTCTACTTATACCACCAGGATTTTAGCTGATTAGCCCTCTCTCGGGAGCCGCTGCCCTTAACATGAGGCACCTGCACGATCCGCCGATGAATCATGACGGTGACTCAATATTTTCTAGTAGATGGTACGATGGTGCCCATACGCACAGATCGCTCCATGGTACTGAGGTGGCAGAAGGCAGAAGGCAGTGCGGTTGAGTGGCTGAGCCGGTCTACCTAAGGTGTGGCTGGCGCCAGTTGCCGTGTTTGCGGGTAAATCCTTCATCGCCGATTCTCCGCATCTCCACATTGTCCTTGTCGTTGCGCACTGAGAAGCAATATACAGCTTGAGGGTCTCAAGAGACTCGTTCTTGTATATACACGATCCCAGGTCCCGATATACTCCGGAATACTGTGTTAGTATACATCATCCGACGCTTATGGACGGCACCATGGATCAAAAAATACTGCTCGCGTCCCGCCTCAACATCGCGAATCCTCCACAATTTCTCCGAAACCCCGCATGAACGCCAATGCGGGATGATTAGTATAGCCTGAATTGCATTTAGCATGAAGAAAATCAGTCGAAAGCCACGGGCTCGTATTTCGTCACGGTTATATAGCTCTTGTTGCTGGCCATTGCACCCTGAGCAAGAGAGCTTTCCACGCATCTGTACGCCAACATGCTCCGATTGCCCCTGGTGCTGGTTTGGTCCCTATGGGCCAGCCTGACTGTGGCCGAAAATGGCCTCAATGGCTGGCTGCGTTACGCTCCTATCCCGTGTGATGGGCGCTGTCACAAGGCACTACCCTCGCGCATTGTCGCCTTGAACAGCACGCAAGGAAGCCCGTTGGAGACTGCCATTGAGGAACTCCAGACTGGTGTCCGTGGGATGACAGGGAAACGTCTCTCCGTCGCCAAAGAAAACAATTGCAATCTCCATGCTACCGCCCTTATTGCAACCGTCGAAGAGTACCGCCGAACATGCCGGAACAGCTCTGATATCCCTGATCTCGATGTGGATGGCTTCTGGCTGCGTACGGAAGGAAACAACGTTCAGATTCTGGGACAGAGCGAACGGGGAGCTCTCTACGGGGCGTTTGAATACCTTTCAATGCTGGCGCAGGGCGACTTCTCTTCGGTGGACTACTCTACAAGCCCCCATGCGCCCGTCCGCTGGGTCAACCAGTGGGACAACATGGATGGCAGCATTGAGCGTGGCTATGCAGGACCGTCCATTTTCTTCGCACAAGGCCAAATCGTCCCAGACCTCTCGCGCGCAAAGCAGTATGCTCGACTCCTCGCCTCCGTTCGCATCAACGGCATTATCGTGAACAATGTGAACGCCAACGCAACGCTGCTGACGCCCCAGAACATGGATGGACTGGCTCGTATTGCAAATGTGTTCCGACCCTACGGTATTCGGATCGGTATCGCATTGAATTTTGCATCGCCGGATACACTCGGTGGTCTGGGCACCTATGACCCTCTCGATCCGTCAGTCATCAGCTGGTGGGGGAATATCACGGACAGCCTGTACGAGCGCATCCCTGATATGGCCGGATATCTGGTCAAGGCCAGCTCGGAAGGCCAGCCTGGTCCCGATACATACAACCGGACTCTCGCTGACGGAGCCAATCTGTTTGCCCGCGCGCTCAAACCCCACGGAGGCGTGATGATGTTCCGGGCCTTTGTCTACGATCACCACATTAATGAGTCTATCTGGACCAACGACCGGGCCAATGCGCAGGTGGACTTCTTCAAAAAATTGGACGGCCAGTTCGAGGACAATGTCATCGTGCAGATTAAATATGGACCTATCGACTTCCAAGTGCGCGAACCAGTGTCACCCTTGTTCGCCAATCTCTATCACACCAACACCGCCATCGAGCTGCAGGTCACTCAAGAGTACCTGGGTCAACAGTGCCATCTGGTCTATCTGCCTCCTCTGTGGAAGACGATCACAGACTTTGATCTGCGAGTTGACCACAGTCCCTCCGTGGTTCGCGACATCATCTCTGGAGAACGATTCAACCGTCCTCTCGGAGGCTGGGCTGCTGTGGTGAATGTGGGCACGAACGACACCTGGCTTGGCAGCCATCTCTCTATGTCGAATCTTTACGCCTATGGCCGCATGGCGTGGAGTCCCACGGACGACTCGGTCGAGATCCTCCAGGACTGGATCCGGCTGACATTCGGACGGGACCAGCATGTGCTGGACACCATCACTGACATGTCCATGGCCTCATGGCCCGCATACGAGAACTACACCGGGAACCTCGGGATTCAAACGCTGACCGACATCCTCTACACGCACTACGGACCCAACCCTGCCTCGCAGGATGGCAACGGATGGGGACAATGGACGCGTGCCGACCACGACTCGATCGGCATGGACCGCACCGTGAAGAATGGAACTGGAAATGCGGGCCAGTATCCAGCAGAAATCGCCGAGATATACGAGGACATTGACAAAACACCCGACGACCTGCTTCTGTGGTTCCATCATGTCCCTTACACCCACCGCCTGGACTCGGGCAAGACGGTCATCCAGCACTTCTATGACGCTCATTATGCCGGGGCCGAGACCGCGCAGGGATTCGTGCCCCAGTGGGAAAGCCTTCGCGGACGCATTGACCCGGAACGATACGACGCGATGCGAACCCGACTAGTCTACCAGGCTGGACATTCCATTGTGTGGCGTGACGCCATCAACAACTTCTACTGGAACCTGTCGGGGATTGCAGATACCAATGGGCGGGTAGGCCACCACCCCTGGCGTGTCGAGGCGGAGTCCATGCAGCTCCAGGGATACCAGCCATATGCAGTCAGCCCCTTCGAGACCGCTTCGAATTACACTGCCGTCGTCACGACATCGAATTCCACCACCGGGACTGCATCCACTACGCTGGACTTCCCGTCGGGTACTTACGATGTCGGCGTGAACTATTTCGACATGTACGGCGGAAAGTCGCGGTGGAGTTTGTATCTGAACGACAAGGTTGTCGGCAAGTGGGAAGGGAACAGCGAGGATGTCTTGGGCCACACTCCGTCCATCTATTTGGATGGACACTCGGCCATCCGCATTACCTTCAACGGGGTTAAGGTACGCAAGGGCGACAGGCTGAAGATTGTGGGTGTCCCTGACGGTGTTGAGCCGGCGCCGTTGGACTATGTGGTGTTTCTGCCACAGGGGGTTATCGATTAATAGCCAGTTCAGTTCTGTTGTAGCCGAATGCTAGAAACGGTTGATATTGTTTGTTACAGCTTTTCATACCTAACTACCTACATTCTCCGAGAAAAGAGACTATCTGTGGCCCTAAACTATCTATTACCTTGAATAATTGTAACATTCTTCTATCCACGAGGGGAACTATACAACACATTCACCGACCGTCTTGTGGCGCACCAACGGATCGTTCTTGGATATTTACTGAATGATTGCTCGTTCCCTGCCGCGATACCGATGGGTGTGAACAGGAGCCACGGCGTATTTTGTGCAGTTGAGTATTGCGTGCTGGCTGTTGTCGGCGCTGAACTTCCCCCGTCGAACTAATTCAAAGTCGGTAAACCAATTTTCTCCTGAATACACCGAGGAGCCTTTGATGCGATTGTGTAGATCAGTGCACCAAGCTAATAGATTAACGAAGTGCAGCACTTACGATTTCATTCGGCACTGTTGTTGACATTGTCACAGATATCGTGCGCAACAAGCTCCTGTCCGCTAACTGCCCAAGTTATGAGTATCGGCTTGCACGTCACCTGGGAATGAACGTCACCGCGCGACAGAAAATTGGAATTGGCATTATCTTCTGCTTTGGTGTCTTTATCATCGTCGCCGCCATCTTCCGCGCTGTCGAACTCAGCAACAAGGCGTGTTCGGGGATTGTAGGGGTCGGTGTCTAGAGCGTTGCCGAGTGCCCGATATGTGCGTGACAAAATGTCCAAGAGACGTAGATACAGGGTGCTGACGGCGGTCTCTAATTATGATTCTTGGATATCTACCGCCATTTAAAAAGCTCGTGTCACATTTAGCAGCTCGTCAAGGGATCCTGCGAGCCGGGAGGACACATCTAGTCGTGCGGGAGGCTTCACCTGTATCAAGGACGCATCCGGGAGCCAGGCCCCCCTGCCGCCCGACGAACATGGATTAGGTCGCCCTACGGGGTACGAGATACATATGCGAAACGTCGATGGCCGGGGACTTTCAGGGTCAAGAGAAAACGTTTCTGAAGACGACCGGCCAGGTGCTATCCAGGATGCTCATGAGTCTGTAGGCCATCCCTATCCTACGAACTTCTCTCAGGGTTAGCATCGCCCCAATGACCACTGGACACAGTTCATGAACCAGTATGATTCCTTGTCTTTAGATCAACCCCGCATTTACATCGTGGCGGCCAGGTAAGCTGCATTATTCGCCGATCCTACCGAGGAACCTCGGAGCTTTGGACATACCCCCCTAATATCCCCCCTTTGGAGCAGTGAACGCGCTTATGCACGACACAAAAGACACTGTCGAACTCATAATTGTTTGATAAAGCAACCTCCTCGTATAAAACTGTGGTCGGCGCCGTAGGTAGTCGTCTTTGTTGTCAGTTCTCTCATAGACATAGAGTCAGATATATCTCCCCCCACCACGATGATTTACCTCCCCGAGAAAGACTATGACATCCCCAACATTGACCTCCTAACCCTCCTGTTCGGTATGCGCTTTCGTAATTAATCTACCCATCCTATCAATTAACTCCTCCAAATCCAGAGTCCCCCCTTCCGCGCAGTGATGAAAGCACTGTGATGCATGCAGAGGCGGCGGACCCCTCCAATTCCATCACCAAAGCCCAAGCCCGCCAGTACACCCGCCAGATCGCATACGTCCTGAGACATCACTTCGGGGTCGGTAGCAACGGCGCCGGAAAGGACGTCATTCTGGGAGTCTCACCCGGACAGATCCTCTTGCCGACGGTCTTCTACGGTGTTATCGCCGCGGGTGGCGTGTGGAGCGCCGCATCATACACGGCATCCCCAGCGGAGCTGGAGCGACAGATCCGCCAGGGGAACAGTCGGCTGGTCATTACCGGTGCCAGCTGTCAGGATGTTGCGGTCAAGGCCGCCCAGGCGGCGGGTGTGCCCATGGACCGGGTGCTAATCTTGAAGAGCATGGGCCACCAGCGCGTGCTGGAGAACTACAGCACAGGCCAGAACTACCTTGCTGCTCTGAGAGAGACCGATGTGCTGGATTGGGAGCGCATAACTGACCCGGAGGCGTTGAAGAACTCCCTCATCTGCCTGCTCTACAGCAGCGGCACCACGGGCGTGCCGAAGGGTGTCAACATCTCCCATCTCAACGTTGTTGCTGAAGCGCTGATCCCCTACTTCATGGATCAGGAGCATACGGCCAGGAAAAAGGCAGAGGATCCCAACTACGAGAACCCGTACCGCACTTTGGCTCACCTCCCGACGGCTCATATCGCTGGTTGCCAGGGGTACTTCATCAACCCTGGTGTGGTGGGTGGCACTGTCTACTGGATGGAGCGGTTCGACTTTGAAAAGTTCCTGGAGTACTGCAAGAAACTGGAGATAACCTTCTTCTTCACTGTCCCGCCTATATACCTGCTCATCAGCTTGAGCCCGCTGGTCACGGATCAGTTCAAGACGATGCGGCGCGCCTACTCCGGTGCAGCTCCGATGGGAGCTGACCTCCAGCAGAAGGCCCAGAAGAAACTGGGCTGTCTTATCAACCAGACCTGGGGCCTGAGCGAGACGACCGGCAGCACAACCGGCATGCCGGCGGACGTGGAGGAGCTCACGGGCAGCGTGAGCCGACTACTGCCGAACATGCGCCTCCGCATCGTGGACGACGATGGAAAAGACGTTGAAGAAGGCAAGGAGGGCGAATTCCTCGTCAAGGGCCCGGTCGTCACGACCGGGTACTACAACAACCCTGAGGCAACCAAGGATGCTTTCACTGCGGATGGGTGGTTCAAGACTGGAGATATTGGACTTCGTAAGAACGGGCTTTTCTATATCGTTGACCGGAAGAAGGTACGATACCACACTCACAATACATACCCTGTCTTTGGACCACCTCTAACCTTCGCCAGGAACTGATCAAGTACAAGGGTCTTCAAGTTGCCCCCGCCGAGCTGGAAGCACTGCTCCTTTCCCACCCGCAGATCATGGATGCCGCTGTAATTGGAGTGGCGGCGCCGGACGGCTCTGGTAACGAGGTGCCACGGGCGTACATTGTTGCGGACCAGAAGAAGATCACCGAAGACGAGGTGAAGGAGTTTGTCAAGGCCAACTTGGCGCATTATAAGCAGCTCCGCGGCGGTGTCATCTTCCTCCCTGCCATCCCCAAGAGTCCCAGTGGGAAGATCCTGCGCCGCGAGTTGCGCGAGCAGCTGAAGAAGGAGGCGAAGACTGCGAAGTTGTAGATAAACTGGACTCTTCGATAGAGTGCTGCAACGTATAGTGACCAGCAATTGACTCAACCATATTGCACATAAAGCAAAGCCTCAACTGCCAGTATATTGAAAAGAGTAAGGAAAAGGCTCTACATATTAGCTACCCGCCCGTGGTTCCAACCAAGAGACGTTCATGGGCGCAGGCTTGGAGTACACTAGATCATGACATCAGCAGAAAAGACGAAGAGAGGCGGTTCTCCTTAGTCTACTCTAAGAAAATGCAATCAATCTTGCAAATAGGAGGTATGGTTTTACCAGCTCAGAACAGTTATAAATTAGAATGGAGAGAAGCAAAGCTATCAACAGAGACGAACTATACAAAACTACCCTGCTAAAAGAACATCCAAGCTTCCGAAATACAATATTTGTCAAGCAAGAAGCATACAACACCTATTTGCCCTTCAGAAGACCAATCAAATTGTTAAAAGCATTCAGCAGACCAAGTCGGCCCTGCAGCTTCGAATCAACCAGTCCTAGGGTAATGATCACCACTAGCAGTTTTAGGACGCGACTCGCTGACTTCCAGATAACGCCCTTGCTGCACTCGCGTCTCTCATCCTCTAAGGTCCAGTTGCGTTTGATCCCAAGACTGTTGCGAACCGCAAACCATTTGACCCGGTCAGGTGAGTAAGGGGGAAGCAGGAACGAGGAGACCTTGGAGAAGACCGACGTCGGCCGGGCAATAACACGCATATGCGAGAAGCTACGGAATCCGTAGTCACCGTGATAGGATCCATGGCCGGAATCCCCAACACCGCCGAACGGGGCGCCGGGGACAGCGGCATGGATCAGCACGCCGTTGACGGTGACGCCGCCGGAGATGGTGGACGAGATAACTACAACGTTGTTAGTTGCTGTGATGTTCAGGGATAAGGGACTTGCCTTTGTCAATCTCCTTTTGGTCCTTGCTGAAAATGTAGATGGCGAGGGGACGAGACAGGCTGCAACGACATGTCAGTCCTGAGAAGTATACACTGGAGATATACTAACCTGTTGATCGACTCGATTGCCTCATCAGTAGAGGATCTAAGAACCGGGCAGATGGTTCCAAATAGCTCCTCAGAAAGAAGCGAGTCTGCCTTGGTCAGCTCACTGTACAACATACTGAGGTGCTCCTCTGCGACATACCTTTCATGGTCACGTTGCTGACGACAGACGGATTAATACACCGAGTCGACGCATCTAACTCGCCGCCACACTCGACCTTCCCGTCAGTCTTCTCTAGAAGCGCCTTCAACCGTTCAAAGTTCTTGTCGTTCACGATATGCGTCATCTCCGACGTCTTGCCCTTCTTGAACTCATTGAAGTAGAAGGTCATCCGCTCGATGAGCTTCTTCTCGACATCCGGATGCGCAAAGACATGGTTAACAGTCAGACAAATCTGTCCCGAGTTCAAAAACTTCGCCCAGGCGATCTGCCGAGCAGCTGTCTCAACATCGGCCGTCTTGGTGACGATGGCCGGACACTGGCCTCCGAGCTCCAGTACCGTGGGCGTCAGGTTCTTCGCAGCCGCGGCAGCCACATACCGCGCAACATTTACCGACCCCGTGAAGAAGATATGATCCCATTTGCGCGCAATCAGGCTCCCGGTCTCTGCCGGGCCGCCGGTGACAATGCGGATGGCGCTGGGATCCATGTACTTCGGGATGAGGTCCACCAGGAGCGCCTGGGCCGCCTGGGTGACCTCGGACGGCTTCAGCATGACGGCACAGCCGGCAGTGATGGCCGCGATCATAGGCTGCAGCACGAGCGAGATGGGAAAGTTCCAGGGCCCGATGATGAGCGCGACGCCTAGAGGCTCCGGACGGATAGTTGGGCGCAACACGGCCTTCATAGCCAGGGGCGTGTCGGTCGGCCGTTCGGCGGTCCATTTGTCGATATTTTTGAGATGCTCGACGATGTCGGTTTTGATGGTCATCGACTCGGTAAAGGTCGTCTCGAAGACGGGCTTGTTCATGTCCTTGTGCAGCGCCTCGACAATCCGCTGCTCGTTCTCCTCGATCATCCACCAGACCTGCTTCAGCTGCCATTTTCTCCAGGCGATCTCCTTGGTCTTGCCCGACCGGAAGGTTGCCTGCAGGGTGTTGTAGGCGGCCTCGACCTCGGCCTCAGGGGTGTACTCGGCCATTTTTAATAACTGCTGGGATGTTGCTGCTTATATCACTAACTAGGATTGATGGAAAATGGCAGATGAGGTCGAGAAGAGAAGCAGGACGACCAGAGGAACAAAATGTCATCTATCCAGCTGCACGAACCTTCATTTCCGAGCTTGCGGAGATTCATGTGCCTCAGTCTGGACCCCGCAGGACTCGTGGCGATCAAGCCAGTCGACCGCCTTCCTCCCGGCTATCTGCTAGTGGTTCAGCAGTGAATGAGCCAAGGGATTGTTGGTGACACCGCCGGGCCGAGTCGCCTCGGTTGTGCTGCCACAGCACGGTGGAGTCGTAGTGCTGCATTATCATGAGCATTAGAAGGGGGACGTCCGTAAGGTGCTTCTTAAAGTGCAATGGAACAAACAAGTAGAGTATATTATATGCCAATGTCCTGGTCCTTACTGCCTCGTCAAAACAAACAATGTGGTGCATGGAAACACGCCCCAATGCCCCTGTGCAGCCAGGATATTATGCAGAATCCAGCATGGTGGTCTGCCCAAGGTCCGTGCACTTCGATCTCCTATACAGTCATCTTAGCTGAGCAGATCTTGCAGTGACGTGCGCCCGTGGTGTTTTCTCATACACTTCAAGCTTGTGAAGTCCTGTGCAGGTTAAGATTACCAAGCGCTGTCATTCACAGAGACGCGCCTCGCCACCGACCTATGATGAAACCCCCTGGACATCTTTTCAGTCAATAGAGATGTCTGAGTCCTTTGGTTATTTTTCCCTCCGTCATATACATCAACGATGGTAGAAAGCCTGCTGTCTTGGTCACTGACTGACAAACGGCTAGCAAACCCTCCAATAACTTCATCAACCACCATCTACAAAATTGTCTGCAGGTTTCAAGGAGGTACGTACTCCACATCGGCGAGTTGACATTGTTATTAAGTGTTGCGACCTGATTCAAGATCAAGTTCGACTCTAGCACCTGCGGATGAAAACCCCCCAATAGTAGACACCAACATGTCTTCACGGAGATCGCAAGACAGTACCAGTATACACTACGTCGGGTTGCGCCGACCTGCACAGGGGCAAGTTGTCATGCAATCGGGGAAGATCTGAAGTCGTGTAAGGATTTTTCACATTCGCGGATCGAAGAGTACAGATCGCGCATTGTCTCATCATTCTGTAGGTGGCCCTTTTGATCCAATAGCGACATATGGTATCAATTAAATACTTGCTAGTAGGTGCTGATCTAGCTCCTTCAGAAGCCGTCCGGAGGCCAAAGGTGCTCATTGCCACATGGCAGCAGACGACACGTTGGCCCCGTGCAATATCTTGGAAGTGGCTTATGGCCATCTTAGATCCATGGTTTTGTTTTCCGTTAGCATGTCTCTCTCCAGACTAGTGGAAAAGTGCGTCCCACTCTCAATTGGTATCAACTAGCATTGATGTTCAACGCAGTCATACAATAGGACGTATCAGAAGCCCTACTTTGTCTATGGCATATTGCTGTTTCGTAGAGCTGCAACCGATGGGCCACTAGTGTATCCACAAAAAGTGTGAATGTATGATCCATGGACTCCAGGACTACATCAAGGTTCACTCCATCCTGGCCATCAGAAAGTCTGACATTCATCGCAGTCGTCACGGCCGCCATGATTGAGCGGTTTGATGGAATCCCCACATATTCATTCGAACTGGGTGGCAGGCAATATCCAGTTCCTCCAGGTCAGAGTAAGTATATGTCGCATCCAGACCGTCCATTGATGTCTTTCCTGGAAAGTATACTGTAGGATTATATATGAAGAACTCCAGTACTTTCGAACAAACTTTGATAGACCAAACATTCCGTCTGTCAATTGTCGTCACGACCATCAGCATTCCGAGGATCAAGTCCAGGCTAGCATTTGGTCTACAGTGCTGGACACAAGCGTTATATCCAGTACGGCAGATATGTTTAATGTACGACATCAGTAGGACCCTGCTGGGAGATTGATACCACTCATACGAGGAATATGATGGAATGTTGGCACAAAACACTCGGTTCCTGTCTTCATCTCCTCCACTCTTGCAAAGTTTATCCCAACCTATTATGCCAATGGTATATCAGCAGTTCCCATGGCCAAGAATCTACTTTCAAGATTTTCATTGTGATCCCCGAAACCTAAACCGGCCAAAGTACCATGGCTAGAACATTGATCTGGTAAGTATAGACAACTCCCTCGGAGCTACATCGGTATGGCCGGCGGAATGCTTACTACACGAGCCTGTGGCAGCGCCTGACCGAGTCGCCTCTGACTTCATTATCGGGAACAACAGCACAAGTCCACCGTTTCTGAGATCAGGCCTAGCTCGATTTGCGACAGACTGACGTGGGAATACGCCAGCCACGTCACATGGGCGAAGGCGCAAGGGGCGGAAGCCTCATATATAAGATGGCCGCTGCAGGTGCCTCTGGATGCTGCATGTCATAGAACAAAAATCAGACCAGCAAGTTTCTATCGAACATGCCAGCAACGAACGAGAACTCGAGCCTTAAGCTCCTCCAACAGGATCTATACCAGAGACACTACGATGACTCGGCGCGTACTGAGTCTCTGGAAAGGTCCTATTTGCGTGCCAGGCAACTGGCACGGCATCATGGTAAGATGCCGTCTCCGATCTGGACGCCTCGGCTAACATCAACTAGCCCTCACCTTGGATGATGTCCTCTCCCTGACTCCAAAGTTTTGGGATGCGCACATGGACGGAATCATCGTCCGAGACGTCACCGCGCAGATTCTGTGGTCCATTCAGTTCAACTTGGTCGCGGGAACCGTAGCCCCCTTCGCTCTTCAGCGGCCTGACCTGCACCCCTTCATGGAAAAGCTACTTAATTTTGATATCACGTATGTCTACAGTCCTGTGGCCAAAGTGCAATACTGATACATACCCTACAGGACTCCATTCATGCTCAATGAGCTTGACCATGGGTGCGATGCAAAGAACCTGGAGACCACCGCGACATGGCAGCCCGATGGTAGCTTCATGGTACACAGCCCTTCCCCGGGAGCAGCCAAGTACGTCTCGCCGCACAACTAATACCAAGGCCAAAGACTGACAAGGCAGGTTCATGCCTCCTTCCATGCCCGTCGCCGGCATCCCTCGTGTTGCGGTAGTGTTCTGTCGTCTTATGGTCGAGGGAGACGATAGAGGAATTCGTCCGTTCCTTGTTCCCTTGAACGACGGGAGACAGATGTGCACCGGGGTCATGTCCCAGTAAGTCACTCAGAGCTTGCAGACCACACCCAGCTAACCAGCTAGGATGCTTCCTCCTATCGCGAGTGGCCGCGTCTTGGATCACGCCCTCACCTCGTTCAACCAAGTACAGGTTCCATCAACCGCCCTGTTGGGAGAGCTGGAGAAACCCGACAACATGCGCGACAGGTTCCTCTCAGCAATCCAGCGGGTCGGCTTCGGCACCCTGGCCCTGAGCTTGTGGACCATCCCTTTCATGAAATGTGCCACGTACTTGGGAGGCAAGTACAGTCTGCGGCGTATGGTCGTAGGCTCGGATGGCAAGCCGATGCCCATCATTTCGTTCCGCACCCAGCAAGTGCCTATCCTGCATTCGTTGGCGCAGGTCACGATCATGATGCCTTTCGCCAACTGGATCACTTCGCACTTCAGCGATACGTCTCTTGATTTTAGGGTCCGACATGGGTTGGGAGTCATCCTGAAGGCAACGTTCCTTCAGTTCGGACAAGGCAGTATTGCGGGGATTCTTGAGCGCTGTGGTGCTCAGGGAGTCTTTATTCACAACCAGCTAGTTGAGCTTGAGGTGAGATGGTTCCTTATATATTCCTGGTGCTTCCACTGATTACGGACAGGCTCTAACCCGAGGAAATGGTATCGCAGAAGGCGATTGTCTGGTTCTGTGCATTCGTACGTTCCCTGACGATATTCTCATACAATCTTCCTTCAACAACCCCCCTTCAGTATACTCACAAGTTACAGGCCTCGCAACGGAACTCCTCATCGGCCGATACGCCGTACCAAAGCCCGCACGCCCGGACTCTCTCCTAGCTCAACATGAAGCAGGCTACGTTCGGGAGCTACAGGCCGCACTCAAGAGTATCAAGAAGGCGCATCGTAGCGACGAATACAACAGCTTGATTATCCCCCGATGTCGCCCGTTGATCATTGCGATTGGCCACCGGATGGCGTACGAGGCCGCCTTGGATGCTGGCATTGACGCCGACCTCCTGGCGCTGGCCGAGGCAGGCATGGTCAACCAGGATCTCAGCTGGTACAGTGAGAACCTCGGCTTCAAGCGGTTCACCCAGTACCAGATGGAACGGCGTGCGATGGACCGCATCCTCCCGCGGCTGGACCAGTTGCTAGACGAGCTGGAGATTGGCCCTTACTGTGTCGCCCCATTCCAGACGGCCGAGCGGTTCGCGGCTTTTGTCCGGGCCGCGCCGGCATACACTGGGGAAGGAGTGGTGGATTTGAGCGAGGAAAAGGAGACTTTTGCTCCGGTTCAGGCGAGACTTTAGTGAGAATGGCCATGGTGGGATGCTGATAGACTGAATTGAGGTGATTTGCACATGCTTATGCGCGCGGTTACTTGAACATAGGGACTCCATAACTATATGTTTTTCAGTTACCTAAGAATATCTACTAGGTAGTCAGCATTGCATTAAAGGGGACAACACGCTCATTATCCACAGTGATCGGGCATCTGGTTTTCCGATTAAGTAATCCCACTTTGCTCTTCTCGAAACATCTTGAACGGGAGCGATGGAGTAGACGTGGCGGTGGAATAGACCCAGGGGGTCGAAACAAGTCCACATGGCGCTTCTGGCAGCCATTGAGGATTCTTGTTAAAAGGCTTATGAGCAAGTTGCTATTCTTGGCGAATCGTCCTCGCCCACATACGTATACTCCACGTACTTGTGTGTGCCGGCCCGTATCAGATAGACGCCTCCACATCAGCCCTAATCCAACAGCCGGGTCTTCCCAGCCAAGCTCACCGCGCCGGGCACTTTCCGTGGGCCTGAATGATAATGAACCGAACATGATTCGTCCCGCGGGACGATCCCTTCTGCTCTTTGCCATCGCAGCGGCGCAGCGGAGCAACGTACGCGGCGCCAAGACGCCGGCCAGCAGTCCAGAGCATACTGCGACGGCCTTGGGCCTCAAGATAGTGCAAAACCAGCATAGTTCAGCACGGGGTAGACCAAGGAGTGTCCACAGAAGCCGCTCAGCCTTAGGCGATTACGCATCTCCTATTCCGGGTCATTTTATTCAGGATACGCACGAGCAAAGACTCAGGAGCGATGACGCGGCAGAATCTCGGCAAGTCGACAGGTGCTGTCTATAAAGATGGGGCGCCGCGGCGACAATAGCAGGTAGTTGTTCATCAGTCCAAAGTCCAATATCAAACTCCTGCAAGATGCATTTCTCCAAGCTCGTTGCTCTGACGGCCGCCACCTTGGCCCTCGCCCACCCCGGCGAGAAGCATGACCCGCAAGCCGTCCGGCGCGAAATCCATGCTCGCGACATCATGGCGAACCAGGCTAAGCGCTCTCTTGATGCTTGCGCCAGTACCGAGCATGCGAGACAGCTGCAGCAGCGTAACGTTGCCCGTCGTGCTCGCACTGCGCGCGAGCTGCGCAAGGCCCG
The DNA here is from genome assembly GCF_000149615.1 of Aspergillus terreus NIH2624. Taxonomy (NCBI): domain Eukaryota; kingdom Fungi; phylum Ascomycota; class Eurotiomycetes; order Eurotiales; family Aspergillaceae; genus Aspergillus; species Aspergillus terreus. Next base: position 1,266,037 of record NT_165931.1, on the reverse strand, counting down.
CGGCATCACGGCCAGTATGATTACCTCAACCCCTCGCAACCGCTATACCTGTCTAACCTAACGATAAAATAGACTCCCAGAAGTGGCGTCGCGACCTGGCTGCTCTGGAGAAATGGGAAGCAATCGACCACAACCGCACCGACATCCTCGACTACTCGCCCAACACTCCCGAGTCGGTCATCTTTGGCGGCAACACCAGTGCCATCCTGACCCCCACCATCACCGACGGACCGTACTACATCTGGGGTGAGGTCATCCGCCAGAATGTGAAGGAGGATAAATACTCGGACGGTGTGGATATGACCATCGAAGTCCAGTACATCGATGTCAACACCTGCCGTCCTGTCGAAGGCGCCTTGGTGGACATCTGGCAGGCCAACGCCACTGGCGTGTACAGGTGAGACTCACCAGTCATTGCATGTAGAATCGCAACTAACAAGCTTCCTACAGCGGTATCTCGACCTCTGGCAACTACGCCGCCGACGGCTGGGACTCGACCTACCTGCGCGGCATCCAGTACACCGACGAAGACGGCGTGGTCACCTTCGACACCATTTTCCCCGGCCACTACGACGGACGCGCTACCCACACCCATCTCCTGACCCACTTGAACGCTACCGTCAACGAGAACAACGGCACCTTGGTCGTGGGTACCGGCAGCGTCGCCCATATCGGACAGCTGTTCTGGAACGAGGTGCTTCGCTCTGCCGTGGAGGACACCTACCCGTACAACACCAACACGAAGGATGTCACCTCCAACGCCGAAGACATGTGGAGTATCCAGCAGGCGTCCAGTGCCTACGACCCCTTCCCGGAATACCTGTATCTCGGCAACGGGCTGGACGACGGATTGTTTGCGTGGATCCAGATCGGCATCAACACTACTGCGGACTACACCGACAACTCTTACTACAACATTGCTGGTTACTATGACGAGAATGGTGGACATCAGAACACCGAGAGCGCGGCGTTTGGTGGTGGCTCTGGCGGGGATTCGAATGGCACTATGCCCTCTGGTGCTGCGCCGTCGGGAGCTGCGCCGTCGGGTACTGCTGCGCCCAGTGCTTGATCTCACTAATAGTGAGCTCGCTGATTGTATCGAATATTGTTTCTGTACTCTATAGACTGTGTCTAGATTGTTGTTGCAATAGAATCATCTTGCATAAGTGCATATCCACCTCCCATTGATCTACATGCTTGTACTATCCACGGGCAGCCTGCCACGGCGGTAGCCAAGGATTCATGGCTTCTAAAACCGCTGCCCAGCGCTTTCTTCTCTTAACAGCTGATTGCTAGCAAGGCAACAGCCGCATAACATTATTTGAGTCCCTCCGGCAGCTGCCGTAGTGCAAGGCAGAATCACACGCAACAGAAACTTTGAGGCGTTCATGATAGTGCCAAAACATGAGCTTGGCTAGTACTAAAGAGGGCAATCTAAGGCACGGACTGCCCTCAATACGAGGTACGTCACGAATCATGTCGATCCAGCTCGGGTTGAGCCGCAAGATGTGCGGTACGAGCCCTGCCTGCTGGACAACATCCCATGAGAATACGAGCCCGCAATCCGCACCATTCCACGCATGGCTAGCTACCTGGGTAGTGGAGGGTGCGCAAAGGAGGACTACCTGCTGGCTGGCTCGTTTTGCTATCCGAGCACGCCACGAAACACCAAATACGATGCCTTAGGCCTTCATTCCCATTCTCGGCTTTAGCCTGGAAGAGGGTCATAAATCACACCGCAACCTTCGTCCAACGTACATATTCACTGCTCTCCGTATCTCACGCAGGATATCCCACACCTTGACAAACCCTCCCATATTGACCTACCACAGCTCACAGCACAATGTGGTCCAGCCTGGGGACCGCCGTTCTGCTCCTCCTCGTCTCCTCCGTCGTGGCCGAAGATTCGCAGCGACTCACGCCCATTCCAGCAGGGCCTCCAATCCGAAACGAACAGCCCAGCACGGCACAAAACGACAGCCTGGTTATTCGTCGCGACGCAAAACTCGAGCTCGATGAGCTCTTCGGCCGGGACTTGTCGAAGAGAAATAATTGCCCCTACGGCTGCAGCATTTGCTGCCAGGACGGGACCTGCGTCAGTTCTCTGAGCGACGTCTGCTGCGGCGGATACTACTGCTATTCGGGGAACACTTGTAGCAACGACGGGGGGTGCTGCTCTCCCGGCACTAAACCGTGTCACAATGGGTGCATTCCCGACGGGGGCGAATGCTGTCGGAGCGGCGGGTACTGCGATCCGGGGCGTTACTGCTACCTAGTCGATAGTGTGCCGAAATGCTGCCCTGCCGGAGGCTGTTTGGGGGGCGGTGGTGGCGGTGGTGTCGACTATACGTATACGTATACGTCGACGGACTACTCGACATCGACGAACTATTACACCACGACATATGCTACTATCTGGGAATATTACTCTTGGACTGTTACATGGTAGGTTGTTTGGCTTCCCTGATGAGATCCCAGCTGACGGATAAGGTCTTATTGGGTCACGTTCTACACATACTATACCCCGTCGTCGACGAATATCCTGACTTCTACAACCACCATCACAACCACCATCGTCAGTGTCAGGGCTACCAACAGCGCCGATGCGTCTTCGTCGTTCGAAGACATGTCTGCGACATTGACGTACTCTATCCCGGCTACTGCCACCAATCCGCCAACCCCAACGCAGACGAGCGAGTCTGCGACTGGGTCTGAGTCTGGGTCTGGGTTTGGGTCAGATGGAGGCAGTGGGAATGCCAACATCGGGGGAGGTTCCAGCTCAGGAGGCAGCCTGAATGCTGGCGACGCTCCTGGCGGCGCTGGTTCACTACGACCGCTCTTTGTAGCCTCTTGGTATGACATGATTCTGATCTGTGGGCTGATGCTGCCGGCTATCCTGGCGGTTTATTTGTAATGAAGGCGGGATGAGTTTCATCCATAGCTAAGCTGTTATTAAGTGGACTCGAGATGACCCCTAATTATAATGATATATTCTATTTCAGTACGTATGTGTATTTCTCCTCAAGTCTACTCAAGCTGCTTCTAGTTCGCCCGGTCCATTCAAGTAGTACAAACGTATATGGATGGTTTTGCCTCTAGTGATTTCCCAATAACTGGAATAGTGACAACGTCTGTTCAGCCTGAATCAGGAGTCAGACACCAGTGTAATCAGCACACCAGTCCTCAGCCTGGCCCAGAATGGAAGTCTAGGTTCGTCGGTGCGCCAACAAGACCGACTTCTCCTGAGATCTCGTGAGACAATTCGACTTCTAGTTCTGTTCACTTCAGGATTATCTCCAATGAATCTACCCCGTGCAACACGAGTCAGTCAGATATTGATCCCTTATCCTGGGTATGATCGAAAGTCAAACGCCTCTCAGATAACTCTAAGCTTCGTATTGAAGCCGATCACTGTCTTTACTGTGTGTACTCCCACTCTGGTATTCTGTGTAGTCTAAGTCCAAGAACAAACTTCGAGTGATAACAGGTAGAAGTCTACATCAGGGCAATTAATCTCCTATCCCTAGATAGAGCCTAGGAGCTACTTTGCTCAGTATCTACCTGGGTCTATGAGAACCAGAAGGCCAGAGCCCAGAGACAAGTCTGCAGATTTCATTCAGTTATAACAATGACCATCCAGTCTATATGTTGATGTTCACTCCAACACGTGCATGCACCCTAAACAGTACTCCGTTTTTCAGTTACAAAGGACGAACTTGCTTTTCTCCATGCCCTAATCACAAACTTTTACAGCTTCCCAAGAGTGTTTCCCAGCTCTGCCGCGCGAGACGTGGCCGCCTTGACGGCCTTGTCCACGATCTCGTCGAACTTAAGCCCCTCGAACGTCTGCAGCGCCGCATGGGTGGTGCCATTCGGGCTGGTAACATTCTTGCGCAGCTGGGAAGGGCTATCCTCCGACTCGACCAGCATCTTCCCGGCTCCAAGACAAGTCTGCGCCGCCAGTCTCGTAGCCTGCTCCTGGGAGAGCCCCAGGCCCATTGCCGACGCGACCAAGTGCTCGACCATGGCGAAGAAGTACGCGGGGCCGGATCCTGCTCAACATTAACACCAGTTCTATCGCATACATCTACTCAACAGCGCAACTCACCCGACAAACCCGTCACAACATCCAGCAGCTCCTCCCGATCCACCCACTCGGTCGCCTTGCTAACCGTCGCAAGCAGCGCATTGATCAGCTCCTTCTCCTCGGCCGTGACATCCGCGCTGGCAAGCGCACCCGACGCGCCCTCCTTCACGAGCGCCGGCGTGTTGGGCATAACGCGCACCACATGCGCCGGGCGTCCGTCGCCCGTCTGCAGCCACTCCTTCAGGCTGCCCAGGGTGATGCCGGCCGCGATGCTGACCACTACGGGCAGGGTCGTGCGCTGCGACCAGGCGGCCGCGAGGTCTTGGCAGACCGCCTTGGTGACCTGCGGCTTAACGGCGATGACGACCACGTCGGCGGCGGCGGCGGCCTCGCCGTTGTCGGTCGTCGTCTGCACGCCCAGGGCGGCGACCTTCTCCCGGTTGGGGGCCCAAGGCTCGGAGACGATGATGTTGGCGGGGTTAATGTCCTGGCTCACGAGGCCGCCGATGATGGCGGAGGCCATGTTACCTCCGCCGATGAAGGCGAGTCTGCTCTGCTGGAGGGAGGGCATTGTGATGGGTGGGTTGGAGAGTGCAATCGAGGGTAGGGGTAGTAGGAGTAGGAGTAGTAAAAGTAGGAGTAGTAGAAGGGAATGGATGCGGGGTGTTCCGCAGATGCCCCGCGTTGTATCGATATCGGAGAGGAGATGGTCCGATTGCGTCCGAGATGCATAACAAGCGAGCGCTGTCGGAATCACGTAATCCAGCATAGATGTGTACATCAAGACAACATTAGCGTATAGATTGCAAGTGCTTGACAGAATAGCATCACTTCAAGTGAATGGTGATTCAAGAGTATAGTCAGATTCTTACAATTATCATAGCGGAACTATCCTAAGCCCATATAAACTAGAGTACATAGCTGCGATTCACAGTCATTAGTAGTATATATCCTGCACCTATACATTCTCCCTCGCTTTTTCATCTTCGCTTCCCACCATTCGCCCAAATCTTCGTCTCAAAAGTCTGCAAATGATCTACCGCAAACGGCGATACAAATCGCGGTGTCGTATGGGTATACTCGGACACGGGCTGACCACTCGCGATAGACACATTATCCGACGATACATCGGACGACACCGCCGTATCCCTGTTCGAACCGACATGGCTCCAGCTGTCCGCCGAGACATGCGTCCTTCCCGCGGCAGAACTCGGTGAGGATTGCGTGAGACCCGGCACAGACCGATCAGGACTGTCCTCCTGTTCTGGCATGGAGGACGCAGTCTCGGCGGCGGACGCGCTGTCAGGGTCTGGCGTCGCAGGGGCCGCTTTGCTCTCCGGGTGTGGGGCATTGAGAAACTCCTGATCTTCAGGGATGTAACACCGCGCTATGAGATCGTTTTGGACGCAGAGAATCTTGCTGACGGCGCGGATAAAGGCGAACTTGAATTGAATCGACATGTCCGGGTGGAGAGATATCGTCTCGAGGAGCATCTGTTTCAGATACCCGATGCAGGCGTTCATGTGGACGTACTCAATTGTCAATGGGTGCATGAGGATCTTGCCAGTGTGCATTCTCCTGTACTGCATGAGTCGATATCCAGACAGGGAAAGATGCAGACTCACCCCACTTTGTCTAGATATTCCCAGTATTCGAGCTGGCTGGGGTCTGAGCAGAACCGCGTTAGGTACCATTTCCAGAAGATCTTCCTGCGCTGGACCTGCGGACTGTCGATGGTGAAGAGGTCATCGACAGGGCTATCGGACATTGTAGTTCGCGTCCGAAGTGCACGCGCTGTGATGTCGAACTCCAGCATTCTTTCGTAGAGTCGATGCGCAAGGGTTGGGATGGCGGCTTTGATATATTTTGCGCCTTTATTGAATGTGATGGCGTCGTCTGCGGCAGGCCATAAGCTAAGAGGGACCTCTGTATCTGTCTGCTCTGCGTACCGTCCGTGAAGCCGACAAAGGCTTTGATGTATTCCATACGCTTCCCGAAACTGGTGTACAGTTCCTTCCGCGTCACTTGTCTAATGCTCTGGCGCTGGGAATCCATCTCTGCGGGCGTCAGCGCTAGTTCAAGCTTCAATGATGTCTGCAGCAGTAGCGTCAGGGGCAGCTGGGAAGACCAAGTAGTTATATTTCGTGCTCAGCTCGAGGTGGGTCTCAGATCTGTGAACATGGAGGCTACAGCTTCTTCGACTTCTACCTCAGCGGCAAGTGTGGCATGATTGATGGGGCGTTTGTATCTAATCTTACTCGATATACAGCACGGCCGTCAGCAAGAACGTCTGGAACAATAACCGAAGTTCGACATCACGGGGTGCAGAGCATACTGCAGGATATTATGCAAGCATAGGACTCGGGCTAGAATCTAGCCTCATCGGCTACAATCGGAACCAACAGCACAAAACAAACCGTGACACGCTGTGCTGACGGACCTCTACCCAAACCTACAAACTGCACACAACCCCCCTGCCAACGTTGGTCGATGACCGGAAGATTATCAATCAAATCTGACGCCCATGCGTCGACTAGTGGCTCGACAAGTGGATCCGCTGTCAAGTCCACTGCACACGTTGCTTGCGACTCATTCATAGGGCTGCGGCCTGAGGATGTGCGCAGAGGAGTGACCAAGCAGCAATAGGATTGCAGTGGAGTGACGCTCTGTTCATGGCAAACAAACTGCCAGTAAATGCCCCATTGGGAGCAATCAATCATGTGTGCAATATAACGCTGCCATGTTAGACTAACTGTGAACTTTTCAGGAGCAGCATTCCAATGATTTTTGGTCAAGCAGGAGAAATGCCATCTCCTTTTCTTCTCGGTTCATGCCCTGGCTCGATGTATGTATGTACTGCGAGATCTCCCGGGAAGACTACGCTCTCCGGATGAACGGAGATCCTTTGATCGACCTTAGCATGCAGCGTGCATCGGGCCGAAACGCCGGTCGATCAATCGGGAAAAATTGCGATCAGCCGTTCTGTAACTGTCAGTGTTTCAGAACCGGCCAGAAGCAGACCGATATGCACAGTGCTCTATATATCACGTAGTATTGTCGAAAACGCAAGGATCGTGTCTAGGCAGTCACTTATGAGGGAATATATGTACGTTCAAAGTGAAATAGACATCGCGAGACGTTGAGTCACCGCAGGGAGATACTGTACACCCAAGTAACAAATGCGTCTGGAATGATGATGTTGGATCACCCATTTCACACAATAAAGCCCTTGGCTCTTTACTTCCCCCAAACCGCCGGCCCAGGCGGCGTATACTCGGTAGGCACCGGGTAATAGATATCAATCAAGATCCCCGGATCAGTCGGCGAGTACGCCCCCGGGAACGCCACCAAAGGCCCAGGCGTCCCATCCCCACCCCCGGTCACCGTGACCTGGCCACAGGAGATATAAAACTGCGCGCCTCCCTCGGTGTTCGCCGAGTGCAAGCCAATATGCTCCACACGCACGAGGTAGTCACCATCCGGCAGGGCAGCAGGGAGATCAAACGTGACCTGCGTCGCGCCTACACACCATCAGTCAAACACTACAGTACATCACACCACATTATATCGGGGAAGGTGTCGGCGCGGCATACCCTCCGTCGGCCATGTGAGCCCGTCCGCGTTGAATTTCGGCCCGTCCTCATAGATCTTGAACCACGACTCTCCAGAACCGTCAAACGCCGCGGCCGTCGTGGGCGCCTTGGCCATGTACACGAGGAGCGGGCCGGGGTGGCCGATCTCGGTTTTCACGGTGAAGCCGATGGTCGAGCCGGCGGCGACGCCGAGGGTGCTGGTGTTGTTGCCGGTGGTGGCGTCGACGTTGCAGCGGATGTCGAGGGAGTCGACGTCGGTGACGGGGCTGTTCGTGTAGGAGCCTGTCCATTGGCGAACGTACTTCCAGTCGGGTGTTGCCTCGCCGTCTTTGATCAGGGCGGGGAAGACGTCTGAGAAGGTCAGCTGGATGAACTGGTACGTATATGGTGCAGACAGGGCGTACAGTGTGCGTAGGAGGTTGCAGCCAGCATGGCTGAGCCCAACAGATAGGAGCCTTTCATGTTGTGGCGGTTTGGTCAAGGACTAAGATAGAATTTTGGAAGATGATACGGACGCTGCATTGAGACTTCCTACGTTGCTACGTGGGAGCTTTATAAAATATCTTTGACGTGCTGGTGACCGTTTAGGGCGACGGGCGATGCTCCGACGTATAAATTTCGATCGTCGAGATGATGAGGAAGGATGTTTTATGTTCTACAAGGGTGTTTAGCCATCCAATGGGTCGTCCAACTACTGCCTGAGATGCAGATCTCAATGCAGGGTCCACGGTATACAGGCTAAATGTGTTAGATTGAGGGTTTCCAAGAGGCTATATGAACGTCTTTGAATGTTCGCCTGGTTCGTACGGGGTTGGTGATAATTCTAGAAACATTGCGTGTTTCGTTCATGTTAGATTGATATAGTAAGGTATAATTTAGATGTTGAGTGTAAAAGCTTCATTGAGAAACATGTATTTCCTTCCTACCCTGTCTATTGGCACAGATGCATCATGTGGAAGCGGAAGAGTCGAAGAAAACGAGCTTCAAGTCGGATAGCAAAATCCACTGTATAAAAAATCCCAACTGAATCCGAATCCACATTTTAACTGAGAAAATCATTACTTGTAACTCGCCGAGCCAAAATTGGAGGATTGAACACCTCTGGTTCCATACAGCGAGCCCAGGATTGAAGAGAGACTGGAGGCTAACCAGGTAAGAAAGCGTTCTCTAGAAGGCTTCGTGCTAATCCTGGGCGGATCTTTGAAGATATTCGAAGATGCCGAAGCATATGGAGGCAGTAATAGAAGCGAAGGTTGGTATACGGAATAATAGGCGTGAATTTGTTTACGATCACGTCTTGTACAGAAAAAAGCCTCGTCTTATAGTCAGTTCTAGTTAAGTACTCTATATTCAGCTGGCTTGGAGATATATACTTTTACATGGTAGATTGATGGTTTGTATAGCCATGCTATATTTCCTAAGCTACGAGCGTCCATGCATGATCCTGCAAGTTTGTTAACAAAACAGCCAGTGTTGTGTGATGTATCCTCTAGTCCAGCGCAGGACCTCAGCCATGAAAGTAGATATTGACAACTCCCGCATTATCCCGTATCTTGTTCATGCGCCCGTGGTTTTTCGCTTGTGGTCTGGCATGCCTTGATGACTTGACTGGAAGTAAATATGACCCTAGTGTACGTTCGATTTTCTAGTCGTTTGAGCTACATATACAGCGCACTGGTTGGGTTTAGTTTTATACTACTTCCATAGGATCTACACGTGAGAATTCACATGAGCTGGTTAGCAAGCTATTGTACGCGTTTGACTATAATGTGAGTGGACTGGAAGGTATCTTAGTAGAGCAGTCTTTCTGGGAGACATATAGAAACGGTGGCTGGTCGTGGGGGTCTCAGGTGAAATTCTCTCTATCTGTATTTCCCATAGTGTCCTCGTAATTTGCGTGCTTGATGATACTATCTTTCCAGCAGCTCTCTGATAGCATAATGAATCTAACCGGGCAATCGAAGAGTGTCCGAGACGCATGGAGATTGCAAATTGGACCAAGGGGTTGTGAAGAATGCTGCTCTGAAAGAGTGTCCTCATAGGCTGACCGTCAAACAGCTCCATGAAGAACCGTATAGAATGCCGGTCGACCCATACCACCTAGACAGCGCTGATCTGCTCATAGCAAGGCCGTCATCATCTTATCCAGATACTACACCAACGGCATTAACAACCACACGAAGTGCCGGTTGACTGACACCTGTGTCAAGATACGACATGCAGCCAGACAAACCACCCCATAGAGACCACATCATCCGGCACCACACGGAGACACTACACGATAACCGTCGTGGGGCTGTCTGGCTGATCCCGGGGGTGTGTCGGATTGCCCTCCGAGTGCATAGGTGTTCACAGCTGTTCTGTCTCGGTCAGACAACTAACGCTACGTTAATAGATTAGACACGGTGGACCGGTAAAAGGGAGCGACGGATCAGCCGAGATGCGCAATGCAATGTGGAGGTTGATGGAGTGTCTGTGGGGAACAGCTAGAGAACAAGGTTGAATGCTGGGGATCTCCATTATCGACCAGACGATGATCTGGGGCTGGATGGGTAAATGGTCCGGCTGGAATGCAGTATGCGAGGAGGACAGTACAGAGTAGGCGTAGTATTAAGGGATAGGTAGGTGGCCGGATACTCTGCGATGTATATGCTTGTCTGGATTGTCGTATTCTGGAAGCATAGATGCAGAACCGATATTAATAGCACCGTCGACAACCAGTACATCACGATAAGTCCTGGAATATAGTATATCGGCAATACGACCCTCCCCCTTTGCCGTCTGGGGCCCTCCCACACAAAGACACCAGACGGCTCCACCGCACACGGCCCAGCACGAGGGCGGCCGGCGCGGTGGCCGGCGCTCGGCAGATGCAGATGTTCAAACAGCCGATTAGTACGGGACAAGATTGCGTACTCGTATCCTATACCACTGCGAGAAATAATAATGTGAAACAAGTACTGGACTGTCAAACTGTAGATTTCAGTATCAGTATGAATGCCCCGCTGGGTTCTGGCCGGCGCAGTCGGATACCTCCCTACTCCCTCCTCCGTAACGACCGTTGAGAACTGGTCTAGGACCCCCTCTCCACGGCGGTTGGAATGGAGGCTTACACGGTGCACGGTGGAGAAGTTGGATGCTAGCTCGCTGCCGTCATTTCCGGATGATGGGCGATTATATCTAGACATAGGCCCAGCCTACTCTCTATCTTACTACAACTACGACTATACTACTATCTGACGGCTGGAGCAGAAATTGTCAGTGGCAAATGTTATAAACCCGTCCGTCCGCACCGTCAACTGTCACGCAGAATTCATCTTCATTTGCATTCTTTGGCGAGCTTCTCAACGGCAATCGCGTGTGATCCAGGTTGGTGATTGTCACACATTGATATTGATATGGCTGCACACGCAAACACGCCCCTTGAGGTGGTGGTCGTCGGGTAAGTGCAACACCAGCTACACTCTGTCAAGATAAATCTAACATCCATAGTGCCGGTATGCATCATTAACCTCCATGATCCTATCTAATTATTAACATGGCCAACAGGCATCGGTGGCGTGGCCGCCGCCCTCACCCTGGGCCTCCGCGGACACCATGTCACCATCCTCGAATCCGCCCCAAAGGTATGCTATACGCTTCCATTCTCCCTCGCAATCACTCCAATCTAACGACCACCCAGCTCCTGGAAGTCGGCGCTGGCATCCAAGTTTCCCCCAATATGCTGCGACTCTTTGACCGTAAGCTCCAACCCCACCCCGTTCCTCAGACCCCAAACTTACCCCCCTCCCAGGCTGGGGCGTCTCGCCCTCCATCCACGCCCAAGACGTCGCCCTCGAGCACATCCACGTGCGCCGCTGGCAAGACGGCAGTCTGCTGGGCACGATGCCCGTGAACAAGACCTACGGCCAGCAGGTCGTGATCCACCGGGCAGACCTGCACAACGCGCTGCTCGACAAGGCGCTGGCGCTGCCAAACGTGACCCTGCGCACCAACGCGCACGTCACCGACGTCTCCTTCGACCCGGCGGCCGTCACGCTCGCCGACGGCACCACCGTGCGCGGCGACGTCGTCATCGCCGCCGACGGCATCAAATCCACCCTGCGCGCCCGCCTCCTCGGCCCCAGCGAGCCCTCCACCGCCGTGCCCACCGGCGACGCCGCCTACCGCATCATGCTGCCGCGCAGCGCCATGGCCCACGACCCGGCGCTCCGCGCCCTCGTCGACGAGCCCCAGGCTACGCGCTGGCTCGGCCCCTCCCGCCACATCATCGCCTACCCCGTGCGCAACCACCAGCTCTTCAACGTCGTCCTGCTGCACCCGGACCGCCACGGCGTCCAGGAGTCCTGGACCACCCGCGGCTCCAAGCAGGCCATGGTCGATGACTACCGCGGCTGGGACCCCACCGTCACCAAGCTGATCGACCTCGTCGCCGACGACGAGGTGCTCGAGTGGAAGCTGTGTCTGCATGCGCCGCTGAACACCTGGGTGCGGGGGTGTGTGGCGCTCCTCGGCGACGCGTGCCATCCCATGCTGTAAGACACCCCACACCGTCTCCGACGATTGCGTATAAATGCTAATGTAGATGGACAGGCCGTACGTCGCGCAGGGCGCTGCGCAGGCCGTCGAAGACGCCGCCGCGCTGGGCGTGCTCCTCTCGCACATCCGGTCGCGGCGCGACATCCCGCTCGCACTGCGGGCGTACGAAAAGTCGCGCAAGCAGCGCGCCGAGACGGTGCAGCAGTCCGGGTCGACGAACCGGGTCACGCTGCATCTGCCGGACGGGCCGGAGCAGCAAGCGCGCGATGAGCAGTTCCGCGCGTCGATGAACGGCGGCAGCAACCCGGACAAATGGGCGGATCGCGCGACGCAGGATTTCCTGTGGGCGTGGGACGCGGAGAAGGTGGCGCTGGAGGCGTGGAATGGTGAGTTTCACTTTCTGTGTCGCTTGTTGTTGGATACTGGCTAATTGAGGTAGAACTGGTCAAGGGGGAGACGGAGGAAGTGCGGCATCGGTTGTAGATGGCGTTGTGTATATTGTTGTGTTTGTTTTCGAGCGTTCTTTGCATGTGTTGTATATACTAGGTAGGTACTATGTACAGGTGTCGGGTAGACTGTCTATATGATCGCTATCAGAGTTAGTGTGGCCTGCGCAGATGTAGATTTGTAAGAGTGGATGTATTCATCTAACCAATATTCAATAGTCGTATCTACATGCGAACCAAACGCCAATATGCATTGTGATCTACCAGACCACCTCCAGATGTCGAATAAGATAAACAGTCGTAGTCGTATAAACATAGGTCGCGTATAAACATCAATCAAGCCGTCGTTCGGAATCAGTCTGCAGAGTGAAGTGTACAAGGGCGTATAATGGTATGTCAGAACTGTATGTATCAGGTCAAGCCGTAAACATCAGGCGAAGTCGGCTAGAGCGTTTCGTCTTTTCTTTCGGCTTGTCCTCCTTTGATGAATGGCGCGACTCCGCCCGTGGCGGCGCATGCGACGGCACCCTCGACGGGGCCTTCGAAGCGCTCTTAGACGGAGCCCTCGACGGCGCCTGCGAGGGAGCCTTCGACCGACCGAAAAACGACCGCGTCGAGCGCGGCTCATCCACCCGGGTATGAGCCCGCGAGCTGCCCCTCGCCCGGGACCGCCGCGACCGCCGTGACGACGCCATCGAGCGATCGTCGTCAAACTTGAACCGCGGATCGCGGGTCATACGCGCCGTCGTCACATCAATCCCCGACATCGCCGCCGCCGTGGGCGTGATGAACTCGCCGTCGACCGACGTCCCGACGCTCTCCGCTTCGGCGTCGGCCACACCGCGCCGCCACATTTCCACGCCGCTGAGACAGTCAGGGTTGAACTCGATCATGTCATCCATGCTCATGGGCTGACCGCGCTGCGGAGGCTCCATGCTGTCGCCGCCGCCGCCGCCAGCGGACTGGATCTGCTTGATGATCTTGTACCCGCCGAACATGACGACGGTGACGCCGAGCCCGACGCCCGCGGCGATCAGGAACTGGGGACTGGCGAGGAGCGCCCAGACGGTGGGCGCAGCGGTCTTCAAGGCGGACAAGGCAGCTGGGGCCATCTTCGAGGCGAGGTTGCTGATCTCGGCGAGCGTGAGCGCGACCGCCGCCATCGCGTCCGGGTTCTTCTGGAGATGCGCGATGGTCGCGGTCGCCGAGTGCTGCACGCAGTGCGCCTCCTCCAGCAGCCACTGCGCCCGGTCGACCAGTCCATTCAGCTCGGGGTCGTCGAGCTTCTGCAGTTGGCCCGCGGGCGGGTGCGTTGGCTGGCGGGTGAGCACCGACGGGTGGAAGTCTCCGTACGCCAGATCCATGTCGATGTGTGCGTCCGACTTGGACCGGCTGGTTGCTGGTCGACCGTCGGGTTCGCGCACAGTGATATCGTGGTGCGTGTGGCGGCGGACCATATCGCTCGGGCGGCAGTAGTGGGAGTCCGGCCGCGAGACGACCGAGTGCAGGTCCTGCTCGTACTGCGAGGGTGGCCGGCCATGGCGATGGTGGTGGCTGCGGCTGGTGCGGTGGCTGCGATGGCTTCGCCGCGAGGGCGCGAGAGACGGTGAGTCATCGATGGTGTATGTCTGCAGAGCCCTCAGGGCTTGTTCCTCAGCGATTTTTGCATTCCGCTCCGACTGCAGCTGGGCTTTGCGCTCGCGATAGGCGTTCTTTGCTTGACTGAAGACGCCAAAGAGGTGTTTACTCTGTTCGATGGGGTCAGAACCGGCGGCGGTGATGATGTCGCGGTGGGGAGAGCCGACGTACCGTGCTCACGACTTTGCCGGACTTGTCAATCACGGCGATCGTCTCGCCCAGAGGGGCCATGATTAGACGCTCCCAGGCAGCTCACAGGGTGAAGGGGAATGCCGTTGGTGCAGCGCCCGTGGATATAGATCTTGCTCTGGCGGCATTCAAATCTCGACAGACGATAAGCAAGGGATCGTCTTAAAGATAACCAAAAGCCCAGACGAGCGGTGTAGAGCCGTGTATAAATATCGACGCTAAGTTGTCCGGGTGGAGAAAGGCCCCGGGGCCCGTCGACAGCACAGGTGGACAACTGTTCTAGACCGTAACCAGGAGGCACGAGATAGGCGTTGAAGTGGCTTTCCGTGGCTTAAAAGGCCGATCATCGACAGATGGCAAAGAGTCAGAAAGTTGGTGCCTGGATGGCAGAGTTTTCTCTTTCAGCTATGATGGGCGGAGTTTATATGTATACGATAGGGCGGGGGAGGTTCTCCGACAGGGCTTTGCAGGGAATCCCCGTAGCTCCACACCATCAACGATGGATAATATGACGAAACCGGATGCACGGACAAGACCAAGAGTGCACCACGAAAAGATGGTCAAAAAAAGGGGGCTGGGTGGACAGATAATCAGCGCGAGTCCGGCGCCTAATACGGCCCCAGCGGCGAACAGGAGAGCGATCCGACTCGGAAACCAAATAGACGGGTTGGGTTTCAGTGATGCTGAGCGACAAGGCAACAAGACTAGGCGTTTGAATGGCTATCAGCCCTGCAGGCGCTCCGTGAGAGGGTCGTTATTGGTAGATGAAGCCGTTGTGTGCTGGCTCAGTCGGGTACAAGGAATTGGGTAGAACTGCGCCTAGAGGACCTGACAAAGACGGTGATGAAAGGGAATATTGCGATGGGCGCATCCAGGCGATCCTTTGTCCTCTTTGTACATGTCGAAGGAGGACCGGATGTCCACCGGAAGACATCCATATCTTCGTATCAAACTGAAAGAAGCGGTGATGCGGCACCCGCTCATTGGTGGAGAGATGTCACCGCCACTGTGGCTGACACCGCCACATCTAGTATACAGTACAAAGTACCCAGCCAGTGCGATAGGTACTGTTGGAAAGGATTCCAGAATCTGTGCCATATGAAAGCATGTTGATAAGCGTAGCCGTTCCAGGCGTTTGCTTCGACCAGGACAGCCGCTCAACCGACCTTATCAACAGTCGCGTTTGGGCAACGACCAATGGCCCCTTCATGCAAGATCCCACCTCCGAGCAGAAGATCTCCGACGTGCTATAAATGTAGAGCCACCACCTCCGGGAACTTTCGATAGGTCAGCTTTTCCACGCCCGGGCTTTGAAAGATTCGCCGCCATGTCCCAATGCATCGCCCGCCTTCTGTGGGAGTCCAGGTGAGTACAAGTAGTGCGTGGGATGGTGCGTCCTAAACTTAATCAGAAACGAACAACCCACTAATCCTCGCGGTCCACTTACCAGATCAGGGGGATGTTGGAGTTATCCTCCGTCGCACCGTTCCCAAGGTGAGTCGACTTTCCTTGACTATTATGACCGGGAGATATGGACGTTGCACCGCCACAGGGCTGGGTTCTCGAGTACCAACGACAGGACCTGATGTATGGCAGACAGCAGACATGGGTAAGAGTCCCTGGGATGAGAACCGTCTGGTATGCACATAGACAACATTGTATGCGAGGAGATGGATGGTGACGGTGATGCTGACATAAGCACAGTCATGTCGTGATCGTCACGTGGAGGAAATGATGCTTGAACAGGAAAACATCCCAACTTCCAACGTCCAAAAGAACATTGACTGAGTCTTCTGCCATTGCGTCCTCGCAATGGATCACGCAGTCTCCCAAGAGTCCGACAGCACTTCGGAGATGGATGAACAGTCCAAAGCGTGGGAGTCCGATCCGCGCTCGCTCACAGCGCAACTCGCCCATGATGGCACCAGTCGCCCAGCCTCACAGATCGAATGTGGCATTGGCCATCGAGTACAGGCCAGTCGGTCCGTACTAGCCCTCGTCATTGACGACGAATGCGTTTTTGCGGGTCTACAGGGGGGAGACATTGTCGTACGTGGTGACCTCTGCTTGTTTGGACTTCATGACTCATCACGTGTAGGCCTGGTCCCTGGAAACATACGAACTGGTGCTGTCCGTCCATGCCCACCAGGAAAGTGTGCTCGACCTGTATCTGTCGGAGGATAGGGATCTGCTCTTCTCCAGTGGAGGCGACTCCATCATCAACGTACGTGTTCTTACCTTATGTGATCGGCAGCATCTAACATACTATCAGGTCTGGTCGACCCGCACGTTCGACCGGTTATACTCCATCCACTCGCACCACGATGTGGGAGATCTATTTGCCGTCGCATACTCTTCTTCACTAAAGACCATCTACTGCGGTGGCCAAAACACCAGCATTCAAGTATGTCCAAGTTCAACCTGTACTATCCACTTGCCAGTCTAACAGCCCTAGTGGGCCGACATCTCTGAAGCAGACGCAGCTACCGCCCAACTATCAGTCGATCAGCTATCACGGCGCACGCATCGGTTCTTTGACTCTCGAGGGCCTGACGGTTCTCGCGCTCCCAAGCCGGACGCAAATGCCGACGGGACCTACCCCGTCACGCAGGGAGGCCAGGTCCTCACGTTCAAGCGGGACCACCACAAGCTCTTTGCTCACCATGGCTACATCTACACCATGCTCCTGGTGCGTGGACTGGTGGAGTCCGCTCCGTCAGAAGAGGTCCTTCTCACCGGAGCCGGGGACGGGGTCGTCAAGCTCTGGCGCTTGGCCCAGGATCCGCACAACGCCGTGCCATCGCAGATAGCCAAACTGCAGAACGGCGACCCGGTGCTCTCGCTCGCTGTGGATGGATCCTTTCTATACTGTGGTCTGGCCGGAGGGGCGCTGAATATCTGGAATCTCGACTCGCATCAGCTGGTGAAACGCATTACCCGGCATACGGGTGATCTCTGGGCCGTTGACATTATCAATGGAGTTGCCGTGTGTGGTGATTCTAACGGAATAGTCAAGGTACGCTCACGCAGACTCGGCAGAAATGGTCACATCTAACTGTATAGAAATTCAACTCCCGCTTCGAAGAAGTCGGAAGCTGGGTCGCTCACGAAGGAACGATGCTGGCCTCGGCTGCTGGTCAATTCAAGGACCGCTTCATCTATGCAACAGGCGGAAACGACAACACTGTCGGTATCTGGGACTTGACTGAAGTCTCCGCCACCCAGGGGGAGCTACCGCCAATTGATAACGGTGAGGATTTCCCTTCCCTACCTTATTCTATTCCAGTACTGACGGCTCCAGATGAAATGGTCAACTCGCTAGCAAAGTTTGTCGCCTTCAAGACCGTCTCAGCAAGCCCTAAATTCGCTGGAGAGTGCAATCAGGGTGCGGCTTTTCTCCGCAGACACTGCATCTACTTGGGTGCGCAAACCAAACTTCTGCCTACCGGGCAAGACACCAACCCGATCGTCCACGCCCGGTTCAACGCTACCTCTCCCGAGAAACTCGAAAAGACCATTCTATTCTACGGCCACTACGACGTTGTCGGGGCCGATGCCAACGAGGCCAAATGGAAGACTGATCCCTACCAGCTGACGTCCATGGATGGGTTCCTCTACGGCCGCGGCGTGTCCGACAACAAGGGCCCGATCCTCGCAGCCCTGTATGCGGCCGCCGAGCTCGCCCGACAGAAGAAGCTCCGCTGCGACGTCGTGTTCCTCATCGAGGGCGAGGAAGAGTCCGGCTCGCAGGGCTTCCACCAGACGGTTCGCGAGCACAAGTCGCAGATCGGCCCGGTGGACTACATTCTCCTCGCCAACAGCTACTGGCTCGACGACTACAACCCGTGTCTGACATACGGACAGCGCGGTGTCGTCCACGCGAATCTCGTCGTCACCAGCGACCACCCCGATCTACACAGCGGCATCGACGGCAGCGCCCTGCTCGACGAGCCGCTGAAAGACCTCACCATGCTCCTGGGCACCCTGGTCGGACCCAAGGGCCGCATCAACCTCCCCGGGTTCCACGACCCGGTCCTCCCGCTCTCCGAAGCCGAGAAACAACGATACACCACCATCGCTCAGATGCTCCTCCAGCGACACCCGCAAATTGCCGACTGCGACGCGCTAATCAACTCACTGATGCATCGCTGGCGCGAGCCCTCCCTCACCATCCACTCGATCGAGGTCCCCGGCAACAGCAAGAGCACGACGGCGACGATCTCGCGCAAGGCAAAGGCGAGTCTGTCGATCCGTCTGGTGCCGAACCAGGAGGCCGACGACGTGGCCGCCGCTCTGACGCTGTACGTGCAGGAGCAGTTCGACCAGCTCGAGTCGCAGAACGACCTCACGGTCGAAATCACGGGCAAGTCTGATCCCTGGCTGGGCGACCCGGACAACGAGATGTTCGAGACCCTGGCCGAGGCGATCACGGTCGCATGGACGCCCGATCACAAGTCCCAGCGGCATCAGTACCCTCCCGTGGCGAAGACGCCGCTGCACGCGCGCACGTCGGCGACCAAGGAGTCGCGTGGGCTGGGGCGCAAGGACTCCTCGGACAGTCTGGCGTCGCATATCGACCGCATCATCATGTCGTCGACAACATCGTCGGCGGAGAAGGTCGCCGCACGCCAGCGCTCCTCAGCGGGCACGACGGTGCCCACGTCGTCTACCCTAACCAGCAAGACCATCGCGTCCAGCAACGACGCCACGTCTCGCGACCCCTCCCCGGCGTCGTCCAGGTCCCCGGCGGAGCCCATCTCCGGGGCATCCGGCGTGCGGCCGATGTACATTCGCGAGGGCGGGTCCATCCCTACGATTCGGTTTTTGGAGAAGGAATTCTCCGCGCCGGCGGCCAATCTGCCGTGCGGCCAGGCCAGCGACAATGCGCACTTGTATAACGAGCGACTCCGGGTCGAGAATCTGTACAAGAGCCGGGAAATATTTCGCCATGTGTTTTTGCAGTTGCCAGAAAGGGGGCGTCAGTAGATTGCACACTAAAATAATAGATCTGGTTTTCATCATCTGGACCCCTTCCTTACCCTTACCACCGGTCCTCTCGCGGGTTTTTCGGTAAATGAACGATCCACTTCGTCTCCACTGCATGATCAGCGTGCACTTCATCCTGAACACAGTCAGGCCACTTGGGTACCACCAAGGTAAGCCCCCTCTCTATAACGCATCCTATTAATCCCCGGAAGTAGGTAGAACGCCATGCTACAGTTCAGCCCGCCACGCCACCTCATGTGAAGGAAGCATCGCCAGCGAAAGTGAGGGGAAAGGGGGGGTGAAGAAGCCCACTTGGGAGAGACCATTAGCGCCAGAATCAACTTCCTGGGACGCCAGTGGGCCCAGAACGCCTTTCCTGATTCCCCGGCCACTGGGATTTCCGGTCTGATTCCGCCGCTACGGTTCCCAAACGGTCTGGCATGTCGTGTCGATCCACTTCACGGCACGGTTCGTCTCGTCGCCTCGTGGATGGCCGTCTTGGGGGTTGCCTGTCTGAGAGGGCTGCATGCGTCGGGATTAGCTGTTGCTGGGACTTTTGTCAGTCAGTGCAGAGTAGATGGTAGGATTGTCAGGGTGATTTGTCTGGTAAATACCGATTCTACTTGTCTGTCGATATATCTGCTGTCTCTGCACTGCCCCTGTCTCCTCCTCAGGCTCGATCTAAATCGAATTTCATCATGGGCAGCGTCGGTGAAGACCTTTACCTCCTCAACCGCAACCCAGAGGAGTCGGCTCGGTATCTACACCGTCTACCAACCATTTACCCTAACAACCCCCCTACTAACAAAACAGCCTCAACAAACAGCATGGCTTCCTCGTCGACCTCATCGGCGGAACCCCCATCCACCCCTCCATCCCAACAGACAACATCACCGCCGTAGCAGACGTCGGCACCGGCACAGGGTGCGTCCACCAACTCACCCCCAGCAGCATCAGCATCAGCATCAGCATCTAACCTCACCAGCGTCTGGCTCGCCTCGCTACCAGACTCCCTCCCGACCTCCAACACCCCCCTCTACCTCCACGGCTTCGACATCTCCGCCACGCAATTCCCCTTCTACAAGGACATCACGCCGACCCGCGAACTGCACCTCTCCGTGCACGACGCCCGCAACCGCTTCCCCGCGGAACACCACGGCCGCTACGACCTCGTGCACCTGCGCCTGCTGGTAGGCGCGTTCCAGGAAGATGACTACGTGCGGACAATACACAACGTCTACGAGTTACTGAGTGCGTCGCTCCCTGCCTCCATCCAACACCCCCCGTAACGCCAATCTAACACAAGAGATGATTAGAACCAGGCGGCCACCTCCAATGGGACGAATGCTCGAGCTCGGCCTTCGCGACCGCCGAGGACCCGCCGTCCGAAATCGCCCGCGCAATGCAGGAGATCATCGTCGACGCCGTGCACAACCTGCAGCTGGCGGTTGACCCGCCGGCGCTGATCGAGCGGCTGGCCGGCGAGGTCGGGTTCGTCGACGTGGCGCGGACCAGGTACACCACGCTCGACAAGCCGCATCTGCATGGCACGGCGCGGGCGTGGATCCTCAAGCTGATGACGACGTTGTTGCCGAATTCGGTTGCGAGCTGTGCCCGGGGTGCGGAGCGGGAGGCGGCTATGCAGCGGGCGGAACGGTTGCTCAAGGAGTTTGAGGGGCATTGTGAGCGGGTGTTGCCGTTGGTGAATCTGCAGGTTATTGTTGGGAGGAAGCCATTGTCTGCATAATGAGTTTATGTTTTGGTGGATTGTTGGACGGGTCTTTGGTTGTCTAGCACAGTGTACATTGGTATCTCTTACGAACAGATTATTACAACAATAACATCTAACGTACATCACCAAATCCGCTTAGCAACCATCTCGTACCGCTGCACATGGTCCAGATTCAACTCCTCCTTAGCATTGCGGTCTTTCTCCTCTTTCGTCTTCAGCCGCCGCAGTCCGTCCGGGTCGTCCACGTAGATCCACCGGCGCTGGTCGTCGTTGACTTCCACCACGCCCCATCCGCCTACGCGACGACTGCCGTCGACGGAAAACTCGCGGGCTGGCGCCGCTGCCGGCGCGTGGTTGCTGCTGTCCGTCGCAGCAGAGGGGTGGCTCCCCTCACGGCCCTTCATGCCCTTGTATCGAGATCGGGCAAACGTCAACAGGAGCATCCCCAGCAACAGTTTGAAGATTAGCAAGAGCACGAAGCCGGTCAGGAGGAGCACAACGGTGAAGATGTATACTGATTGCGCGGGCGACGGCATCGCGTTGGCGAGGAGCTGGCGGAAGAACGCGTCGGCGTGCGCTATCGACACCGGGACGATCGTGCGCAGGCTGAGCGGCGTTGGGGACGGCAGCGGAGAGGGGACATAGTGGCTGTGGATGGAGGAGAGAGAGGTAGACTCCACCGCTGTCGACGATGGTTGGTGGGGCAGCAGCGCAGCCAGAAACATCTGGTAGGTCTGTACGGAGACGCGGAAGAACAGACAGGATAGCGGGATGACTGGGAGACCGAGCCGGCGGGTGAGGTTTTGGTCACCGAACGCGTTGGTGTAGTAGTCCTTCGCCAGGATGTCTAGGAATCGGCCGTAGATGGCCGGGCGAGTGTTGTTGAATTTGCCGATGTATGCATGCTTCAGCCAGTCCACCAGCATCTCCGACCCTAATACCACGAGGAAGGGGCCAAGAACCTGGGCGAGAGTCGGTAAGAAGGAGTTCACGTTGCTGATGGACGCAATGATGGATGACGGGACGATGGTGAAGGACTGCGGTAGGATCGACGAGGCTGTTCGCGGAGGCGTTGACAACGGCGTGCTATTCGTGCTGGTAGAAGGGTTACTGCTGAAGCTGGTCCCCAGCCGACCAAAGAAGCTGAAAGCGCCGGTCTCTACGATATTGCGCGAGGCAATGATCGTCAGCATCAACCAGAGCTGGAACCGTTCCACGACATCGGCGCATGTCAGCTGGAAGAGGTTCTCTTTCTCGAACTTCTTGAATACCGTGGATTTGATTTCGACAAACTGGTTCGAGAGGAGCAGCGTAATCAGGGCGTTGGAATAGGAGTTGACCGCCACATTCAACGTCATGACTTGGAAGAACAGCGCAGTCGCATGGATCACGGTATATGCCAATGCAAGGAGGAAGAGTCCAAACGGTCTGAAAACCTTGCTCCGGCCATCAGGGCGACGTTCCAGGGCTTCGCGGGAAAACAGACATTCCAAGACATCCTGTCCGATGGCCGCGAACAGCCGATCGCTGACCTCGAGTACGTTGTAGATCACGTACAGCTTGATCGCAGCCTGGCCTCGAATCCAATGGTACATCCGACTGGCGTCAAAATACATCAGAACGCAACACGTCGCAATCATGAGTAGGCCCTTGAGAATGTCGGCCTTGTCATCGGGGAGTAGCGCCGAGGGAATGGATTTTTGTCTGCGATGCTGGCGTTTGTAATGCGTGTCAGAGCGGTGCCTCTTGCGCGGTTCGACAGCTCTGTTCTTGATCTCGCGCTCCACTGGCGCCGAATCTTGCCTTCCGGACGGCGCTCGAGACCGCCCTTCTCGCTCGCCATTCCTTGGTTGATCGTGAGACGATTCCACGGACCGGAACCTGCGCCATACTCTTCCAATGCCCTTGATGATGAACCCGGAGACGAACCGAAACTCAACGCCAAGATTCACCATCCAAGACTCGAGCAGAATGTACAGCGCCTTGACAAATCGCAACGGGAGAATTGTGAAAGAGTACAGCCACGAGTCCAAACAAGCCAAAATACCAAACCAGAGCACCTGCTCTATGGCAGGTGGCAGCATCAAGAAGTTCATCAGCCGCTCCAACTTCACGCGAGACGACTCATATGGGAAATCCGTCATGACGGAACGGTGAATATACAATGGTGAGGGTCGACCAGATGCAAGTTCCAGCTGCAAGTAGGTTGGCACCGACAAAGGGGGCAGAGGGATCGACGGCGGCATGGGAGACGGGAGCGCGGGCTCGCTGAGGTGCGGCGACGGACTGAGATGCTTGGGCTCTGATTCCCGACCCACGGCCAAGCGGTCCTGTTTGGACCGTGACGCCCATGTCTGGGCAAGTCGTTCGTTCGTGCCGGCTAAAGTTTGTCGGCGCGACGAAGTCGGTGTCGAAACCGTCCGCGCGCTTTGAGGGCGACTCCGGGTGGACGACGCGTGCTTGATACCCGGAAGAGCATCGAGCGGCTCCCTGCTTGGGCGACGTTTCGGCATATGTTCCAGCGGAGGCTTCATGTCATTCGACAACAGTGGCGAGTCATCTGCACTCTCCTGGTATTGTAGCGCGTTCGCACCATCCGAGACAACCCGTCGAGTCTGACCAGTCTCAGGCGCAGCCCGGTACGGAATCGACTGTGGCGACGACGTAAGCTCCTGGATCTTTTCTGGCGACAGCTTCAGCACCTGCTCGCGGTCCCCATCCTGGTTCCTGTGTGGTGAATCGTCCCTGGACCACTGGTGTAAGGAGGCCGCGACCTCAGGTCCTTCCAGGACATCCACGAGCGACGTCCGATGTGACGGGGCATTGTCCGCCCCAACCTGGCCCTCGGAATGCTCAAAAATCAGACCAAAGGCCCGGTCGTACGCGGCCGGATACGCACCGCGTTTCCGATCTCCGTTCAACGCTGGTTGTTCATGCCCGTTCTCGTTGTTACCAGATCCATCAGCTGCTGGGTTTGCGTCCAACCATCTCCAATCGGCGGTCCTCTGTGTTGGCCCTGGCGACCTCGCAGGCCCTCGCTGTACCACGTGTTCAGTCGTACCATTCGTCCGTGTGTTCTCGAAGTCTGTCGTGGGTGACGCTACGGTCCGTTGGAGCTTCCGACTTTTGGTTCTCTGAGTGCCGGTTTCGGGGCCAGCCCGGTCGGGACTTACGGGAACGCTGGATACAGTTCCCAGGTCGCTGTCATCTGGGCGCTTCGTGCTGCTGTTTGAGGGCTCGTCGGAGGTCTGGAGGGTAGTACGGGCATTCTCAACGAGAGGAGTCAAGGGACCACTGGCTCTGCGGTCAGTCTTCCCCGACGGGGAGCTCCTCGTGAGCTCGCCCTCGCTGGACGCAGGTGGCGGAGGGCGTGGTGATACCATGTCTGAAGGTAGTGATGCCCATGAGAGATGTAAATGAGACAGCGATCACCAAGGGATCAGAGACATGCTGCAGTCATTGTAATCCGGGGTATATGCGACTGACGGAAGTTCCTCTTGCGGGCGGTGGAGATCCCGTTATCGTGGCCTTTTTGCGGCAGGCGGTCAGGGTGCACGTGATATCATCATGTTCACTTTCTATCGAATAGATCGAAGTCCTGAAAATAAAACACTGATATGCGAATATCTATTGAATCTATCTATTGCCCAAAGACCCGCTGAGCAGAAATAGACAAGGGGCACCAAAAAGAATATGTCCAGCACAGATCGGGTATATGTTACATCATGCAAGAGCTCATCGTGAAAGAGTACCAGCCCCGATTTGTTCATTACACAGAAGATGATCCAGCTCTTCAGTCCGCCGTGTAAATCCTTCGTGAAGGATCTGCATCACGGTCCCTCGGGGTTAGAAGTGGTCTTGACGGTAGCCGTGCTGTGAGTGAGGATAAGGCTGCGGGGTGTAACCTCGCGCCGGAGGCAGGCCAGTACTGTATTCACTGGGCGAGTTGGAGCTCGCAGGATGCCTGCTTGGTGCGGGGGATTCCCGGGCCGAGGAGTTGAAGGCAACGTAACCGCCTCCTGAGGGTGCCGATTGCGACGTGCCGGTACGGTTGATCGGAGAGAATGTTCTTCCCATACTATCGTCCACGGGAGTGAAGCTGGTTTGCGATCGAGTAATGCTCGGGTTGGCAGGAGTAAATGTCCGCAAGGGGTAACCCTCTTCCGGTCGTGGCCCAGGAGTACCGCTGTGAACGGGAGAGAACATCCGAGCCGGTCCATCAGATGTAGCAGTTGCAGGGGTGTAGGAACGGCCTGTCGGATCAGTCATGGGGGTGTATGTGCGGTATGGAGCGTCATTTCCCGGGTACCCATTGCGGGATCCATAGGCTTCGCTTGGATCTCGATATCCGTTGGCAGAGCCCATGCGACTTGGTCCGCGAGTGGGTACGGATGGGGCAGGCGTGTAGGTCGGTCGGGACATGGGAGTCTGAGTGCGCTGCATAAGGTTGTTGGGAAGCGCGGGCACAGGTGGGGCGGGAGAGGGTTGACGGTCGAGGGGGCTGTATCCCGACACCACAGTAGTACCAGATAACGAAGCAGCATCTGAGAAGGCAGATGATTGGGTAACGCTTCGACTCAGTGGCGGCTTCTCGAATGCACCAAGGTCCGGTAGAGTTGGGTTCCGTTCGGGGCCAGCGGTCCCCGGACGAGAAGTATACGGCGGCAGTGTTGTCTGCGTCGTCGAGCGGGATATGCTAGCAACAGCAGGACCCTTGTCATCATCAAAGGTTGGTAACGTCGGTTTCCGGTCGATGCCCATGTTCGGGTTTGTTGGGGTGCGGTCCTGCAACTTCAAGCCCTTCGCTAAGGCTTTGTTGACCCTTCTATGCACAATGCGCTTAAGTCGGTTATTGATCTTGCGCCGGCAGTAGGCTTTCAGTGAACCGTCCTCGGACGGGATATGGTGGAACAAGAAGATCAAATAAAGAATGATGGCAAGCAAAAGCTTCAGAACGGACAAAACCCAGATGACCAACGTGAACAGCATACCGAAGAGGACCAATGCGCGGAGATTGTTCTCTTCGGCTAGAATTTTTACGTTGTCGAAGAATTGGACGACTCCTGGGGTGTCATCGTTGGCTTTATGTGCATGCTCACCGCCAGGGAGCAAGTCCATCCTCATGACGGAGTACAGAGTGATCGCGTTCACGACTTGGCGCGGTCCATCGGCGAAAACCGTGTTCATCCAAGCTAGAGACCAGTTAGCAACTGTCTAGGGACATCGGTCCGGACGCGACTTACATTCAAAAGAGAAGTACGCAAACAGAGCAACGTACTCGGCCCCCTTTTTACTTTTGGTCAGTTCAGCGAAGACGATGAAGCGGCGCCAACCGCGTCCACGCTTTCCTGGACGAATACTCTGGACGCGCACGGCAAGAGAATCCAGATAGCATTGCGCGATGCTTCCGGATCGAATTGCGCGAATGGCATGGAGCCATCGGAGCACCAAGAGCACAAACGAGATAATAATGCAGACGGCGAAGATCCATCGGGAAATGGTAAAGGGGATGGTCGGCTTGATCTGGCCGGCCCATCGAGAGAAGGCGAGTAGATTAACAGCGGTAAAGGTGTCGACGGCATAGACGGCCAAGGAGATGAGCAAGAAGACGTAGATGAAGAAGTAGGAGAATGGAGTCCAACAAGATTCCGACTTGAAATCATTCAGATTCTAGATAAAGGAGCTGTTAGTGGTTTCATCGCAGAGAACGAGGGGATTCAACTTCTTACGATGTAGTCCCATTTCTCCTCCATGGACACCGGGCCCTTTTCTCTATCACCACAACAAGGCATTGTTGCGACGGGGTGGCTCGGAGCGGGAACCAACGACTGACTTGGGTTGGGAGGTCGCAGAAAGAGAGGATGGACTTCGTCGGACCAGCCGGGCGAAGCCTCAATGAGAGACAAAGAGAGTGGAAGGGAGAAAGATGAATGAAGAGCAAAGAGTGGCAGTCCAGGAGAGGCGCCTGGAAGTTATGTTATGTATGATCGGCGGTTACTGAAGTGTTTCAGTGGAGCATGGCGGCTGGAGAAGCGAGAGCGGTTCACAGAAACAGTCGCGACAGGATAAGGCTATGTGACAGCCTATGGATCAAGCACCGCCAGGCTCGTCACACGACGACCATTGACCGGTCTCGTCGCGATGAGACAGCGACAAACGCTGCAGAAAGCACGGCCGATTCTATGGACGGATGGATGGTGATTGCGCAGAGGGGGGCGCCAAGATAGGGGTTGGGCGCGTGCGTGCAGGAGGTGGGAACACAGTGGATCGCAGGACGGAGAATGGAACCGCCTTGCCACACGAGACAGGCGATCAAAGAATGAGGGCGCGATCGATCTGACAGGGACAAAGAATGTAAGAAGTGGTGAAGATGAAGCGAGAGAATGTGTGTGTGGGTGGATGAGGAACAACGGAAGAATGACAGGCGAGAGTGGATCAAGCAGGGGGAGGGGACTGAAGAATGACAGAACAATCAGTCCTGAAGATCGCTTGGCTTGCAGCTAGGCTGAGACTGGAGGAATTGATCAATGAGTGAATGAATGAATGGTCCACGGAGGATGGATAGTGGAAAGATGAAACAACGGGGGAGAATGAAGGGGGAAGCGGAGGAGGAGAAGTTGGTGAGGTGGAGAAGCTTAGGTACCTCTAGTACTACTCGGAGTACCCTATGAAGTAAAGGGTTCGATGGTGCCAGGCTAACTTTGTGTCTCTTATCTGCTGTATACCTCCCGTGGAGCTTCGTATATCTCACCTGAACACACCCGAATGCATGATGATAACGTAGACTCTGTACATGTTCTCTTTTTGAATCCACTGTATCCACTGTCGACAATCCCTTATCCCCCTCCAGAGCTCGTATTGTTCCTCAGGATCCATAGATCGGAAGATTGTCCCCACGGGTTTCCATGGTTGGCCCACACTTAGGGCTGCTGAGTCATGTTCATTATCTCTCGCATAATTCATATTGCACAAGTAGTACACCAGTCAGTACCTTAGTATACAAATGGACAGAAGACAGAAGACAGAAGACACCTGACGCCATCCAGTCCACACATGCAAAACAGAAAAGTACCCATTCCAAAAATCACAGATACACGTCATCCCCATGTACATTGACTCCCCCGTATCCTGGCGGACCTGTCCTGCAACTCCTCGTCCGTCGCCAGGAATATATATTCCGGCCGGCCAAGGAGGAGGACAGGCCCTCCCAATCAACCCCACGAACAAAATCTTCAAACAACCACATCACACTCCCTTTCTCGGAGACAGTCGACTCCCCTGGGCCGCCCGGATGTTGGAAAGAGAAACCGTCAACTTCCGATTCTCGTCCGTCAACTCGCGGATCTGCTTCCCAGTCTGAATCATATCCTCCGACCGAGCCCTCTTTTCAGTCTCCAAGGCCACTCGAAGTCTTCGCACCTGCTCATGCAAGAGCGCTTCCTGATCTGAAGAAGGGGTCTGAGGCTGATTCTGTAGTTTTGCCATTGCCCGACGGAGATTCTCTATCTCCAAGTCCTTCTGCGCAACGGTTAACTTGGCCTGTTCGAGCGCCGTGCTGATGGACCCTATGTGGCCCGTCTGACGCTTCATGATTTCTTGAGCCCCGTCGCGATTCTCCCACTTAGACAGACGATTCTCGAGAACCTGGATGGTTTGCTGGGCCTGCGTTGCCTCCTCATGCTTTCGTTGCGCATCGCGCATGGCCATCCCAATCCGTAGCTGGAGATCGTTCACTTCCTCCGTCAGCTGGATGACCTGCAGTTCAGCTTCGCTCGCCCTCGCTCGCTGCTGTTCAAGGGTTGAATCGCAGGCGCTCTTGATGTCGTGAATGCTCTGTTGCATGCTTTGCTGCATCTTGGCCGCCGTCTCACGGGACTCGTTCAGCGCCTCGTTGGCTTCGTTAATTAGCCTCTCTGCGGTAGACTTGGTGTTTTCCAACTCTTGTTGCAAATACAGTGCCTTTCCCAAGGCCTCATCACGCTCCTGTTGAGCCGCGAATGATGGGCTCCGTGCTTCGGGGGAACAAGATCTTGATTCGAGCTCACTGCACCTGGACGTCAGCGCCTGATTTTCCGCCACTAGTCTCTGGTTTTCGGCCGTCTGTGCCTGGTGACGTGCGATCAAGTCCTCATGTTGTCGGTTGAGCCCGTTGGTTTCCCCGGACAGATGCTCGTGCTGGACCATGGCGTTGTGATGCTGGGCTTCTAGGAAATTGCACCTCTGCTGCAGTTCTTGGTATTGGGCAACGAGAGCACCGCGTTCAACCATCAGATCATTGTACTTCGCTTCGATTTCCTTGCATTGCTCAACGACAGTATCGCGTTCCGCCGTAATCCTTTGGACATTCGAGATCAATTCTTGGTGTTGTCGGGTCAGGCCTTTGTTTTGCTGATCCAGCTTCTGGTTCAACAACCCGAGCTCCACGACCTGGCCGACTAACTCTTCGTTTTCACGGTTGAGATGTTGTTCGCGGACAACCAGTTCCTGACACCTGGCATCGCTGCTTTCGGTAGGTTGAGATTCTGCTTCCTTCAAGCGTTTTTCGAGCATCCTAATGTTGACCTGGCATGTCAGCAACTCCGAAAAGCTACTGATTTCCGCTTCGAACATGGTCTCGATTTGTTCTTTGCTCTGCGACAACTCTTGCTCCAGCTCAGTGATACGGTCCTTCAATGCCTGCTCACTGGCCTGCGAAGCGGAGTCGTGTTGGTCTATGTCATTCCTGCTCGCCGATAGCTGTTGTTCCAACTGAGCGATCTGGTCCCGCAGAGCCTTTTCTTGGGCGCTGGAAGAGTCTTTGCTGTCTGACAACTTTTGTTCTAGCTGGGTGATGTGATCTTGCAGAGACTTCTCCCTGGCTTGAAGAGCGGAGTCGCGTTGGTCGATGGTATCCTTGCTTGATGAGAGATGCTGCTCCAACTGAGCGATTTGGTCCTGGAGAGCCTGTTCCTTGGCATCGAAGGAGTCTGGTTTACTCGCTGCCAACTGTTGTTCCAACTGAGCGACGTGATCTTGTAGAGTCTTTTCCCTGGCCTGGAATGAGTCGGTTTGCTTGTTGAAGCCCTCTTTAGCCTCTGACAACTGTTGTTCCAACTGAGTGATGTGATCTTGCAGAGACTTTTCTCTGGTCTGGAAAGAGTGGTTTTGCTCGTTGAGGCCCTCCTTGGACTCGGACAGTTGTTGCTCCAACTGGGTAATGTAGTCTTGAAGAGACTTCTCCCTAGTCTGGAAAGAGCTGTTTTGCTGGTTGAATCCTGCTTTAGTGTCTGACAATTGTTGTTCCAGCTGGGAGATGTGGTCCTTCAAGAACGCCTCCGTGAGGTTGAATGAGGCGCTCTTCTCGTCGAATTCATTCTTGGTTTCCGATAAGTGATGTTCCAACCGAGCGATGTGGTCATTCAACGACTTCTCCGTCGCATCAAAGGGTGTCTTTCCTTGACTTTCGAGCTGTTGTTCCAACATGGCGATGCGGTCGTTGAGCGACTTCTCCTTCACATCGAAGCAAGTTCCTTGTTCATTGAAGTCTTCCATCAAAGCCTCGAGTTCCACATCCTTCTGTTGAAGTCGATCCTTCAATGTCTCAATGTTTACTTCCTGACGCCGAATCTCGAGGGAGGTCTTCTCGCTTTCTTGACCCTCGCTCTCGTGCAGCTTATACCGGAGGATGGAGAGGTCGGAGTCTCTGCTGGCGATTTCCTGTCGCAGCTGTGGAATCACCGTCCACTGACAGGAGCACCAAGGAGTGACTGTGACGGCAGGACGGGAAGACAGCTTCTCGATCTCGATTTTGTCTTCATTCACCTTTCTGTGGTACTTCTGGAGGAGCCTTTCACCATCCTGGATCTGTCTGTGCTGCTCAAGGAGCTTCTTGTTGGCAGAACTAAGCTCGACGTTTTTGGTGAGAAGGAGATACTTGATGTTGGCGATCTGCTCATCGTACGCGCTGACCAAAGTGTGGAGATCCCTTTCGCGTTGAATGATGGGAGGGTTGCTGGAGAATATTCTGATGGCGCGATTGTAGAGAGGCGTTTGGGTGAATGCGTGAGCCGCGAGAATAACGAGGGCGAGGACTACGAGGAAGACTCCGGTCCAGGCGAGGATCAGCCGGTTCTTGATCTCGCTTTCGATAAAGTCGTTGAACACGAAACGCGCCTCAAAATCCGCACGTATGCCGGCCGCGTCTTCCTGTCCGAGGCAGTAATGCGTCTGGAGGACTCGCAGGACAGACATACGCTGGCCCTGGCGCAGGCGCTCGATAGAGTCCATGCAGTACATCGTTTGAACAAAGTCGCTGTAACGGAAGCCGGTGATAAAGCCGCTGAGATACCAGTACGCTGGCCTGATAGATGATTTGTACATGATTGTGAAAAAGATGATTGTAGGAAGGATGCGAGAGATCGAGTGGAGGGGCTTGTTGGAAGGGAAGTACCAGTCCCAGATTGATTTGATGATGCGTCCAGCCAGTGTGATTCGAGGGATTTTCACCGAGCCTTTGGCCCAGTCGAGTACGAGATGTAGTTCATACAAGGAACGCACCATCGATAGCTGGATAGTGAACCAAGTAATGCCGTAGAGGAGCTTCAGGATGGGGAAGAAGATCTTCTTGTAGATCCACCAGAGGAGATGATTGAAAGAGTCCCAGAAGCCAAAGATGAGAGTGAGGAGGACCATGACTCCCACAACAAGACCGGATTCGGCAGTGAGGTCGATGATGAAGAGTTTGGCGAGGTCTGTGGGAAGTTCTGGCTCCACGGCTCCGAAGAGGAAGATCTGCTCTGCCGGGGAGGTCATTGTGATGATGATGGTATGAGGGAGGAGGAGGGGGATGAGGATGAGGAGACACCCAACCAATGTTGGGTGGAGGTGGGAGGATGTGAAGATTGAGACCAGGATTGTTGTTGTATGGATTGACGAACAAGCCAGTCGAGAAAGAAGAGGTGAGAATGGAGATAGGAGGAGGAGAAGGAGGGAGGGAGGGGAAAGGAAAGGAACAGAAGATGAGAAGCAGAGGGGTAGATATAGGAAACGAGGGAGGCAAAATGGGCGTGGATGATGGCAGTTCCCAAGTGTGAGAGACAGTGAAAGAGGCTGTTAGGAGTGAAGTTGGTCTCTACGTCGCGGTGATCCAGTGAAGATGACTTTAGGCTTATTGTTTGATATCGACGCCCACAACAAGTGATTAAGGGAATTTCAGTATACATTTGGGCATGGAGCACAATATGTACCCTACTAGTAGATAAGCCATAATATTCTAGGAGAAGGTCATCAAACAGAAGATGTTCAATATGTTATAGAGGATGACAACATGTTATAGGAGCGATTGAGGTGCAATCAGTCCTACTATCTAGTACATACTACAAGCTCAGATATCACTGTCGTGAATAAGCTATCAGCCAGATGGCACTTTTCTCAATCACCACATACTAGTAAATACTATTCTAGTGAATATAGACATGATTCTTGCCTGCTCTATATGGTTCTTTGTATACAGTGACTGATGTCCCAATCGGGTTAGGGCGTGTGATGACTCAGCATACGATCCAGCACTGCTGATTGGCCCGAGACAGCCCATTGCCTCATTCGGACGGCGCAAGCTGCAGCGAACAAGCAGAAAAGAACTTCAATTCAACTTCACTGCAATTCTCTCAACCTGCCAAATTCCTCCATCCGCACGGAACCCCCCTCGACCACCCTCTCGTCGAGAATTGCCACCGGAGTGGACAGCTATTCACGCACGGCCGAGTCCATCCATATTACCTCACGATCCACGCGCCGACTTCTCTCCCACGTCATTCGTCAATCGAGTCCCCGATTGCGTCCTTCCCAGTCCCGCCGAGAGAGCCTGAGACCGACACTAGACCCTCTACGTGAGAGAGAGAAAGAGTGAGATTGATTGCCGCCTGGTCCAAATATGTTCCTTTGGTAGTCTCTTCGCCGCTTCTTTCTTTTCTTTTCTTTCCTGTGCTCGCCTTTCCTCCCCACCCGGTGATGGCTACACCCTTTGCCAATCGTCTTCTGGCCACCCGGCCGATCGTCTTTGGTTTCGTCAAATTGCTTCTTCTTGCCTTCTCGCATCTCCCTGTTGTCGCTGCCGTTCCTGCGCGCTATACGATCCGCTCCGAACTCGATCCGAAGCCCCCAGGGGACCCGAGCCTATGGTTGTATCTCGGGGTTGCCGCCGCCCTCGTCCTGAGTGGCGGCGCATTCGCCGGCCTCACCATCGCTTTGATGGGCCAGGTAGGTCTTGTCCATAATGCCTATATCCTATCGGAAGATTCCTAACAATTCTGTGTCCGCAATAGGATGAGGTCTATCTTCAAGTCATCCAAACCTCCGGTGAAGCCTCCGAACGCAAAAACGCCGCCAGTGTCTTGAAACTCCTCAAACGGGGAAAGCATTGGGTCCTGGTGACTCTCCTCCTCAGCAATGTCATTACCAACGAAACCCTCCCCATCGTCCTCGATCGCTCGCTAGGAGGAGGATGGCCCGCGGTACTGGGCAGTACCGTCTTGATTGGTAGGAAATTCCCTCCATCTCAATCTCTCGCGTGCCTAGACTGAGCCATTAATCTCCAGTTATCTTCGGTGAAATTGTCCCCCAGTCTATCTGCGTTCGCTACGGCCTCCCCATTGGAGCTTGGATGGCTCCCTGCGTCCTCACCCTCATGTACATCATGTCCCCTGTCGCGTGGCCCATTGCCAAGCTCCTCGATAAGCTCCTCGGCGAAGACCACGGCACCATCTACAAGAAGGCCGGACTCAAGACATTAGTGACCCTGCACAAGACCCTCGGAGAGGCCGGGGAGCAGCTCAACTCTGATGAAGTCACCATCATTAGCGCCGTCTTGGATCTCAAGGAGAAGGCGGTTGGCAGTATCATGACTCCCATGGAGGATGTGTTCACCATGTCCGCAGACCAGGTGCTGGATGAGGAGACCATGGATATGATTCTTTCTCAGGGGTACTCGCGGATCCCCATCCATGCGCCCGACAATCCCCTCAACTTTGTCGGCATGCTCTTGGTCAAGATGTTAATTACTTACGACCCGGAGGATTGCAAGCGCGTCCGCGACTTCGCTCTGGCGACTTTGCCGGAGACTCGCCCAGAGACAAGCTGTCTGGACATTGTCAATTTCTTCCAAGAAGGCAAATCCCACATGGTCTTGGTCTCCGAGTACCCGAGTGAAGATCGCGGTGCTCTTGGTGTTGTCACTCTGGAAGACGTGATTGAGGAATTGATCGGCGAGTACGTTGTGGGCCTGGACAATCTCGATTGCAGGATTAGCGGGAGCGCTGACACACATCTAGGGAAATCATTGACGAGTCCGATGTTTTTGTTGACGTGCACAAGGCCATCCGGCGCATGACACCCGCCCCCCGGGCTCGCGTTCCGAAGGGCAAGATTGTAGAGGAGCCCCCCATGCTCCCGCCGCAAACTCAGGGAAAACTAGTTGACGTGGATGGTGACACTGATCACGCGTCGAGTGACCGCCGTCGGAGCTCGGTGGAAGCGCCCCTGCCCAGATTCCAGATCCGCAAGCAAATGTCGGACAAGAATTCCGACTCCGTTGAAGGCTGGTTTACCCAGCGTGGAGCGACAGACGAGATTCGCGAACATCTCAAGCACCTCGGACCATCTAACCTAGCCAGCCGCCCCCGTCAGACACGCTACCAAAGCGTGAAGATCAAACGAGCCAATGCCGCCTCTCCCACCCGATCTACCCAGACTGATATGGACTCCGGCCAGAGTACTTCTGATTCCCATCTCCTATCTAGTAATTCCACGGGCTTAACAGGGGGCATCGGTGCGGGGCTGGTTCATTCGGGCATGGACGCTCGGGATGGAGCCTACGCCTTGCGGATGGGGTACGGCAGCACCGGCACACACAAGGTCACCGATACCGGGATACAGACCAAAGACCTTCCTACCCTGTCCATCCCGGAGGCCGTCCATGAAGAGCAGGATGAGCACCCTGCCATTCCGAGTGCTGCCGTCAGCGAAGAGTCGACCGAATCCCCGGCCTTGAATGTGGACCGTCCCAAAACTGGAAGCAGTTACCAACATCAAGGTCCCGCGCGCAGCGGGAGTATCACGGAACAAGTGATAGATGTCAATGGAATCCGAAAGGTCGTCCTCCACACCACGAGTACAAGCTCCTCAGAGAGCTCCTCCAAGCATAAGTTCCCGGTCCGTCAAAA
This sequence comes from Aspergillus terreus NIH2624, assembly GCF_000149615.1. Taxonomy (NCBI): domain Eukaryota; kingdom Fungi; phylum Ascomycota; class Eurotiomycetes; order Eurotiales; family Aspergillaceae; genus Aspergillus; species Aspergillus terreus. Next base: position 1,230,629 of record NT_165931.1, on the reverse strand, counting down.
TGGGGAGGTGTTGGACCTGGATGATAATACCAAGCCGAGCACAAACGGAGCGAAGAAACGACGTCGTCGCCGCAAGCGTGGGAACAACTCCAAGCCCGATGATCACGGCGACGAACAGTCCCCTCTACTGGGAGATAGATAATGTTAATGTTGCAGGTTACGTCCGTCCTCTGCGGGTCAGAGCCCTCATTCTCGTTGTACTCAAATGAGCATTGCACGGAAGCTGTTTATACAGGATAGTTCATAGTATATTCCATCCCGAGTCCTCTTTTGTGATGGACTTCTTATCGTGGGAATCAAGCACCTACTGTCATGTCAACTACTAAAGTACGTACGAACTAAGGACCGTTGCCAGCCCTGTGTAGCGATAGGTAATGCGACCTCCATCAGATGACCATCGCAACAAGCATATTCTTCATTCAACTTTTGTCATGCCATGAGTGTCTACATGTCATTCAACCATAACTCCATGAACTGTCCAAAATATGCAGGAACAAAAGCAACCCAGAGCATCACGGTAATTCATAAACAGGCCGCAGCCAATATACGCATGAAATCATTGCAGGAGAGGATCCTAGAGTATCGTTAGCTATAGTTCACACAATAACATCAGCAGACGAAACATACCCGGTAGTGTTTCTGGTTGTTGGCCGCCCGGTTGACCCGAGCGGTGTATCTCAGCTCTTGTCGGATAGCACGAGTACGCTCCTTGCGCTCGTTTGTCAAGGCTTCCCGCTTCTGACTGTCAGTAGCACCGACCATGCCGGAGCCACCGTTGGCACGGCTGATGACGGCGCGGTTCTGGTTGCGGCCGCGGGGCTTCTCCTCCTCCTCGATCTCGCCGTTCTCGATCGCCAGCTGGCGTGCGATGCGTTCCTCAGCGGTGGGGTAGTTGTGCAGGTTCTGGCGGTAGTACCGGGCGAGAGAGCGGTGGCCGACGCTACGGCCGGACGGGAGATGCAGCTCGTACTCGGTTCTGTAGACCGCCGAGCCGCCCTTGGTGTCGTCGATTTCGTCGTCGTCAACAGAAGAAGCCGACGTCTCCGTCTCCCAGCCCTCGTCCTCTTCGCCATCCACCTTCACACCCCCGTCCTCAGCCGTCTCGCTGGCGGTGGACATGGCGTCCTCGTTGTCGGAGTAGGTGCTCCGGAAGTCGTAGTACTGACCGATCTCGACCTGCTCGTCTTCCGACTCGAACGCGATCATGCAATGGCCCTTGTCGCGCATGTGGGTGCGGGCACCCGCCGGGTTGTTCCGAATGGCATGACAGTAAAGACACTCGCTGTTCTCGTTGATCTTGCGCCACAGGTAGTGAATGAGACCCTCCAGATCGACGAGGTAGTCTCGCTCGGGGATAAACATGCCGTGGGTCTTGAACATGTGCTCGGTGTTGTCCTGCAGACTGGCGGACTTTTCGGCACAGAACAGACAGCGCGAGGACGAGAATCCATCCGCCTCCGTGACCTCCTCGTCCTCGTCCTCCTCGTCGATCGTGGCGTTCTTCATCTGCTCCGTGACCTTGGACACCTCCGTCTGCTCCCGCGGCTTGTTAATGGGCTCCCCGAGGGAGAACGTCGAGCTCATGACGGACGAGGCATCGTCCGCGCCGTCTCTGAGCATGCGTGCCTCGCGGGCCCTGTGCTTGGAGCTCTTGATGTGGTTCTGGTACGAGTTCTCGCTGTAGAATGTCTTCTGGCAGGCGACGCAGGTCTTCTCGTAGGACGCCTTGGCGGCGGCGGCAGTCGTGGAGGCCTTGGCGGCGAGGACCTTCTCGTTGAAGGTTTCCTGCGACACAGGCGGGAGAGAGGCAATCCGGCGTTTCATGTTGTACAAACTAGAAGAATTCTCTGTCAGAGGGTCTGTGGGACTGACTTGGAGAGAGTCAGAACATACTGCCAATCTTTGCGCATGTGGTCCCGCTGGGCATCGCTGCCGCGGAAGGCCACCAGGCAGGTGTTGCAGGTGTAAGGCAAGGTGGTCGTCGGGGCGTTGGGATCCATGATTGCTGGTGGTAGAATCTCAGGAATGACAGCGGAAAACAGTATGATAAAAAGCGAAGCGGGGTATCAAGTCTTCAGCACCCAACAACAGGGAAAAGTAAACACGAAACCTAGGTCCAATAAGAGATAGAGTAACTGTAGAGAAGAGGAAGAGGAGGAATAAATCCGACGGTGATAGTCGCCACCAAAGATGATCAATAATCAGCCGTTACTCATCGAGAGTCATCGAAATCGCACAAAATCATTCTCGCCGCTTGCCGCTTTTAGAAAAATGACGTTCCCCCCGCCGCCAGGCCTGATCGGGCCTAGCGCTGGCGGTGCGGATCATCCTCCGTCCCGCGGATGCTGAGTCATCTGATGCACGGACCTGGTGTTGGAGGCGCTGATGGCCGTTGTTCCCCAGAGAGATCTACCGTTGCCATCTACGACAACAACCACGGAGATCGCGACTTTTGCATTCTTTCTGGAGTGGAGCGATTCAGACGCATCTGCTGATTACTTGGTCTGCGGATTCAGGAATGCTTGCCGGTCTGCGAAGATGACCCGGCTCCGCGGAGCTTCCGTGAGCTCCTATGACGCTTCGCATAGTGGTGGCATGGACAGGTCTCCATCGCACCGCTCCAAACTCCCACCCAACGCCCCTGGTGTGATAGTTGAGAATACAGTCGATGTTTCGGATCCTGCGCAGGTTCTTTTGTGGTGTCGGGATGAGCGTCGACGGCAGTTCAACCTGCTAGTTCGCAGGTTAGTGTTCATTGAAACGAGTGCAACATGGCAGATTGGGACTAAGCTGAGCGGCTTGCAGGTACAAGAACCAGCTTCTTCACGGATGTCAAGACCCCGGATGCCAAACACCGACATGTGCTAGCTACCGCAAACGAGTGAGCGAAGGACCATATCGTCGTTACACCGAGCTGAGCGCCCGCACCCTGGCATGCTATTTGGCCAGTCTGGATAACGCGGAGGCTGGACTATGTCGCAACACCTCTAGAGCCTCATCAGACTTCACGCCCCAAGATAGTCATCGCCGATCAAAGCGACGGATTCCTACTGTTGAGACGAGGGAACGGAACGGTCGAGTGGCTGTAGGTGATGGGGCTATGGCGGGGCGAACGCTGCTGGATAAAGATACAGAGACCTCTGGCACTGGAGTCAACGATGCAACATCGCCGTCTGGCATGGAAATAGGCCGGAAGAGCGATGCCTTCCCGGAGGACGAAAGTCGCGGAATTCAGCAGCTGAAAGACCCCAAGTCTTTCACCCAGAACCTTTTCGATACCCTTTCTTTGCGAATGATCGAATGGCTTCCTTTGCGTCGGTCCCCAACCCATACCGATACTGCGCCTGATCGCGCAGGGGCGCGAACGAGAACGTTTTCACCAAAACCAGACACTCCTCACAGCAGTTATCAACGTTCTGAAAGGCCCCGCCGGAACCGGGACCAGCCATCCCAGTCAACCCAGTTGAACGGTAGCAACGTGCACACGCCGTCTTCGCGGCATGGCGGAAGTCAGTCGACGGCTCTGGAGTTGAGATTGCCCTGCCAGCAGATCAAACGGGTGTCCTTGACGGATGTGGACCAGTGGCGCCAAAGCCCGCGATCGAGCCTGGAAGAAAAAACACATACCGAACTGAAGCCCGCCCGGAAACTGTCCATCAACACGCAACCAAACGCCGACGAGTCATACAATCTACCTTCGCCGCCCGCTCTGAAGCACCGCCCGCAGAAACACCGAGGGCGAGCTGGTGAACAGCGAAAAACGGAGCGGCGCGTCTCCTGGGATGGCGCGAAACTCCTCAATGATGTTGAACGTTCAGACTCCGAAACGTACCCTCCTGTCAAAGCGGACCAGCATCCTGTGGACTTTCAATCTCCCAGCGACCGCAAACCTCGCCGCAGGGAGAGACGCCGCAAACGAGAGATATGTAGTATCCAGTCGGTCAGCCACCTCTCGGGTGAGATTGTCGATGGTTTGAGCCAGATCATGGCTCTTACCGACGATGAGGCCGATCGATGGAGACATGAACTGGAGTATATAGAATCGACTGGCGCGTTTGAGGATTCCGAATGGCGTTTCGCCACGTCCCGTCAGCGCGAGGTTTTTACATTTGTTGCACAGAGTGTTTTCTATGCACTTGGCAATACAAAGCATGTTCTACGATCGTTTCGCCTTCACACGGCTGGACCCGGCGAGATGATTGAACATGGTACTGGTACTACGTCCAGACTTGATTTGCAGCAATTACAACCTTCGCTGCGCAAACTCTTCACCATATGCCCCAAGGATCTTGTGTTTCACAGCCTTTGGAGTGCGGTGGAGACGTTGTTTATCCCCCCAAAGGAATTGTCCACTACAGGCCGACAATCTCGGCGTTCTTCATGCAACTCCACCAGCAGCGCGCCGGCAGCGCCGATAATTCTTCGACGGACCTCTGATTCGACGAAAAGTGAGCACATTAATGATGAAAATGCAGCTGACATCGCGACGATTGCCTTCTTTGCATTGGCTAGCTCCCTTCCAGAGGTCGATGCACCCACCTGGCGTGGGATTCTTCAGATGCGTGCTACTGGAACTGTGGCCTCCAGCTCTGAGATGCAGAAGCTGCCTCTTCGCAGTTCGCGTCTGGTTGTCGAAGCGACAGATATGCTGGAGCATGAACTCGCTTTGCGGCTCGTCAACCGCCTCGTCCGTGCTCTTACGGCCCGGGTGACTTATCACGAGATATCGAAAGCCCGTCAAACATATCCCAACGATACTGCTACTAAACAGAAAAGGAATGTTCTGGACCTTTTGATCAGCAACCTCAGTGAGCATCAGGGTCAGGTCACGGCCGAAAACAAGTATATGGACCGTCAGCAACTCCCCGGTACGTCCGCTGTTATCACTGAGTGGCTTCGTACCATCCTATTGAAGGAGTGGGATGGAAACCCGGACATTGCAAAAGGGAGCACAGTGGGAGGGGCCGTGCAGATGCTGTCTCTACTGTACAAAGAGAGGAGCCGCCTGGGCCTCATCCCGGAAGATTTCCATACGCCATTTCTTTCCGAAAGACTGGAACCGATGGAGATGCCGGTGGAATGGATCGAGCGACCACCCAACAATAGACGACTCCATCTGTTGTCCTATTCTTTTCTCTTTCCCCCGTCCGCCTTGGTGATCTACTTCCGTGCCCTGAATTATGCCGCCATGTCCAAGTACTACGAGGCCGCGATGACAACCACGCGGCATGTCACGCAGACCGCGTTTGGGGCAATTCAAATCCAAAATGATGTCGGTCTCCTGGCGCGGATGAAGACGTCGATGACGACGTACTTGGTGTTGGTGGTGAGGCGTGACAACGTGCTTACGGATGCTCTGAATCAACTTTGGCGGCGTGAACGACGGGAGCTTATGCGGCCGCTCAAGGTGCAAATGGGCATGGACGAGGGCGAGGAGGGCCTCGACCACGGGGGCGTTCAGCAGGAATTCTTCCGCGTCCTCATGGCCGAAGCACTGGATCCGGGATATGGCATGTTCACCATGGACCAACGCACTCGCATCTCCTGGTTTCAGCCACGCTCGTTGGAACCGCTCTACAAGTTTGAGCTTCTCGGGCTGTTTATGTCGCTAGCGGTCTACAATGGGGTCACCCTTCCGGTCAACTTTCCGACCGCGTTTTACCGTAAGCTCCTTGGCCTAAAGGTGAAGCACCTCGACCATATTCGGGACGGCTGGCCGGAATTGACCAAGGGGCTGGAGGGACTGCTCACGTGGCATGACGGCGACGTTGGGGATGTCTTCATGCGGACTTATGAGTTCAGTTTTGAGGCGTTTGGCAAGATCGAGACGGTCGACATGCAGCAGGTGGACCGGGATGCGGCATGGCCGTCCCCCTTGGTGCGGTCGCGCGCTGGGAGCCCGCTGCGACCGTCCCCTTGGCCTGAGGTGCACCGACAAACGGACAACGCGAGCTTGAGCCCACCACTATCGACCGCTGGCGAGGTGCCTGAATCACCCGACGACATCGCCAAGTCTCTGAATGGATCTGTGCCGATTCAGTCGTTTACACCCCCCGTGGAAGAGGCGCCGTTGGTCACCAACCGCAATCGAACCCAGTTCGTCAAGGACTATATCTTCTGGCTGACCGACAAGTCGATCCGCCCGCAGTTTGAGGCTTTTGCGCAAGGGTTCTACACGTGTCTTGACCGGACGTCGCTGTCGATCTTCACGCCGGAAGCGTTGAAGACGGTGGTGGAAGGGATCCAGGAGATTGACATGCTAGAACTAGAGCGCCATGCGCGATACGACGGCGGGTTTGGACCGAGTCACCGGGTGATCCGCGACTTTTGGAGCATTGCTCGGAAGTTTTCGCCGGAGAAGAAGGCGCAGCTGTTGGAGTTTGTGACGGCCAGTGATCGGGTGCCAGTCAATGGAATTTCGAGCATCATGTTTGTGATTCAGAAGAACGGAGTGGGAGATGCTGTGAGTTGACTTGATCGTCTTATACGGATATACTGATCTACTGATACTGACCATGAACAGCGACTTCCGACCAGCTTGACCTGTTTCGGGCGACTTCTTCTCCCCGAGTATTCATCCAAGGCGGTGCTGGAGGAGAAGCTGGACAAGGCATTGGAAAACGCCCGGGGATTCGGGGTAGCATGAGCGGATTATGTGTATATCCTTGCATTGGGTAGTTTATCATTTTGGTCTGTCTGGGTTGTGCATGGTCTTGTAGACTGTAGGGAGTCTCGTACTCGGTATACTTCGTATAGAGTGTGAGTCAGTCGGGCGACGTTCCTCCGATGTGGCGATGGGTGATTTGTCCTGGATGACCCAGCAGAAAAGTCTGGACGGCCGAAAGTCAACCAGCAATTGAATTTTCAGTGCCAACAATTTCCGGTTGACTGTTAAACAGTTCCTATCCTTGGGTATACTCACTAGGGCAGGGATATACCCCCCACGTATCGTGACTAACCCCGCGACTACCTAACTCTTACTTCTCCCGCATTTCTCATTCTCTTTCTCAACCTCAATCAACTCTCCCTCTCTTCACTCACTATTGACGTCGCCATGCCTCCCATCGTGCACTGCGTTCGCCACGCCCAGGTACTCACCCTTTACCGTCCGCGGGATACAGAGACTAACAGATCCAGGGCGTCCACAACATCTCGGTCGCCAACCACGTCATCCACGACCCCCTCCTGACGGACCTGGGCAACGAGCAATGCCGCCAGCTGCGCGATCGCTTCCCCTTCCACGACCGCATCGACCTGGTGACGGCGTCTCCCCTTCGCCGCACCATCTACACCGCCCTGCAGAGCTTCGAGCCCGTCTTCCAGCGCCGCCCGGATCTGAAGCTGGTCCTGCTGCCGGACGCCCAGGAGACGAGCGACGTGCCCTGTGACACGGGCAGCGACCCGGCCGACCTGCGCCGCGAGATCGACGCCAAGCAGCTGCCCGTCGACGCCGAGTACGTGCACGACGGCTGGAATAACAAGGAGGGCCGGTACGCGCCGACCACGCACGCAATCAAGGAGCGCGCCCGCGCATGCCGGCGCTGGCTGAAGGCGCGCCCGGAGAAGGAGATTGTCCTCGTCACGCACGGCGGATTCCTGCACTACTTCACCGAGGACTGGGAGGATAGCAGTAAATTCCAGGGTGCGTCTTTGTCTTTCGTCTTTCGACTCTTGCGTGGTGAGCATGGAGGATACTGATGAGTGTAGGCACCGGCTGGACCAACACCGAATACCGCACATACACCTTCTCCGCGGAGGAGCACACGGACGACCTGGAGGGCTACCCGCTGGACGGCGACAACGCCACCCTCGTCGAGACGCTGGAGTCGCGCCAGCGCCGCAACAAGGCCGGCCCCATGCCCGACCGCGACCAGCAGCGCGTGCTGTACAGGCTCGGCACGCAGGGCTGGGATGACCAGGGGCTGCAGCTGAGCACGGCGGAGCGCGAGGCGGCCAAGGTGTCGGAGGTCGGCGGCCCGAAGATGTGAACTGTCGACGAGGGATCCTGGCCGAGGGTTTGGTCTGATGGCTGTGCTGCTTTGTTTGTAGATAATGGATGATACATACATTGTTAGATGAATAGAATAGACCGTGGTCCTTGTCGGTTGTTTTGATTGTGTAGACAAAGGGATAAAGGGGTTTGTGTATGGTATTGACCGGGTGAGTACAATGGGTTTATTGGGACAAAGAGGCAGACAGATATATAAGGGTCGATGTGCGGGGAAGATTGTAGAGATCAGACAGCGACATCAGACAGAAACAGAAGACATAGAGTGCCAGGTGAGTCTCCCACCCACAGGCTGATCGTTGACGCATGTCCAGGTTCGATCACTATCTATATGAAGATGAGGTATATGAGTGGTGAGTGCTCCTCCCCGAGAACAGCTGACAGCGCCAGGCGACAACTACAATTATGAGACCGAGTCGAGATATATATATTACGAAAAAAAAAAAGCCTAAGTTACAGCCCTTCCCTGGACGGATCTCTACTGATTCATGCAGGAGTTGTATCGATTCATGTCTATTTGAATATACTATGGAACAAACTCCAGGTACGCCCCCATATATGGAATGGCTTACAGAACAGGCTCCCACAACGGACTATATACGAAAGTAAGAGTGAACGAAAGGATGAAAGACAGACTAAGTTTCTTTCCAAGTCGCGAACATGATCAGAGCTAATCAACTTGCAGTGCAATTCCGACAATCAAAGCTGTATATCAGCGGCTGGGTGGGCGGGCATCTTTTCGCCTCAAGACTTAGTGGTGAGTTGTCTGTCCCTATGTATCTACTACGGTTATAGATATGCACAGCTTGGGACTTTACTTGTGACACTGTTTTATAGATCAGACTATGTCTAAGTGAGCCCCTACTCAGACAAAGACTTACTGACGTGACACTAGATCTATCGCTCCGTACGTTGTCGACAAGATACATCCCGAACGATATTGAACAGGATTTTTCCCTCCTCTCAGGAGCATTCGCTCCTCAACACTCCATGACAAACTTGAACTTATTTATCCTCTCGTCGGAAGTTCTGCAAGCAATGAATCATGTTCATCATCCTGAGTTCCAATAGTATCACCATCTGTAAACATAGCTGTAAGGCCATCGTGCTTAAGCAGTGGTAGTAATGAATAAACACTGCCTCTCCCAGCTGTCCCTGCCACGTCATTCAACATATGTATTATAAAACCAACTGCAGTCGTCACAAGCATACTCTGATAGGATCTTTGCCCTACTCACGTGCAGTCGCGGGGCGGTGTTGATCAGCATCAGCATCTATAAAACGCAACATGCACTGAGCTGACAGAAACAACAACATCCATCTCAAAATGAATCTCTTCCATCTTGCCGTAGGCGCTCTCATCGGCGCTGCATGGCCCTTATGGTCCCGAATAAGAAACACCATCTTCTTGCCCCAGGTTGACCTGGGCTACGAAATCCACGAGGCCCTCTCCTACAACGTAAGACAACTATATCCCACCGAGACAAACTACTAACCCTTAAACCAGCACACAACCGGACACTTCACCTTCCGCAACATCCGCTACGCCCAGGCGCCCATCGGTGCCCTCCGGCATGCACCCCCCGTCGCACCAGCCGGTACAAACCCCGAGGTACAGCGAGGCAACGAAAGCCGGATCTGCCCGCAGGCCTCGCAGGACATTCCCGGTACGACGGAGGACTGTCTTTTCCTGAACGTCATCGTCCCTCGGAGCGTCTTCAACAGACGCGGAAAATGCAAAGCGGACGTGACGCTGCATTTTGTGTAAGGCCCCCTCTACGCCGTATGTTCTGACTCTGCTGACGCGTGTAGCATGGCCAACGATGTACCTGGTGCGATCGTCGATAAGGAGAGTCGTTTCCGCGAGGGACTCGGGGAGAACGTCTTTGTTAGTGCGAATTACCGGCTGGGACGCCTGGCGCAGCTGGAGCCGTCGCTGGCTGGGGAGCTCGGCGGTGACTGTGCGGATTTGGGGTGTTTAGATCGGGGGCTGGCGGTGGAGTGGGTGAGGAAGTATATTCATCTGTTTGGGGGGAATGGGAAGAGGGTGTTTACGATCGAGACTTCATGGTCTTGATGCTGTTTCTATGGTTTCATGGGAAGTCGAGGGTCGTGGACATCTTGGGGTACATACTAGACACCATTGTGAGAGGCTACTGCTATAATGCAGAAATGTGATAGTATTGTGACAGGGGTATATCAGTTCTATAATTTAAAGAGAACGGCACAGCTAAAGAGCATACGGCTTGATCGGGGGCTCTTCGTCCGTCCCAAACGCCAACTTTAAGACATCTAGGACGCCCGCAACCATGGTGGTCTCTGTACCGAGAAAGTCATCGATCGTCAGCCCCGGCGGCAAGAATTGGCCGCAGACGGCGTCCAGATCGATCCGCGATGGTTCACCAGGTCCGTCATGCGTCAATGCATCGACCACCAACGCCCACGCAACAGGATTCACCAGCATACTCTCATGAGTATAAACACTCCCGGCAATCTGGCCCGGACACACTAATTGCACCTGGTTGTTGGTCACGCCGACGGCGCGGGCATCACGCAGGAAGGCGGACGCCTCCGTCCCGATCTGCGGCTGCACGACCTCATCCAAACTCGAGTACAGCGTCGTCGTGGGGACGTAGGCGGAGTCGCCGCCGTTGCTGCGAAGCGTGCGGAGCAGGCTGGTGTTATGGGCTTGCTGGATCAAGGACGGCGTGCAGAGCCTAGACGGGAATCCAGGACAGGGACCGCCCATAAGTGTGCCGTGAAAGTCCGGGCTGACGGGCATGAAATCCTGCACGACTGCGCGCGTGGAGGACCAGTATTTCAAGGCCCATTGCGTGTCGAGGCCACCCTGCGACCAGGAGATCACGCCAATCGTGCTGTTGTTGGACATGCCTGAGAGGTAGTTGATGGCGTAGGCGACGTACTCGGCGTTTATCTGGACGTCGTCGAGGGAGTTCCTGGGGATATTCAGCCACACGGGGTCGGCGAAGCTTGTTGCCAACAGGAGCTTGACAAAGTTGAAATGGTAGGTCAGACCGGCGGGCACGGCGGTGCCCGGCACGAGCAGGACTGGCGTTTTCCCGTTGGCGCCGTATTCGAAGCTCGAGGGGATGTACAGGGCCGAGCGGAGGGTAGCCTCGTCTACTGAGTAGGGTGCGTCCTCGGGGGCCTTCTGGGGGTAGATGGGTGAACTGGGAGACTTGGTGTTGATATTGTTGGAGGAGTTGATCTCGTCGTCCGTGACGCCTTCCAGCAGGTCGAGGACATTGCTTGGGAGTAAGCCGCGGGCCACCAAGTCTAGGGCATACGCGATGTGGTCGAAGGTGCCATTGTGAGAGTCGAGAAGATCGGACAACTCCTTTATAGTCCCATCCACGGATGTGACGGGAGATTTCTTGCCAGTGGAGAGGTCGAGCAGATGGGAGACCAGCAGGTCGACCTCTTGTAATGCGGATGCACCTAAGAAGCCCAATGCCTTGACCCCGTTTGTCACCATTAACAGCGTTTCTGGAAGACTGCGGCGATCCATCGACAACGCAGCCGTCGTAATAGACTGTCCTAGAAGGACGCCGGTAAAGACCGCCATGGCCACGGGCGGATACATTGTGGTAGTGGAGTGAAGACGACGAGGGCTGCAGGAAGAAGTCGACATTCCCTACCTTGGATATGAACATACCAACCACTGCCAACTTTGACATGCCAGTGCAGGTCACGCTTCACATCGAAACTTTGGTGTGCGTCACCATGGCTGTCCCTATTGTAGCTTGGCCATACCATGGCAAGCTCGTTCTCCCATACATCTGGTGGAATGACATGAGGTTGCACAAGATGGGTTCTTAGGGTTGTCCATCCCTTCGGTGGCTTGACACATCGATCGCCCTCGATGTTGGAGTGGAATCGATCTCCGGAATGTATCCCTCTTGGATCTCGGAGGACTCCGTCGGGGTCTCTTGGTTCTTCCGGGATTCCTTATACTCATGAGAGTAGAAGTATAGTCTCAGTCCGATTGGGTGGACAACTGGTTGTCATCACAGCTATCACAATCCGCATTAGATTATCACGGCACATACAATAGTCCGTTGTCAATGTAATGAAGCGAATGTTCCATCGGCACCGAGCGCCTCCAAACAATCACGATAAAAGCCAAGCTTGCGGTCGACCCGCTTGTGTCGACATCGGTCTTCCCCGCATCATCACCCCGATATCCCACACCACACCACACCTAGACTTGCCATACCAACAGAGCACCAGCTCAAACAAAGCAAGACAATGGTCTCCAACACAGACATTACCTACCTCCGTCGGTGCGTCGAGCTCGCCCGCGAAGCCCTACAGGCCGGCGACGCCCCCTTTGGCTCGGTCCTCGTGGACGCCGCCGGGAACATCCTCAAAGAAGACCGCAATCGCACCGTGACCGACGCCGACGTCACGCTGCACCCGGAGCTCACTCTCGCCCTGTGGGCGCAGAAGAATTTGAGCCAGAACGAACGGGCAACAGCAACGGTCTACACGTCTGGCGAACACTGTCCGATGTGTGCTGCCGTCCATGCAAACGTGGGGTTGGGCCGTATTGTCTACGCTAGCTCCTCTGCGCAGTTTGATCAGTGGAGGAAGGAGTTGGGGGTGACGCCTGGGCCTGTTGTGTCCCTTCCGATTAATCAGGTGGCGCCCGGGTTGAAGGTTGAAGGTCCGGCGCCCGGTCTGGATGAGGAGGTTCGGGAGTTGCATCGGGTGAGGTATACCCGGGCGACGAAATCATAGGGTTGGTTTGTGGGTGGTTCACAGCGAGTGGGCTTCTAGCGATGATGGACGATGAATGGATTGATGAAGGATATCACTGCTTCTCATAAAAATTACTGTACTCGTTACACCTCGTCTTGTTCATTATGAGTCTGAGTCTTTGGCTTTTTCTTCCATCTCCATGCCCTCCGAGGCGCGAGGCTAGTCGTGATGAGACCTGGCCCTCCAACTGCCAGCTGGAACGGCGCGAGGTCTTGCTCGGTTTTTGTTTCCTGAGGATCAGAAGAGACTTCAGGTGAATGTGACTGGGGCTGATCGTCCTCCGAGGAAGCTTCCACAAGAGACGACCTCTCCTTAACACTCTCGTCTTCTACCTCCCACTCAACAACCCCCACAACCCCATCATACTGCCCCAGCACATCCAAATCCTCCTTACCCGTATCACGAATCCCAACATTAGATTGATGAATTTTGACATCAGGAATGTGTCGGATATCAATGAAAGACTACATTTCCTCCTAATGATGGTAATACGTACAACTTCCTATGCATCAAAGTATTCGGACAATTGCCTAATTGGGTCATAAGTGTTCAACTCCGACGATACAGTCGTCGATGCATATACATATCATAGATTTCATTACCGTACACCAAAATAGGACTATGGATACATTTTCCTCCCCTTTCCAGCCAGTACCTCGGCGAAGAAATCACGGAAGGTCACTGGTTGAAAGTCCGGATAGAGCTCTCTCGCATTGATATAACCCAGATAGTCGGCATAGTCGGGAGTGTTGTCCCGACGCACGTACTTGCTATGCTGATATTGGGCTATGAAAAGGCTCCTGCGCTTCATGGGATCACGGGGATCCTCACCGAGAGCAGCTTTGGCTTGCTTCACGCTTGCTTCGATGTCTTCATTCGATACCTGGAAATATGCTGTTAGTAAAGTAATCTGCTGAAATGAAATCGACTTACCCGAGTCGGTTCCAGCTTCTCCCCAGAAATCTCCTCCGCGATCCGGTAGATTTCGTTCTCGGAGAGTACCTCTCCAAACGTGTAAACATATCTGTTAAGAGTTCTGTTATCGAGAACGATTCGCGCGACAAATCGCCCGATATCACGTAGGTCGGTAAGCAGATTAGGAGCTGTCCCGTCCCCATGAATTGTCTTCAATGGAGCGATTTGGGCGTAATCCACTTTGCCCGACGGGAGAGTCGGGAATGAGATTTGATACCAATAGCCAACATCGATCACGGTATACGGAATACCCAAGAACTTGATGGCATTGTATATTTCTTCTTTCTACTTGCCTGTTAGTCGGGTCGGCTATTCTTGTCAAATCAGGGTATTCGTACCTCATCACGGAGAAGCATAGCGCCGTTTGGAGGCGCGACGGTGATGAAAGCGCAGGGAACCACTCTTTTGACACCCGTAAGCTTCGCGGCTTGGAGTAGCCTCTTCTGTTGGAGCAAGTCATTGGGCCCAATAGCACTGATGAGAATGTCGACACCAGTCAGAGCAGACACAAGCGCGCTACTGTCGTCAAGGTCTATGGATTGAATCGGGATGCCTTGCTCTTGGAGCTTTTGGACCGCCGGCTTTTTGGCAGAAGCGGGTCGTACTAAAAGCTCCACATCCTAACCAAAGAATAGAAAGAAATAGGTGTCAGGCATGAAAGAGAATGCGATATATAGCCGATTCAACTTACGAAATGGCCACACTCTTGCAGCCCATCCAGGATAGAGCTGCCAGTCTCACCCGTCGCTCCGAGGAGCAGTACTTTCTGCTTGACAGTCATTTGGAGTGAAATTTCCTGAGCCTGCGAAAGGAAATCTTGTATACCGAGACAGGTAGAGTCCTATACACGGGTTGCTAAGCAGATTTAAAGGCTTCCAGCTTCCGTGCGGTCTGTGGAACTACAGACTTGGCATTTGATGCATCCGATATCCGAAGGTGCTTCTGACGGGACCTATGCATCCGATAGTTTATGCACGGAAAGATTCTTTCCGATCCACTATTCAACAACAACAACACTCGAAGTTCACACTTGATTGTAGTTAAATAATACTGACAAATATTTATTAATTCAAAGAAGAGGCAGCCAGTGAACAAGTTAGCATTCAATTTGGATTTCTAATCACTCCTACCACACTAGCGGGCAGAGAAAGATAGAAAGAGAATAGGATGTACATGAGCAAGTCACCTGGAGAAACCTCGATTTTTGCCTTCGCAGGCCCTTTTCCAGTAAATATCATGCCTGCTATTGCCGTCTCTGGGGGCAGGAATGGCCTCGGCCTGGCCACTGCACAAGTATCGTTCGTCCAAGGCGGGCATGCAAATAGGTTTTCGAGTTTCATCTGTGGTATAGAACCTCACAGTCCGGGGCACTAGAATGTGTTCTCCTTCATTCGAGGTATCCAGAGAGCTCGCCGTGGAGTAGCAGGCATTCCTCTCGTCTTTCTCTTCATAAGAAATGCTATGCTAATAAACTTATTGGTCGGAACTATTAACCAAGGTTTATGGAGAATGTGCGCTAATAGTCATGGGCATAGACTTTAGCATGGCGTATTTAGCGCAGGAGGAAAAATGAAGCTGGACAGAGAGATAACTGAGAACTTAGTAGAACAAAAATATTCACATAATATTTCTGAATTCCATACTGATTGTTGCCTTTTTAATGTCTCCTACAGCATTCGGGTAGTTTCAACATTAGACCTTATATTTTGAGAACCATGTTCAAGCATGTTATCGATGTAGTATTCAGTCATTAAAGATCAAATCGCTCATTATATAACAATTGAATGTCTAAATTCACATCCAGGAGTACGAAATTCCTTCAAATAAGGACGATACCTAGGCATACGACTAATTACGTAGGTACGTTACACCGTGAGAGGCCATCGAAGTATTCACGTCCACCTGGGTACGACCGGGGTACGCCATAATCAACAGGTCTACATTGCGACTACTTCACTCGTCTCTGGCCACAATTCTACATATACTCCCCTAATTACACTTGACTCCGGGGGTATTACTTCTCACAGGGTAGACACGTCATGGACTTCCTATATAAGCGAAAGCCGCTCTTATGGTTCTGCACCAAGGCCACGAAACAAAACTATACAATTAGAACTTATGTATTATCCAAAAAAAAATAAGAGCCAGTCACATTTAGGTACTAGTGGATGGGCTTCTGTTACTTATGGCCAGGCAACTAAAGACCATTCCATTCTAGGTGCCCCTTCGCAGGGGTTTTTTTTTTTGGAAATCCGAAGCAATACAACGGACCATATAAATAGGACCATCTCGTCTCGCCTTTCTGGAGAATCACTGCATCATAAACTGCCTATTTTCCATAGACAGCTTCTCTACCAATTTCTCTATCAATTCCAAGGCAATTTGATCTATACTAAAGAAAAAAATCCTTCTCAATCTTCTCTTTCCCGAACAAAATGCGTTTCTCTATCACGGCTATTATAGCTATGGCAGCTGCTGGCGCCATTGCCACTCAGGATGACCACTTCCAGGCTAAGATATGCCCACATCTTGACACCCAAGACCACGGCTGTATTCGCTATACCCGGGGCTTTGATGTGACTGGGGTCCTTACAACCGTGGAGCTGCCAGATATAAAATATGCATGCGATTGTGTTCAAGCCTGCTTGGATAGGCCAGATACTTGCGCTTCATATGTATGGAAATTCGATGAGCCAACAGCCAACCGCCGCACCTGCACGCTGTATTCCAACTTCAACCTTCCATCTGGCGTCGATGTCCTTTACAACCCCACTGAAGTACCAGGTGTTAACCAGGGCCTGAATCCGATCTCCGACAACCCTCAAATCGGTGGCCGCGTCCCGAAAGCTACAAAGAACAACGGCACTGAGTTCGACGATGAAGCGATTTCTGGGCCTGTCTGGCAACTAGAAGGTGGCAAAGTCCAATGTTAAAATACCCCTTTTTCAGCACTTGTTGCTGGGGTTGCGATCGTTTCCTATTTGCCGCCAGACGCTTCTTCATCGGCATTCAGCCGTAAGGGGAATAATAGTTGGAATGATAATATGGTTGTTTGGTGGAAGTCGAGTACTTGAATTGGGTGTAATATCTGATTTCAACAATCATTTGCCGAGTGAAGTCGTGTTGTGGAGTCTGTCTCGACCTTCTGATTTCAACAATCTTTAGCGCCTTTCAGTTGAATTTTAGGTAGTCCGATGTTTACATGATATTTTATCCTTTATTATCTCCAGACGTTGAGCAGATCTAATGGTAGTGTCCGATTTTATAGCATGGAGACGGAACCTGAACATATATAGAGCTTTGATTCAGCTAAATCGGGTACTACAGTCTCCGCCTTCGCCCACTGGGTTTGTGATTAGGTGCACGGCGCTTGTGCCACTTAATGCTGTGCTTAGGATGTGTTCTAAATTTTTGTGAGTAAAGATTAGGTAGGCAGGGTCTGAATGGTGCGCTGATCTAAAGCTCCCGAGTAGTAGTTAAGTGAGACTTGGAGGAACAGGTAAATAGCACAGGTATTAAGCCTCTGCGACGACCCAACGGCTCTAATGATGGTTGTGGTTTCCCCAGATAGACTCCAAAAAAAACGACAGCACCGACGCTTTCTAATCCAAAGTCTCTCTAATAACAGCCAACGAACGTTCGCCGCCTGTAGGCTTCTTCGATAGTTCATATAAATGGCAACAACTACAAAATGAGACAGGAAACACTAAACCTATACTAAATACTGCCCCTACTTTTCAGGTGTCGTCCGTTTCTCAAGGATAGATTATCTGATACAAATGGCGGTCAGTATCTACTATTTTTATTATCTGCTGTGCCTTTCCGGGCAAATATTTAAGATTGCACCTTTATATTCTGGACAGTATAGTTCTAAAGACAATATTCTGAGTTCAGATCAGGCTAATCGACGCGGCAAAATAGGGCGTTGATATCGTAGAAGGAAGGAATATATAACCGTTCAAAGACGGCCCAGAATCAACGATATGCAGAATTTGCATCTGCATCTCAAAGAGTAGAACAACAGGGATGAATCAAGGAGCAGCGACTCAGAGAGTAGGCTGAATATTGTGATTCGAGGGAAGGCTGAATGTTATTATTGAGACTTTCACTATAAACAGCCCAGATCTATGAGGCCTGGGCTGTAATTCCGGCGTTGTTTTCACAGGTCTCTACGGAGTACCTAGTATGTTCTAATTGCAATTCGGAGATGAGCCTCCAGACTAGTCGGGGCAGTGTCAGGCAACGGAATTGAAGATTGACCCAGATTGATTAACCGATTTGTCATATACCAGGTATGAAAGAATCCATCTGCCTAGAGAAGGAAGATCTAGGGTCCTTATATAGTTAGTACCTGTAGTGTAGCAGGCACACAGTATACTCTATTTATAGCCGGTCATGTGGCGCAGTTCTCCACTTCCCGTTCGGCTTCATCATCTCATCATCTCATCTTCTCCAACTTCATCTCCATATTTTCTTCTTCTCTTCTTCTCCCTCCTACCCTCCCGTCTTATATCAATGGACTCCCCGCCGAGCTTCTTCTGCTCTGCATCTTCCCCCCTCTAACCAATCCCGACAGCATGATCGACGAGAACCTTCCCAGTATGTATATGACCTCCTATCCACTACTCCGTACATCTAACATATTAGCCTTCTTCCTCAAACCCACGAAGCAAAAACATCTCTGGACCATCTACCTGGCCCAACATGGCGACGAACCCACCCCCGTCTACACCCTCCGTCACCCCGACCCGAATTCTCCCGACTGCAAGAACCGCTACGCCGTCGCCCTCGCCGACCCCTTCGTCCCGGACGTGATCTACGGCGAAGTCCTGATTATCCCCGAATGGACGCAGCCCAGTCTCTCCGCTGATGCCATCCGCCAGAACGGCGGCGTGACCCCGCCGCCCGAACCCATCCTCCCGACACGCTTCACCGTGCACCTGTACAACCCCGACCAGCAGATCACCGTTCATTTCAAGCCCAAGTCCTGGAACAGTCCGCCCACCTGGTCCTTCGAGATGCCGCAGCACACCTTCCGTCAACCATCGACCTCGGCCCTCGACCACACGCTGACCGACCCGGCTGCTGCCGATACCACACCCAAGCTGCGGTTCAGCTGGCGACGCGACAGCAAACTCTCCAAAGACATGACGTGTTTGCTGTCTGGGAAGACGACCACCCTGTCGGAGACCAAAACCAAACACAAGGAGCCGGACATTACCGTGTCGATCTTCCAAGCCCTGCGCGAAATTACCCTCTACGAGCCGAATCTGTACCGGGGGAGATGAAGGATTTCAGGGGGCTCGAAGGTGGTCCTGTTACTGGGGGCAGTGACGATCCGCGACGTCTACTTTACGCCGATGAAAGGAGTCTTTCCATCTGTCGAAGCCGACCTCGCCTGCCGCGGCGACTACAGCACCTGTGATCGCTCCCCCCAAACCCAGACCCAATAAAGAAACGCCCGCCGTATCAGGAGCGCTGGCCGCTCCAAAACCGGCACCCCACCCGCAACCATCCCCCAAACCAGACCGCCGCAAGCAAGAGCTCGACCGCGAAGAGGAGAAACGTACGAAGAAACTGCTCGAAGAGGAGGAAAAAGCGCGTCGCAAACGCCAAGCAGAAATCGACAAGGAGACGCGTCGTCTGCAGAAGCTCTACGGCCAGGAAGAGCAAAAGGCGCGCCAGCAGGCCCATACTCCGGCCCTGCCTCCGCGCCCGTCGCAAACCCCTCGACCGCAGCAACCGCCGCGGCCACACTCGAGCATGCCGTTTCGACCGCACCCGCACCCGCAATATCACCAGTCGTCGGGCTCCGTGCCGCATGCGCCGCGACCCGGCCCGTACTTGTCCATGCCTGTGAATGACGGCCGACGGCAGTCGTCGCTGGGCTTTGTGCCGATGCAGCCGGTAGCGACAGGGGCACGGCCACCGGGGCCCAAGCCGAAGAAGAGTAGCTTCTTTGGGTTCCGGAAGACGTCAGAGGACGCGAAGCTGGCGAAGAAACGGAGCTCGATGTTTTGACCGAAACTTGTTATGATACCCTACACCTTGTACGTATATACCTAGTAACCATGCATGAATGATATTACTACGAATGCGTCAACGCTGTCCAGACTAGTGTAGCGGTCTCCCCTCGACTCCCTCGGTGGTGATGGTCACCGGCAGGATGTTCCCGTCGGCATCAAACTTCATCCGATCGATACACACCACGCGATGGTCGCGCTCGGTGTCGTTGACGGGGCGCCGATGGTACACGATATAGTAATCCTCGCCGTCGGGGGTAAACACACTGTTATGGCCGGTGCTGGTGCCGACGCGGTCGTTTCCCTGCAGGATTTGGACAGAAGTATTGGAGAAGGGGCCGGTAGGCGAGGACCCAGTGACATAGCTGACGCCGTAGGAGTTGTCGCCCCATCTGCACCGTTAGCTCGTCCATACCCCATACGGAGTATAAGAGAAGGAACTTACCCCCCGACACTATACATCAGATAATACACCCCGCCTCTCTTCATCATCCACGGCCCCTCCACATACCCCGGCGGCGTGATCTCCCTGAACTCTCCTTTGAGGTTCACCATATCCTGCTCCAACTCCACAACAACCGCATGACTCCACCCCCCAAAATACAACCACACGCGTTGCCCCTCATCATCATCACGAAACACCTGCGCATCGATCGGCTCCGCGCCAAACACCGTGCTCCCGACCAGCGGGGTCCCGCGCGCGTCTTCGAACGGCCCCTCCGGCCGCCCGGTCACAGACCTCGCAACCCCGATGCCGGCGCCGTCGCCGGCGGAAAAGTACATGAAGTAGTCGCCGGCCAGCGAGCGGGCGACGGACGGCGCCCAGGCGGCGCGGTTGGTCGACCACGGGATGGCGGTGAGGTTGAGGATGTGCGGGTGTTTGGTCCAGGTGAGCAGGTCGGGCGAGGAGAAGGCGTCGAAGAAGGTCTGCGCTTCGTAGGCGGCCGAGTAGGTTGGGTAGATCCAGTAGGTGGTGCTGAAGATGCGGGCTTCCGGGTCGGCGTACCAGCCGGGGAAGATGGGGTTGCCGGATGTGTGGTGCAGGGGGGATTGGAGGGAGAGGGTGGGGGATATGAAGAGGAGGAGGGAGAGGATTGTCTTCATTTTGTATGTATGTATGTATGTGTATAGGTTGTAGGTAGAGAAGAGAGGGAGTGTATGAATGGAGTGTATGGAGGTGTAGAGGTCAGATGCAATGCAGATCTGCGGGGGAAGACAGGGATGTGTTCTATTTACAGCCGGAATGGCTGATTCGTGTTGTTTATCCAGGCTGGGATTGTGATCTATCATGGATGGGTTGATGTCGTTGGGTACACACTGTCTGTATACTACCTACTTGTATACTCCATATAGTAACGATATCATACTCGAGGTCAATATTACTACATCTATACGAGCTCCACAAACACGAGCATCGTATCTGAAGATCCGACCCATCGACTTAATTATAGAAGCACCGCGCTTAGCGCCCAATCACCAGCGCAGGATATTGTTCGCAGTACGAGCGTCTTCGGGAGGATCCCTCGTTTACCGACTTGGGAATACATTCAGCTGGCTGCTCCGACGGTGGATACACGAGCGTCTCATCTTCAACACGCACAACGCAGGAGCAGGCCCAGCGACATCGTATATCATGGGGCGATTCTGCGATTCTCCATCGTATCATCCGTATCGCGACAATCCTCATCATTCGCCTCTCATAAATATGCCTCCACGAGCCCTCGCCCTCACCCTCACCCTCACCCACAGCAAAGCAAAGCGACCTCTCCTTTCGATGCTATCCACAGAAGATGGTCGGCGTCCCGCACAGCACCGGCTGCGCGCGTTGTCGCGAACGGCGCATCAAAGTATACATCTCCCCTCTCCCACCCCGTCACCGTCTCCTCTAACACACACCGGCAGTGCGACGAAGCAACCCCCCACTGCACCCAATGCCGCCGCTACGGCCGTCCCTGCCCAGGCTACAGACGCACATTCCGCTTCCAAGACGAGCGTCCGGCCCTCGAACGCCGGCACCAGTCGAGCAGCGCTCAACCGTCCCCGACACCACCGCCACAGCGCACGCTCCCCGACGCCGCCGCCCTCACCCTGATCCAGGCACACATCGCCCGCGACGACTCCCCCCGAAGCATAACCCCCTTGCCACAGCAGCAGCAGCCTGCCCTCTTCGCCGAAGAAATGCGCACCAGCTTCCCCGCGCTCTCCTCGCAACTGCGCATCCGGCGCCCAGGCACCGACTGCGCCGCGCACATCGCCGCGAGCTTCGGCCAATCCGCCGTGCAGGACGGCGCGGTGACCTGCGTGACGGCGATGGTGCGGGCGGCGCGGACGCACGACCGCGGGCTGATGAAGACGGCGCGGCAGGCGTACGCCGCGACGCTGCAGCAGGTTGCGTGCGCGCTGCAGTCCACCCACACCCACACCTCGGCGGAGGGGACACAGACACAGTCTGAGAGCGCACGCGGGGCGGACATGTTGGCGGGGGTGATGATGCTGAGCGTGTACGAGCTGTACGCGCAGACGCGGCGGGACGCGTGGATGGTGCATGCGGAGGGGGTGCGGAGGCTGATGGGGTCCCGCGGGGCGTCTGCGCATGGCAGCGGCTGGGGGCGGGCGTGCTACCTCGCGTTCCGGGGGCTGCTGGTGGCGGCTGCGGTGCAGGAGGGGACGGCGTGCTTTCTGGCGGGGGAGGAGTGGGTGGAGTTGGCGCGGAGGGTGCGCGCGGAGGACGTGCGGCGGGCGGGACAGTGGGGTGGGTTTGTGGGTGCGGCGGACCGGGCGTTCATGGAGGTCGTGCTGTGTCCTGGGTTTCTGGCGGAGGCGCGCGCCGTGCGGGAGGAGGCGGCGCTGCGCGGGTTGGTGGTCAGGGTGCGGGCGTCGCGGGGGCGGTTGGTGAGGGTGGCGGCGGAGTTGAGGGCGTGTGTGCAGGCGGGGATGGGTGCGGCGCTGGTGCTGCAGGGGGTGGAGAGTGCGGTGGGCCTGCTGGATGGGCTGCTGGAGAGACTGCGCGAGAACGAGGTGCTGCCGTTTCGCGTGGTATCGGCGCTGGAGCGCTGGTTGGCGGCGCCGTCGGGCGCGAGGGATGTCACGGCGCTGGATCGCGTGGCGTCGTCGATGGGGATGCTCGGGACGGTGCTGGTGGTTCC
Source organism: Aspergillus terreus NIH2624 (assembly GCF_000149615.1). Taxonomy (NCBI): domain Eukaryota; kingdom Fungi; phylum Ascomycota; class Eurotiomycetes; order Eurotiales; family Aspergillaceae; genus Aspergillus; species Aspergillus terreus. The sequence goes on along the minus strand of NT_165931.1, from coordinate 1,207,695 downwards.
TGAGATGTCTTGATAGATTCGTTACTAGTGTAAGCTATAGGCAGGCATGGAGCTGGAACTTCATTCATAGACGCATCAATATATACAGGCATGGCGCATTACAAATGACAAGGCTAATAATCCATTGACTGCTCTAGCAGACTCCTCAGCTCCGCCTTTTCGGCCTCCAGCTCCTCGTTGAGGTTGGGCGCTAGCATGAGTACGCGCTTCTGCGGAATCGTGCCTTCAACCAGCGACTCGACGTCGGACGGCTTGAAGCCCAGGTCTTTGAGTCCCCGGGGCTGGTCGCCCAGACGGCTGAGGAAGCTGGCGATGGCCTCGCCGAGCACCTCGCCGGCGCTTTCGCGCTTGACGTTGGAGATATCCACACCAAATGCCTCGGCCGCCGCCAGATGGCGGTCCGGGTTGGACGCGGCGGTGAAGCGGAAGACGGCCGGGGCCGTGACAGCCACCGAAACGCCGTGGGGAATGATCGGGTGGTCGACGTCGTAGCCGGCGTGCTTGTATCCCGGGTTCTGGCTGGAGATGGGGTAGCTCATGCCGTGGCACAGATGCACGCCGGCGTTGCCGAACCCGACGCCCGCCAGGGTGGCGGCGAGCAGCATCTGCGACTGCGCCTCAAAGTCATCCGGGTCGCGTACCGCACGCGGGAGGTACTTGACGGTGCTGCGCAGGGCCTGCAGCGAGAAGATGTCGGAGATGGGGTTGGCGCCCTGGTAGGCGGGGCGGTTGATGGGGTTGGTGGGCCGCGGGGTGCGCTCGTTGTACGGGATGGCGGTCCACGACTCGAGCGAGTGGCAGAGCACGTCCAGCCCGGACGAGGCGTGCACGGCCGACGGCATGGTGCGCGTGTTGAGCGGATCGCAGATGCCGAGGGTCGGCTTGAGGTTGCGGTGGGCGATACCCGTCTTTGCCTTTTTCGACACGAGGTCGAAGATGGCGGTGCCGGTGGTCTCGGAGCCCGTGCCGGCCGTCGTGGGCACGGCGACCAGCGGCTTCAGCGGCCTGGTCACGGGGAGCCCCTTGCCCAGGGGCGCGTTGACAAAGTCGAGAAAGTCGGCCTCGGGGAAGACGGTGTAGAGGTTCATCAGCTTGGCGGTGTCAATGACAGAGCCGCCACCCACCGCCAGAAAGGCATCGGGATTGTAGGGCTTTGCAAAAGCAATCGCTTCCTGGACGCTGTAGTCCTTTGGCTCGACGCGCACCTTGTCGAACACGGTGAACTCGATGCCCTCGCGACTGAGACCCTCAATAGCCTGCTTCATCGCGTCCAGCTTGGCGACATTCTGGTCGGTGACGACGCAGACGCGCTTGGCCTTCATGTTGGCAAAGTCCATGCCGACCTCCTTGGTGGCACCCGGGCCGAAACGGATGCTGGAGGCGGCCATCTCAAAGGCGTACTCCTTCTGCCGGGAGGGATCCGTGGGAGTGGCCATATGGCGACGCACATGGTCCGCCAGAGTCGGAGAGCGATGGTGATGATGGTGGTTGGGGTTGGAATGACAGGGACAGGAGGGCGGATGCGTGTATTGCACAGTGCGCAGGAGATTGAGGGCGCGGTTGGCGGCCGAGGGGGCCACACGGATGGTAGGAGAGACCATATCGGACGTATGGAGTACGATGTGAGAGCGTGGAGGGTGGTTAGAAGAGAAAGGGAGATGATGGGAAGAAGAATAAGAGAAGACGAGAGGAAGTTGGAGAGATGGAGAGGATTTTGTGGGGAAGTGCGGGGAGTTCGGCAAGAAGGCCGAGGTACCTATACACTGCATGTGTACGGAGTAAATCCCGCTTTTCGTCGACACCCGGAGAAAAAAAGGGATACATGGGATTGGAGTATAATATCTTATCCCTACAGCTATACTACCCAGACTCATGGGAATACGTATACTTGTGTGGTGGTGGTAGGAGATGCAGATGACCCAATCGGGAAATACCATCGGGAACCTACTATGTACTATAACCGTACCTGATAGCTACTGTAGCTACTGTCGTCCTTGATCTGTTATCTCGCTATACCAGAAACATTCTGCCATCCTCATGTTTCGACCACGATCACGTCAGACGGTGACAGCTGCCAATTAAGGTATGATATCACATGTCATCAAACACGTGACGTATTAAACATATCTTGTTGTAAGCGCCTGCTCGCCTTCGTACTTCCCTATAATTTCCACCTTCCCACTTCCTTCTTCTCACCTTCTTTACCTTATCGCCCAACATGGAGACTCCATACTCGAAGCTCTCATGTTCTGGACGCTCACATTCTGAACCCTCATATCTTGAAGCCTCGTGTCCTGACCTCTCGCGTCCTGAGATCCTGTCAGTCAAAGCCGGCTGCGAGGATCCTCTTGAACAACTGGCAACGGAAGTACAGCAGCAGACATTTACCACCAGCAGGAGGTTGCAAGAATCATTAGGACGTCGCCACCAAGACCTTCTGCAAGGTCGAATTGACGATCAATATCTTGTGTTCACGTCTGTTCCTTCAGCAGAATCTTCGAGACTAAGCGATGATGGGACACAAATAAGCAAGTATTGTCGATTCTTCTTCAATGAAGACACGCGAACCTTGATTGCGAAAATCATACCAAACCCCGCACATGGACTTGCAATAAGATCGTTTGACGCGCTGATAATGCTTGAGCTTAACGCGATAAACGTCCTTGATGATATGAGCCCCCTCGGCTCGAGCACGGTAACCATCGGAGATTGGAAAAAGGAGGCTGACTGTTGCTGGGGCCCGGAATCACAAAACGGGAAGCTAAGTTTTGTGGTAGAAGTCGGGTTGTCCCAATCTTCGCGACAGCTTGCACTTAGCGCACGCAGTTGGCTCGAGACTCCCTTGTCATCTGTCAATCTCGTGGTAACGATTAACGTAAACCAACAAAGCCCTGAAGTTATTCTACAACGATGGGAGCTCGTTCGCCGTGAATACGGTATTATTACTAGGTTTAATCCTCTGTCGGCGCGTCGAACTACATACCTCAAACTCTCCCGAATCAACAACACGACATCAGTTGCAGGAGAGGCTTACGTTAACAACACAACTATACCGATTACACGACTAGACCTTCCGTTTGAAAAGATCGTCGGCCGTCCTCCGCGCAAGTCTGAAGAAAGAGATTTGGTAATACGCGAAGAGCAGCTGAGAAAGTTTGCAGATAAAATCTGGCGTCTGCAAGGTCTTGTATAGATAGTCTTAATTCTAATATGTTGCTGATGGCTCGCGTATTCACGCTGATGAATGGTCTATTTGTAACATTCGTTACTATGGAGTAGGAGACTACCTGATCATGGGCTTCTGTCACGTGTATATTATCTCATGGCTACGAGAAAAAGATTGCGTCTTGTATGAAGCATGGCCTTCGAAGAATTAAAACAGTCAGAGTCGATTGAAACGATTAAGACTATTCCATGACCGGATTCCGCGCAAGAGCAGTCACCCCAACAGCGCCAGCCTCTATGTCTATGGTGTGCCAATCTACGCACCAACAGCAACCGCTTTTCCAAACAGCCTCTCCCACTTCATACCCAAAGCCGCCAGCAACATCACCCCTCCAGCAACAGGAACCAAAACAAACGTCATCTGCATAGCCTCGGTGACCGCCTGAATAGCCTTCTCCCGCAGCTCCCCGTTCAAAGTCTCAAACAACGGGCTCTGTGCGCCGGCCGTAGCCCCCTGAATGGCCTCTTGGGAAAAGCCCTGCCCAGCCAGAGCCGCAGACAGTTTCTGTATCACCTCGGACTGGTAGATCTGCCCGGCGACAGCGAGCGCAATTACCTGGCCGCCGATCTGGGAGACATTCTGCATCTTGAGGCCCGCGCCGGTGTCCTCCGGCTTGAGGGTCAGCGTGGCGACGGTATACCCCATCACCATCGACAGACCCGTGCCCACCGCGACGATAATCGTCAGTCCGTAGATGGTGCCAGTAGACGTGGTGGGATCGAGGTACACCATCAAAGGCCCGCCGCCAGCGACCAAAAACACCCCGGCGATGATGTACAAGACCTTGTAGACCTTGATGAAGTGGAGGAAGGTGTTCGACACCAGGTTCACGGTCACGCCGATGACAACGAATGGGAGGAGCCGCACAGCAGCCATCAGCGCGCCGTCGCTATTCACAAACTGAAAGTAGATGGGGATGTAGTAGACGACCACAAACAGGGTGGTGGTGCCTGCGGCCGTGACGACGTATAGGAGCACCTGTGTGCGGCTGCGCAGGAGGTGTCCCGGGAACGCGCGCCGGCTGGGGGTGGTCAAGACGGCGAAGTACTGCTGCAAGACATATGCCACGAGAACGAGGCCAAACACCACAAAGGTGGCAATGGTTCGCCCGTCCTTCCAGGGCCATTGGGCGCCGGCCATGGTGAAGGCCATGAGGAAACTGACCCACGTGCCAGCGCCCAGGACGAAGCCGGCGAAATCAATATACCCTAGGCGTTTCCGCAGCGGCGTGCCGGGCATGGGGTCGATGGCCGGGAGGCAGAAGACGAAGGCTGGGGCCGAGACGCCGCCGATGACCAGATTGATGTAGAAGGCCCAGCGCCAGGTGGCCGATGAAACGGAAAACGCACCCCCAATCACCGGCCCCAAGACGGCCCCGAGACCCCAGGACACGCCGATGAGTGCCATGTAAAAGCCGCGTTCCTTCTCGACGGTCATGACGGCAAAGTAATTCAAGGAGCCGAGATAGATGCCGCTGCCGCCCGCCCCGGCAATGACCCGGCCGACAATCAAGGCATTCATGTTTGGGGCAGCGCCACAGAGGGCCGAGCCGACCTCAAACAGCACGACGGTGGTGATATAGACCCATTTCATGTTGAAGGTGCTGAACAGCGTGCCCAGCAACAAGATGACACACACGGAACCCAAAGGGAAGCCGGCCCCAATCCAGGCGAGCTGCTGGACCCGGCCAAACGCCTCGATCACCGGGCCTTGCACGTCGGCGGCAATGGTCGTATCGAGCCCGTACAAGAAACAGGTGATGTAGAGAGCGACACAGACGACGAGCCAGCGGAGACCACGCACGGTCCTGCCCGTCTCCTCCGACTCGGCGGAGGAACCATTCTGGGAAGACGACTCTGGCGGTTCCGAGTCCTTCTCCACGTCTTGTATTTGGTGGTTTGGATCTGTGAGAGCTGACATGGTTGAGGTACAGATCAGAGATGAGCCATGCGTGGGGGAGGGAGTATAAAAGTAAACAGTACTTACTCAGTACTCATACAGAATCGGCCTTTCTAATGCGAGAACAGAAAGAATGCCGATTACCAATCTCCCTGAGATCAAGAAAGCAGCAGCAATTTGTTAGAAGAACGATTTCTCATCACCACAAATACAGAGAATACATAGATTGGAGGTTCATGAAGGATTTACCTTCTGGGCCGCCAACACTCTATCTTGACGGAAAGAAATCCCCCCGAATGTCTCCGGTCGGCGACATTCACGTCCTTTGTTCGATCGTTTTTGGGAAGGAAAACGTAATCAGGTTGCGTTGATTATTGAACCTGAGAAATCAAGAGGAAAACGTATCAGAGGGGGAATGTGGGGGGTAGTGTATACTGGTCCGGAACTATTTGTATAGAACCCTCCCCATCCGCGCCGGTCACCTGTTGCAACAGTTCGTCTTTGAGATCCTGTCGAAACACAAACCACAGGCATAATCCCCAACTGCTTTGCAATGCAAATCCCATTGTTTCTCAGTCTGAACGTGGCGGATGACTCCTTGAAGTCGGCTCTTTGGCGTTTATACACCATGATGTTGAACTCAGGGTGTTTCCGGAGGAATGCCGCGGCGGCGAGACCGGCAATTCCGCCGCCGATGATGGCGACGTGAAGTCGGCCTGGAGCGGTATTGTTGCTGTGGAGGTCCATGATTATCAGGATAGAGTTGGGCATACTGTAGTCCGAAGGATCGCGATCCTGGCCGCCGGGTAGTTAGTATTCAGGACACTTGCGTCAAAAGTACTATGCAGTGGACCCGGCTCTACTGATCCTTCCCCGGTCGTTGTTCTCGGCGAATTACCGGTGGATTGTATCATGGAAGCTATCAAGGCCCTTAATTGGTCATATCGCGGAATAACCTCGTGTGATTCAAATTACGCACCATGCTCTTCCAGATGCTAATCGCAGTCGTGTAACCACCTGCTTCTACACGATATAGAACGTCCTGCCGTCCCTCACAGCACTCTCGGCATAGAGGAATCTCGCATATGGAGTTCCTCTCCATGGGTATGTGACATAGGGAAAGGGGAGAGTCCGACACGGCGGCTGCTCGAGGTTCCTGGCAAGAACAATCTAGGCGTGTAGTAGGGGCTGTCAAATTCGCACACCATTCCGATGCACATCGTCCATATTTGCCTGCGACATTTCCTCTTAAGGCCAAAGTCTCCGACACGGACCGGTGCATCTGTATAAGGCCACCTGCACTTAGGGACGTTATGAGGCAGGCGCTCGAATGTGAGGTTCCTGCCCCATTACTGTCAGATGCCGTATCTCGTTCCCTTTGCATTTGGTGGGTGAAGATATCTCCAACGACTTGCGTTAGCATGATAGCCTCATACCACCCGGTAGGGTGGAAACCGTTAGCCTCTAAGGCAACCGCATATCACGCTGCCAGCCACCAACCCCAGGCATTGCCGTAATCCCGCTAACGGTGTACTCGTCATCTAATGCTGGGAAGTAGATCCTCGGCTATACTTATCAAACTATAAGCCAAATCCGGTAAGATGGGCCGCGGAGGGCAAGCCACCTGCCTAATTAGGCCAATTAGGCCTAGCGCCCTACGCGCTATGATAGAGCCGGTCATCTTCATCTTCCTCCTAGGAGCAATAAAGCAAGCATATCTCCGAGTCCCTTTCGAGTCCCTTTGACAAGACCGACTGCAATCAGATAGCTATGGAAGGCCATCTGAATCCTTTCGAAACACATGGACTCCGTCTATCGTCTTAAATGCGGCAAACTTTATGCGATCTCCTGCAAAGATGGACATCCAGACGAGATGCCGCGGAGACTAGACCATTCGAGAGCCGGATTGGGGCTATGACTGGTGGTTTGGCGCAATTCAACAATGAGGGCATCCCATTCAAGGCACTCCACGGTCATAAAAGGCCGTGGAATCACAGAGATGGGTGTGTGGCATGGCTAGATCTCTTGTGCATTCACAAACACATACACTCAGCAATCACGAGTCTAGTTCTTTTGTCTTTCTGCACACGCCATGTCTACCATGACAGAAGGCCCACACGCACCCGTCGCCATCGTCGGCATGGGTAAGATAGCCCCGGTCCTCCTGTGTGATAGACCATACTCACACAGATGTTACTAGGCTGTCGATGGCCAGGAGGAGTCCGTGCTCCTCCCGCGCTGTGGGAGTTCCTCAAAAATAAGGTCAACGGCTGGCGGGAGTTCGACGACCCGCGCTTCTCGACTCGGGGCTTCCACCACCCGAATGCAGACCGGCCGGGTACGTTTTCCATGCGCGGTGCGTTCCTGGCCGATGAGGACGCCCGCCTGTTCGACCACGCTTTCTTCGGCATGACGCGCCTCGAGGTCGAGACCATGGATCCGTCCCAGCGGAAGCTCCTCGAGGTGACGTATGAAGCATTGGAGAATGGAGGCGAGACGTGGGAGAGTATTTCGGGGACGCGGACGGGAGTGTTCGTGGGCAACTTCTGTCTCGATCACTGGATGATCCAGTCCCGAGACTGGGATAACCCGAGACCGTACGCGTTCACTGGTGCCGGCACCAGTATTCTTGCCAATCGGATCAGTTACATCTTCAATCTCCAGGGGCCAAGGTATGTTAACATGCCAATTCGGTCGGCCTCCAATCGTTAGGGAGAATATTGACCCCGTCTCCAGTCTTACGGTCGACACCGCTTGCTCGTCATCCATGTATGCCCTGCAATTGGCAGTCAATGCCATTCGCGCTGGGGATTGTGACTCGGCGATTGTGGCGTCCGCAAACTGGATTGCAGACCCGGGCGTGCAGATTGCACTGGACAAGCTCGGCGCATTGTCTGCCTCGTCGAGATGTCACACCTTTGATGCCCGCGCGGAAGGCTACGCCCGTGGGGAGGGCTTTGCGGCCATCTATCTGAAGAAGCCATCTCTGGCGATTGCGGATCGATCCCCGATCCGTGCAATGATTCGAGGGGCGGCAATTAATTCCAACGGCCGGACCGGCGGAATCACACGGCCGAGCACCGCGGGCCAGGAGGCCGTCATCCGGGAAGCATATCGAAATGCGGGCAATCTGCCTTTCGCCGACACAAATTACTTCGAATGCCATGGCACCGGCACGTATGTCGGGGATCCCATTGAAGTGTCTGCCGTGGGAAAGGTGTTTGCGGGCGAGAGGGAGGCGGACAACCCATTGCTGATCGGTTCTGTGAAAAGCAACGTCGGACATAGCGAGGGAGCCAGTGCCCTGGCATCCATCATGAAGGTTGTGCTCTCTCTCGAGCGCGGGGCGATTCCCCCTGTGTTTGATCTCCAGACATTGAACCCGAATATCGACTTCGAGGGGGCGCGGATGAAGCCTGTAACCGAGGTGACCCCGTGGCCTGAGGGGCTGCGAAGAGCAAGCATCAATTCCTTCGGATACGGCGGTGCCAATGGGCATGTCATCATTGATCACGTCAACAATGTGCTTCCGGACTATGTGGCGCCAGGTGTCTTCAAGCATTCAGCAAACCGCACGAGCAATAGCCACAGCAATGGGTATTCAAATGGGAATGCCAACGCACAACCAATGCACCATAGTCCCATCCTTGTGAGTCCAAAGTTGACCTCAACAGCCACCGCGGCGACGCGCCAACTAGTTGTCCTACCGTTCTCAGGCCACAATCAGGCATCATTGGATGCGAATATTGATGCATTATCCAAGGTAATCGACCAATACCAGCTAGCAGACGTTGCCTACACCCTGGGAGCCCGACGTTCCAGACTAGCTCAACGATCCTTCCGCGTTGTCGACAAGAACAACGTCGCTGAAGGCCTCATGGTGGCGAGAAAGCCTGTGCGGGCGCCATTACAGACGAGCAAAGTCGGGTTCATTTTCACTGGTCAAGGAGCTCAGTGGCAGGCCATGGGCGCGGGTTTGTTCGAGTACGGTGTGTTCCGGGAATCGATCCAGTATCTTGACCATGTCCTGGGTTCACTTCCTGACGCCCCTTCATGGTCGCTGCATGACATCCTCGCTGGCCGCTGCGACGAGAATTTGGTCCAGGCAGCCGAGGTCTCTCAGGCAGTATGCACAGCCCTGCAGATCGGCCTTGTCGACCTTCTGGCCTCATGGTCCATCAGGCCTTCGGGCGTTGCCGGTCATTCGTCTGGTGAGATTGCAGCAGCCTATGCATCAGGTCGAATCACCGCCGCCGAGTCGATCATCGCGGCATATTTCCGGGGTCAAGCGGTGTCTAAAAATACGCGACAAGGTGCCATGTTGGCCGTCGGTCTCGGACCTGAACAGGTCGGACCATATGTAGCCGGTAAAGAAGAAGAGGTCAAGTTGGCGGCAATCAACTCCCCAGGCAGCGTCACTCTATCTGGAGAGGTTGGGGCAATTGATGCGATTTCCGCCGCCCTGACGGCGGACAGTGTCTTCAATCGCAAGCTGAAAACCGGGGGCAATGCGTACCATTCCCATCACATGCTCCCCCTTGGCCGTGAATATATACAAATGTTAGCCACTGGTATGGAGCATGTCCGAAAATTTGGACTCCTGGATGAGCAGAAACGCTATCCGCACGTCCCCTGGGCGTCGTCCGTCACGCCCAGCAAGCTCACTACCGACCTCAAGGACGCGGCTTCATACTGGAGATCCAACCTGGAGTCTCCAGTCCTTTTCTCGCACGCAGTGACTAGGCTCATGAATATGGAAGATGTTCCGATCCATGTTTTCGTGGAAATCGGGCCGCATCCTGCGCTAAAGAGCCCGATAGAACAGACACTGAAGACCCAGGGCAAGGCAGCTGCTTATGCTTCGACTCTGAATCGCCAGGAAGATAATCGGATGTCAATGCTCCAGCTCGCCGGGACTCTGTTTGGCTTGAACGCGAGCGTTGATCTTGCGGCGGTCAATGCGGTAGATGGCAACCACGGTCGTCTAGAACACGGCCGCACGTGCATTGATCTTCCTCCGTACCAGTACACATATACAGGACTAAATTACCACGAAAGCCGAGCAAGCAAGGAGTATCGTTTGCGGTCGATCCCCCGCCATGACCTATTGGGGTCCAAGGTTGTTGGCAATGCAAAGCTCCGGCCGCAGTGGCGCAATATTCTCCGTCTGAAGGATGTGCCATGGTTAAGTGACCATCGCCTAGTGCCAGGTAAATTCTTTTTGGCGCTTTGGTGAATCCAGACTGACCTCGGAAATAGATGCTGTCCTACCGGGCGCTGCATACATGGCCATGGCAGTGGAAGCCGCATCCCGCATCCACGAGGAGTTCCCCGAGCCGCCCAGGATCAAGGGTTATTCTCTCCTAGATGTAGCCATCAAGCGAAGCCTGACAATTCCAGAGGATGACTACGGGGTCGAAATCCTCACCAGCATGGAGCTTGTCGACGTCGCGACCGCCAAGTCTCCGGCATGGGCATCATTCTCCATTAGTTCGGTGGACCGAGAGACGGACCAATGGGCCGAGCACTGCACTGGGCTGGTCAAGGTCGAGGTTGCAGAAGTCGATCTGATGCCCGGCGTTCAAGATATCGGAGACCCTCCCCGGCGAGCCGATGCACAGGCTTGGTACAAGCGGTTTGCCGCCATCGGCCTCGGGTATGGCCCGGCCTTCCAGCCTCTGTCGTCCATCCGCAGCGATCCAGACCGACACTTGGCTGTCGCCAACCTTTCTCTGCATACAACCTCTGGGCTCATCAAGGGCGGCGAGTCAAAGTATCCTCTGCACCCAGCATCATTAGATGGCGCCATTCAGCTGGGGCTGATCGCGGCTCATGGAGGCCGGCCGGGCGACGCCGACACGGCGTATGTGCCAGTCCAGCTGTCTCAGCTGTATATTTCGAGTGACATCCTCGGAGAGACCTGCGCAGTCGTTGCCCGGGGAGAAAGACGGGGGATCCGCGCTGCGTACCTTGACTTACAAATTCTGGCTCCGAATGGCGACGTAATGCTCCGCGCTAATAACCTCCGTTGCATCAGCTACTCCTCTGAGGCCAAGATCCTGAACCGGAACTTCAGCAGCCCATACACGCGTCTGGTGTGGAAGCCTGCAATTCACGCTATGAGCAATCACCAGGCTCGTGCACTTTATCCCCCACCAAAAGAGAATGTGGACAAGTCAGCCAAATGGGGCATCACGAACAAGCTCGCTTACTTCGTGGTGTATAGCATATATGAGCGTTTTGGTAGGCAGCAAGACGGGCCGAGACCCTCTGGTGATGTGGGCCACTTTTTCTCGTGGATCCAGAGGAAGGGACAGTATGATCACTCCCCCTTGATGGAGGAGGCCCGGCAGCTTGCCAGCCAGGGACGGCTCCTGGAGGAGATGGGAAAGCTGGTCAGCCAGGCCCCCGATGTGTTGGAAGTGAAGATTGCCAAGCTTCTCCATCATAACATGGGCGACGTTCTGTACGAACGCAGAACCGGCGTCGATATCATCATCGCCGAGGAATTGCTCACGCCGCTCTACCAATCGGGTCTGCTCATGACTGGCATTTACCCGCAGCTCTATCATGTTCTGGACGGAATTGCTCATTCTGACCCCAACCTCCGCGTGCTAGAGATCGGCGGCGGTACCGGCGGTGCGACACGCATCGCCATGCAGGCGTTTAACGGTCCCAACGGGATCAAAGCCTACCGGGACTATACATTTACCGATGTTTCCGCGGGCTTCCTGTCGTCAGCTCGTGAGTTGTTGTCTGAGTTCCGTGACATGAACTTTTCCGTGTTTGACGCGGAGGTTGATCCTGTCGAACAGGGGTATGAACTTGAAGTGTACGACCTGGTCATCGCTTGCCAGGTTCTTCACGCCACCTTCAACATGCACAAAACCCTGACCAATTGCCGCAAGCTACTCAGACCTGAAGGTAGACTTGTTCTCGTGGAAACGAACCAGAACTTTATCGTCCCCGGTGTCGTCGTTGGCACCTTTACTGGGTACTGGGCTGGTATCCCGGATGGCCGGGTGGATGCTCCGTTCCAGAGTCTGGATGCTTGGGACTCGTCCCTGCGCAAGGCTGGTTTCTCGGGGCTTGATATCGTGCTGGACGATTTCCCTGCGCCACATAACACTACCTCTGTCATTGTTTCCACTTACACCCCGGAGTTCAAACGACCTAAACAGGACCACATTCATGTGCTCTATAGCACCGAGACCAGCCCGGCGCTTGTTGAACACATCTGCGAGGAATTCGAACAACAGGAGGTAGTAGCTAAATTCGGTCCACTTGACTCGGCTCTGGACAGCGTTGGAAGCGAATCCCGCGTGGTTGTGCTTCTTGATGAGAAGCACCTTCTGGTCGATGCGAGTGATGGTGACCTGGCCATCTTCCAGCACCTTTCCCGGAATGCGGCCAGCCTGGTAATTCTTACGAGCTGCGGGGTGACCAAAGGACGCTATCCCGATGGTGCTATCATCCCCGGCCTCCTCCGGGTCCTTCAAACAGAGAATCCCGTCGGCCAATACATATCAATCGACATGGACGCCGACAATTTTACGGTGGGAGATGGCGAAGCGAGCGAACTTGCTCGCTGCGTTGTTGACCAGCTATTCGCATCTCAGAACAGCATTCCAGTAGACGACGAGGGCCTCCATGCAAAAGACCGTGAGTTCGTCTGGCAAGACGGCTGTCTGTGGGTCAGTCGCCATGTACCTGATGCAGGCTTCCACTCGCAACACGGCATCGATAGTCGAAACATGAAGCCTCAGATGCTGCCGCTGAAGAGCTACAGTGCCGTCCGGGCTACATTCGAGACCCCGGGGGTGTTCAATTCCCTGTGTTTCAAAGCCTACGAGGAGCTCTTGCAGCCCTTACCTGCTGACTTTATCGACGTTGAAGTGGCAGCGGTGGGCTTGAACGCTACCGACCTGGACCACTGGGCGGGCCGCGTCGATTCCAACAGTCTCTCCTCTGAATATGCAGGTGTCGTCACGGCGGTTGGCGCCAATGTCGCCCATCTGAAGGTTGGAGACCGCGTGTATGGTCTCGGAAAGGGCCATTTTGGCAACTACACACGCGTGCCAGCTTGTCTGTCTAGCAAGCTGGACGCCGCGGACGATATGGTCCAGATGGCCTCCATGCCCGTGGCCTACATGACCGCCATTTTCGCCCTGGACCACGTCGCACATGTCAGGAAGGGGCAAAGCGTCCTCATCCAATCCCCCACTACCGACGTTGCCCTCGCATCAATGCGTCTGGCAAAAGCAAAAGGGGCAGTAGTTGTGGCCATGGTCGAGACGTCTGAGGAAGCCCGCTTTCTCGAGACCGAAATCGCCATGCCAGCCTCTAATGTGTGCGCCGGATTCACAACGGCCTGTCTCCAGAAAGCTGCCGAAGTGGCTCCCCAGCGCGGGTTCGATATAATCTTGAGCACCGTGCACGGCGAGTTTCTGCGGTCGTCTCTCCAGATCCTACGGCCCCTGGGCCACCTCATCGACATTGGTCGGGGTGACGCGCAAAACACGCAGGCCGTCGGAATGGACCTGCCTCGCAAGAACGCGACTTATTCCTCCGTCGACGCGTCCGCCATCCTGGACTCTGATCTACTGCTGGCTGGGGAGCTCATGCGGTCCGTCGATGAATACTACCGCCAGGGACTCATCGGGCCGACGGAAAGGATCACTACAACAAACGTTGCGCAGGTGTCCCAGGTCCTCGATAGCTTCTCCAGCGTGATCGGCAAGGTCGTGGTGACCTTTACGACTCCAGACACTCTCGTCAGGATGGTTCCCGCCGCCCCAACCGCCTCTTTCGACCCCGAGGCGTGCTATATCATCACCGGGGCCTTGGGCGGGCTGGGCCAGTCGCTGGTGCGATGGATGGGAGACCGCGGCGCAAGACACCTGGCCCTTCTTTCGAGACGCGACATCCACACCGTGCCAGAAGCCCAGAAACTGGCCCACTCGCTCGCCAGTCGCAACATCCACGTCGAATCGTTCGTGTGCGACGTGACCGACATGAACGCAGTAACGCACACCATCCAGAAGATCGCTTCTGTCCGTCCCGTCCGGGGCATCGTGCACGCAGCCGTGTCGTACCTAGACCTGACCTTCGACAAGCTCACCTCGTCGCGATGGAACGCCGGCCTCTCCGCCAAAGTCCAGGGCACCAAGAACCTGCACGCGGCCACGCTCTCCATGCCGCTGGACTTCTTCGTCATGACGACCTCGGCCCTGTCGATGTACGCATTCGCCACGCAGGGCGCGTACACCGCCGCCAACAATTTCCAAGATGCGTTCGCCCGCTACCGTCGCCGACTCGGCCTGCCCGCGTCGACCGCCTCGTTCAGCCTCATCCACGAGGTCACCGGCGTCGGCACCGACTCCGTAACGGTGGACCTATTCGAGCGCAATAAGACCCTGACGCTCGGCGAGTGCCAGTTCCTCGCCCTGCTTGGGCCCGCCTTCCTGGACAACAAGACAGACGTCCGCGCAGGCGCAGGCGCAGGCGCCGAGCAATGGACCGGTCAGCGCGCTGACCCGCTCTCCGCTGCGAACCTGCACACGTACCTGGACCCGGCCGCCATGATGGCCAGGAAGCAGGCGGACGGCGACGCGGCCTCGTCCACCATCCCGCAGTGGTACAGCGATGCGCGGGTCTCGCTCATGATGCGCGCGTTTGCCGACGCCCAGCGCGACGCGGCTTCTCTGTCCGGCGCTGCGGATGAAGGATCCAAGAAGACGGTCGCGGCTGTACGCCGCGAATTTGACGCGGCTGTCCGGACTGGCGCGGCCACGAGAGCAGACACGGTGGCGTTCGTGCAGGGCGCGATTGCGACGGCCGTGGCGGAGATGCTTTTTGTCGATGTACAGGCGATCGACCCAGCCAAGTCGGTGGCGGATCTCGGCGTCGACAGTTTGATCGCGGCCGAGTTGCGCAACTGGTTCCTCCAGGCGCTGGCGACGACGATCAGCATGTTGGACCTTCTGGACCCAGGTGTGAGCATCAGGTCTCGGGCGGAGAGTATCACCGAGAAGGCGCTGGCTGCGGTGGCTTAATGGCGTGGTTATATGTCGAGGGTGATTAGGGAGGTCCTGAACACCATTCTAGGGCTCTTTAGATATCAGAACAGGCAGGCAGGCGCTACACCTAAAGAGGCATACATTATATTTCTAGCGTCGGGTTGTAGATCTTCCAGCTAAATAAAACGAGACACGCACCTCGCTTGGATCATGTACACTCTGCACTGCACCGTCCATCCACCACCGCACAGCGATAACCTCCCTCTCCAACAACCACAACATCCTAACAACACAACCGCAACACAACATCCAGCGCAGCCGACTGCGTGAGCACCTGGCTCCCCGCCGGCGGCACCCCATCCTCCCACGTAATGCCCTTCCCCTCAGGCCCGCCAATACTGACCCGATGGCCCTTGAAAGCGTCACCAAAAACATCCGACAGGTCGTAGTAGACCAGGTCGCCGACCAGGCTGTATGCGAAGATGGTCTGCGGGGCGCCGGTATGCAGCCCGTCCGGGGTGGTGGTGATCTTGATGGCGACGCCGCCGGTGCTGGCGTCGGCGCGGAACTTCTCGGTGTACGCAGTGAACGGATGGAGGGCCTCCTCGGTGCTGACGGTGGACGCCACGGACCACAGGTAAACGGGGAATCTGCAGCCGTTGTCGACAACGGCGTTGCCGACGGTGGTGTTGTGTCTGGGCATGAGGGCTGGGGTGGCCAGCGCCAGAGATGCAGTGGAGAGGAGGGTGTAGAGGAAGTGCATTGTGATAGCGACGGGGTACTTGGTAGGTGATGGAGAAGTGGATGAGATGGGGACTCTGGAGCAGAGGGATTGATCTATCCATGGCGCATAGGGCCTTTTATAACCTCCAGCGCGAGCATTCGCATGCTGGTGCCTGTGCAACCGGCCCTCCCGGATAGATACGCCTCTGCAAGGAGCGGCATACCAGAACGCCCGCGGCTGGGCAGAGTCGCACCGGTGCAGTCATTGGTGCTCCAGCTGTATCCCACCGTCGATATGCTTGGAGGTTACATTGCCTCTCCGTGTCTAGACCCATGAGAAAATAACCTCGCGAGCGTTATTTCCCCGAGAATCTAGGGGGTGGTTGGTGATCCTGAAATGTGGATGCTCGCGATCTGATGCACGTTGTCCTATTTCTGGATCAGAAGAATGCGCATGTTGCTCAGGATAAGGGCGGAATCTTGTCTGCAACAAGATGGTCTCATAAAGTCGCATCCCGGTCGATGTGCATATGGGGTAGACGCAGGGGATCGTTTTATCTGGTCCCTGCAACGGGGAATTCCTCATTGGATCTCATCACATACCACCGCGAGGTATGTTCCGAACATCCACCCTCCGCGACGTGGTCGCCATGCGAAGACCTAGGAATACCTAGTACATACCAGGTTACCTCAAGGTTACAGAGGTGATCATAACACATGGCATCGTGGGATCGCCAAACAGACAGATGATATTTACACTTTATCACAGTAACCAAAAAGATATATACAAGAACAATATACACAGGTCTACTCCTTCATATACACCAGCATAACATCAAGCCCACCTTCTTGCAACTAAAAAGTCACAATCTCGGAAGTACCGAGCGGAACCTGGCCCTTGCGAGCCACCACCTGGATGTAAGGGGTCTTCAGGCTGCCCACGTCGGCGGATGTCTCGAAGCCGGCCCGAGAAACCGAGGTCACAAAGTTGTTGTTAGTCGAATCCGCCGAAGGAGCCGAGTAGATGGCCCAGTTATCATACTCGGTGGCACCGTTCCAGCTCATGTAGATGCGGGCAGAGTCGGACGAGGTGCGTTCCGCCACCACGGCCGGGCTCCAGAAGGGAGTGGCCTTCCACGGGCACTTGTAACCCCGGTACGACGCAACGGCGTTGTCGTCACCAAATTTGGCGGTCAGCACTTCGTTGTTGTTGGCGTCGAACTCCTTGACCTTGGCGATGGAACCGTAGCCCATGACGACGTGGTTGCTCTGCGGGCTCATGAGGTGATAGCTGCCCTGGCTGACGCTGTGGATCACATCATCCGAGTCGCTCAGCACGCGGATCGTGGTCGCGGTGCGGTTCACCTTGTTGACGGCGTAAGCCAGACCGGTGGTCGCGGCGACCTCATCCGTAGGGGTGTTGGCGTTGTTGAACAACGAAAGCACCATGCTGTCGTCGGTCTCGTTGTAGATGCGGATATCGTGCTGCCAGGAGAACACCCCGTTGTCATCGATCGCAAAGTCCCCGACGCCTTTCTCACCCTGTTATCGCATTAGTACACCGGGCCACACTGAGCGCGGATCAGAGAAACCTACGCTGAACTGCCACATGACGGAACCGTTGTTGTGGACGTAGAATCCCGACCAGTAGTGACGCAGAGAGATGATATAGCCGTCGTCCATGAGTTCCACCGAGTTGATATGATATGCGTCCCAGGGCGTCTCTTGCGTGCCCTGGTCGTCAGCCATACCCTGTTTGGATTTGGTGAGGGGGATCTCATCGAGGTGGTCGAGGGCGCTCCAGGAGTGGATGATCTCGTTGGTCGCGATGTCAATCTCGTAGAACATGCCGTTCAGCATGAAGTCATCCACTTTTCCACCGATAGGGGTCAAGTCATGCTGGGTCACGTTGTAGGCGGTCACCAGCAGGGTGTTGCGGTTGGTGACGTGGCTCTCGTGGAGATCGATGTAGGAGTCGCGAGCGACGTTGTCGGGCGAGACAAAGTTGTCCTGGAGGGTGACGGTGTAGATCTCGCGGTAGGTGTTGTCGAGAATGTGCACGGTGCCGTATCCGAAGCCCAGGTCCATCATGTTGCCGGCCCAGAAGGTGATGACGTCCTCGTTGAACAGCTTCTGGACCTTGAAGTTGGCGGTGACTTCGGTGGGACCCTGGTAGATGAGGTCGCCATTCTCGTCGTAGATCAACGCGGCCGTTCCATTGGCCTGGTTCCCGCGCGGTCCAACGAAGATGTATCCGGGATCGGTCTCGCCGGACTTGGTGACCTCGATAGCGGAGGCACCCACGGCCCGGTGGTGAAGGTCTTGAAGGGGAAGGTATCGGCGACGGCCTTGAAGCGAAAGCAACAGGGTACTGGCCGGAGGCGAGGAAGCGACGAGACATTGGGAGC
>NT_165931.1:1121912-1188959 GCF_000149615.1 Aspergillus terreus NIH2624 | reverse complement strand
TCCTCATATCCATGGTTCCCTTTCCTGTCCTGCCACGAGGCAAATAAAGTCTCTTTCCTCTTCGCTTCGGTAGACATCGCCGCTTTCCCGGTACATCGGCCGGATGTCGTCGTGGCGTTGCTCGACCGGAACCGAGTATCTGAAGACTGAATTCATGAGAGTCGGCGTGCGGAGGGTCAACTCATTCGACCGAGTATCCTCCGTCTAGAGGCCTGAGCCCTGAAGAGCAGAAGGGTGAACCATTGGTCCTCGCCCCTCAGATCGGCACGACTATCACACATCTTGCCCCTGACCGGAGGAGTCCTCTTCAGGCACACGGAGGGATCTCTCTGCAGCATAAGGAGTCCGATTGCACGGATCTCGAACAATGACTATCCTGTTTTGGCAATTGCACGGCCTATTACTCCGTACATGGGACCATGATCAGGGACGGGAGGACACCACCGTCGTCCGTGTTGGTTTCAGGATAATAACTAGATAGGACGGAGTAATCGGCAATGGATACGGAGTATTATCCTGCGGGCTCCGTCGGAATCCTGAGAATGGATTCAGAGTGTCGCTTTGGGATGGAAATTGCGGGCATTAGCAGTGCGACTCCACCGGTCAGGGGACAAGCTTCCTCTACTGCGCACTAATCCTTAGATCTCGTTAGAGGTTCCATCTTATCATCGGAGCACCTACGGAGTTAGCAACCTGATACCAGTACTACTGTTTAGATCTAACTGAGTCTGTCATGCGCTACATACATGAAAAGACAAGCTCTGTGGTCCTACATTCTGTGGATGAATAGAAGACTTCTACAGCGAATCCCGAATAAGCCCGTCCCTACTTCCCCACAGCTCGCTCATATATATTCTCCAGTTTTCAGTGTTACTTAAATTAACCTAAAGCAGATTTAATATTGGCATACTTCCAGATCAATTCTGAAGACACGCCGAACCAATTCGATAACCGATCACACCGCCTATCAATATATCCGCAGACAGAAAATTGTCGTGAATACAGTACTGCAAATCGGACCTCGTCCTTAGTTCGCTGCAGTTATGACTCTCGCTCCATCGGATTCTTCTTCCTGTTTTGTCTAACTGATCGTCCAGTGGAGCCAACTCTTGCCAACCATTCGCACTAGGACAGGTCCACAAGGCCCTGAATCCCTCCCCGGTCCCCTATCCTCATTTCCCAGGCTCCATCCATGACGCACGAAATTACTACCTGGGTACTTATTGTAGATATGCATCAACCGTCCCCAAGTGGCCTTGGGATCTTCGGTGTAACCATATTTAGTACCATAGAATGGTGCGAATGATGCAGGCCTCTGCCACACTGGGAACGCATAGACACGAAGTTCTCATGGCTGCAGCCTCATAAGCTGATATCAGAATGCCAAGTGCTATCTGCGTTCATTCAACCGTGTCCATCGGGTTCGTTGAATCTCCAAGGAGACTTCCAGCGATCTAGATGGCTAATCCTGCTATCCGGCTGGTGCCGAAGTCTACAAGCAGTGCTCCGGTATATCACCAGACTTACAAATTGGGAGATGGTAAGAAGCCAAAGATTCATATCTTCCTAAAAAATAGTAATTATGAACAACGGAATATCTTAATGTTTTATCGTTAGCTACATTACTTAGACAGTTCGGGTCTAGCAGTACAGTGGTCAAAGATATACTTTTGGTATCGTCTGTGCTCTGCACGGAACACCACCGCATCACATAAGAGGACCTCGGAATATCTGTTTGTGCCAGAAGATGCCTATCTCTACAACGGCCACCGTTGTCGACGATATATACTCCGTATAATGCTCTTCGGACACCTCCGTGACAGTTGGCGGATCCCCCTCCGATTAACTTCCTAAAGGGGAAATTTTAGTCAATGCCTAGAATCGCCGCATCAACACGAACTGACTAGCTACCTATCTTATACGCAATGGACTGGACTCTATCGCACTCACCATCCATCTTGATCGCTCAACAATATTTGCTTCTCTCCGCACTAACAGTCAATATCCTCACCAAACTCGTCCTTCAAAGATGTTACTTCAACTTCTACAAGGCGTAGAAGCACCCACAATCATATATACAACGACAGCTCTATCGCTTCTCCTCAGCCTCATCGTAACGGCTCTCATCCAAACCGGCAACATCTCCACAACCCGCAGAAAACTGCGCCACCTGCAGCAACATGGGGTCTCCGCCAGTAACATGACAGATCAATATGATCCCAAGTACAACATTCCAGAAGACACGGTCCCAGATGGACCGATTCGCGTCAAGGCGATATACATCCACCCGGTGAAATCCTGCGGCCCAGTCGAGATGCATCGCGCCTTGTTAACGAAGACTGGGTTTCTCTACGATAGATGTTTTGCATTTGCAACCGAGATCACCGACGCAACGGGCTCGAAGTGGCGATTCATCAGCCAGCGCACCAAGCCCATTATGTCGCAGATCAAGACTGAACTATGGCTTCCCCACGACAAGACCAATGTCCACGACCCTCTCGTCCAGGCAGGCGGCTGCGTGGTCCTGACATTCCAAGACCCAGAACCTCCCAGCTGGACAGCCCGACTCGAGACAATCCTGCACACCTGGGACCTCTCATCAAAACCACAAACTACCCTCATCGTCCCCCTCCAACCAACCCCAGCACAAACATCCCGCTTCCAAATCCGCCTGAGAACCTTCGGCATCCACAGCCGCGATGCCCAGGGCCTGGACCTGGGCACCGTCCCATCCATCGCAGCCGCCCTCCCCAAGCTAAAGACCTTCCTCGGAATCCCTCTGACCCAACCCCTCACCCTTCTACGCTGCACACCCGACACACTCACCCGCACGGATCGCAACCTCGCTCCCCTCAGCCACATCGGCACGCCCTCCGTACACGGCTACACCGACCAGCAACCTGTCCACATCAACAGCCTGGCCTCCGTGCACTCCGTATCATCCCTCCTCCCACCAGAGAACCGGCCCCTCAACGCGCTGCGCTTCCGCGCGAACCTCTGGATATTCGGCGCGCCAGCCTTCGACGAAGAATCCTGGAAACGGTACCGCATTCTGCCGCGAACGGGCGGCGGACCGCGCGCGGAGGTCAACCCCACACTGTGCGTGGTGTGTCGGACGTCTCGGTGCACGATGCCGAATGTGGACCCCGACAGGGGGGTTTTCGATGCGGATAGCCCGGCTCCCGGGAAGAAGAGGGGGAGGCCGCAGCCTAGCACGACGCTGGTGCGGTATCGGACTGTTGAGGAGGGGAATCCGGCGGCGCTGGGGTATTTGGGGATGCATTGCGTGCCGGAAGATAGGGGTTTGGAGGAGGCGAGGGGGCAGGGAGTTGGGCTGTATGTGCAGGTTGGGGATGAGATTGAGGTGCTTGAAAGGGGGGTGCATTTGTATGGGTCTACGGGGGGTGACTACTAGCTGTTGAATAAGTGCATAACGTGGCAATAACATGATATCTATGTTCTGGAGATAGGAGCTAGTGTTGAACTCAGTATTCTACATTGCAGATGCTAAGAACGGTCTCCCAAGGCCATTCAGGCCTACGCCGTCGATTCAACGGAGACCTTCCGCTGACGACGAGACTCACGCCCCTTCTCAGACCACGGAAAATGCAGCACAGGCACGATGGAGAAACTATTACTCGTATCCGCCAGTCCAGCAAACGCATTATACCACGCCAAGAACGACCCAAGCAGACAGAAAAACCCACCCGCCTTGCGAATTGTCGTGTTGGGCATACCGTGGGCATCGCGGTGCATGTATGCGATGCCGAGCAGAAGGATCGCCAGGTCGACGACGAAGAAAAGGAAAAAGAAGGCAAAGGTGGATTTCAACGTGCACATCATCATAAGCGTGGTGAAGATGAACCAGCCCTATAGACATATTAGGTTGTCATCGCAGGATATAATAGAGGGAAGGTCTGACCATCAACATCAACGCAAAAGAGTCATAGAACATGGTCGGTTTACCCCCACCGGCCTCGGTCAGGGAGGCCATGATATTAAATCCGCCGGGAGTGAAAATAATACCCACGGAGATCCAGAACCCGCCATACGAGGAGAGAACTGTAGCACCGAATGTGTTTCCTACTGCCATCTCCCTGTCCACCATCAGTATGCATTGAATGCAGGGGCAGAAAGCGAACATACCACATGCCAGAGAGCAGCTGCACCAAACCTCCATACGCAAAGGCAAGCCCGATCAAAATATTCGGCTCGGTAACTCCCCGCACTTCCATCTCAATCAATCCCAAAACGAACGTGCTCAACGCAAAGGCGCACAATCCCAAGGGCGCCGGGTTGGCGATCTTGCGATCCTTGACGGGGCGATAGAGACCAGGTTGGAACTCGCCCCCAAAGGCTGGGAGACGGGTCTCCGTGGGTTGGAGCTGGGCCATTGGGTAGGCATAGTCGATGTGGGTAGATTGACCAGTCTGATGATGGGTGAGGGGAGGAGAGGCGGTGCTGATCTCGTTGATATCGAACTTTCCATCGGAGTCGGCGGGGGATGTGGAGGAAGACATGATGAGTGGCTTGACCTGGACTTGCTCAGGTTTGTACAGTAGCTTCCTGAGGAGACAACTGCAGATTAAATAGACACCGCCAATACTATCCCACTACTCATTGTACAGGTGTAGATTTCAGCATCCAAGCGGATCATACCCACCGCAAGTCTCTACTCCTCCACATGGAAATCATTGGAGTCACCATCATCCTAAACGTCACTATATTGGACGGCATTTTTATCGGGAGTGCCATCTTCCCAGTATGAGAACTACAAGAGATCGACATGGTAGACGATAGTATGGACACTATCCAAACGCGGACGGTCTTGGGGGAGGGACCGGTGGATCGCGGAGCTCTGTGGTGGAACGTCTCCCCTTTTCCTTTTCCCCGGGGTAGATTCTGGGGTTTGCGGGGTGTCGCCCAGCCCAGTAACAATGAATCAATGGATAGACTCGCGACCCTAAATTTGGGTTTTGGAACTGCCGGCGCCGCATGTCGGCAGTTGGCAATCTTGATAACTTTATTTGCTGTCTTGTTCCTGCCGATACCAGAACCGACACGGCGGTGGAGAGCGCAGAGGCCTCTTATAATGAGATGGTGGAACAGCCAAGACCGGCTGTCAGAAGGGCAGAAGGCTGGGCATTGCACAGATGGAAGGACTAGCGAGTGCCATTCTGGATGCTGCGGTGCCTTGCGGTATGCCTAGGCATGTCCAGGCATTGCAATTCACAGCTTTAGCGGTTGTTATGATGGAACTTTATGGAAGCCAGCTCTTCATTGTGTAATGTAGACGTAACGACGGAACTGGGGACATGCAAGTAGATGGCTATGCAACGATAATAGGCCTCCATACAGGTACAGTCGAGAACCCAGCACACATTAGTTCATCAATGAAATCCGCAGTCAGTGGTAATCGTAAACCTCCCGCATCTTGGGTGTGATTGACGAGACAGTATGGGCAAATTCATTCTCGACCCACGGCTTCCACTCCCAGTCAACCCAATCTCTGAATTCCGACGTTCCTCTGTTTCTCCACCGTAGCACTGGAGATATGTATTTGCCAAGGACTTCCTTCGATATTTCCGCATATCATCAGGCACACGGCCGAAGAGAACGTTGGCAAAGTCAATAAAAACCAAGTTTCTGCCGTTTTCATGTGAGAATGTAGCATCCACGATCATCACATTTCTAGGACCCACGGCTTGGAGGAGTATATCCCTCTGATATAGGAGGCTTTCAAGGTCGACTATCGCCTTGAGCATCTGCTGTCGTGTCTGTTGGGAGAAGTTCTTCGGGTTTGCCTGCTGCATCGATGACCGTGGTATATACTCCAGCAGGATCAGTCGAACGGTGCGCAGCTCAGGCCCCTCAGTCGGGATTTCCAGTGAAAAAGAAGCATAAATCTTGGGTATTGACTTTCTCTGGAAGTCGGAAAGTTGGTGATACGTATGCACCTCGTGAGTATAGTGGTTGACGACGCAACGGAAGGGATTCATGTAAGGGCCATCGTCACAATACAGCGGGTCGTACACCTTTGCCACCAGCTGCATTCCCCGTTGGACACCCGAGAATTCAGACCGGGCCTCGACAATAAAGACCTGTGTGTGGTGGCCATCTCCCACTCTGATGATATCCTGGATGTTTAGTTCCGTAGTGCATGGGTCCGAACTGCCAGCCAGCGGAGGGTTTCGTAACAATTTTTTAACTGGACTGAGGCTGTTCCATTCCTCTATTTCGGCCATGGATCTGAGACAGCACTGGGCAGTGATGGGCGTTGCTGGAGAATAGGTATGTTCGCGAACGGTGAATTCCCCAACCCTTAACATACGGGACATC
The DNA here is from genome assembly GCF_000149615.1 of Aspergillus terreus NIH2624. Classification (NCBI taxonomy): domain Eukaryota; kingdom Fungi; phylum Ascomycota; class Eurotiomycetes; order Eurotiales; family Aspergillaceae; genus Aspergillus; species Aspergillus terreus. Next base: position 1,182,620 of record NT_165931.1, on the reverse strand, counting down.
TGGTTTTGGTAGATCACGACCCACGCCTCTGGTGCTGCAGCTCAGAGATTCAAGAGCTCTGATGAGCGGAGAAAGGAAGGACAACGGATGATCAATGCATTGGCAGGTCACGAGACGAGTAGCCGGTAATTCCACATGTTCCCCCGTAATTGCCAAAGCAGCAAGCAGATGACTACGAAGGCAGTTACTAGTCTATATCCCACATTATCGACACGTCCTATGGTCACCGCAGTGGTAACGGAGCGTTGCGGGGATGTCCGCAGTCGAGGGATACTGAATAGTTATATTGTAAAGAGTAACTCCATCAGCACCTAAAGAAAGAAGGATGCTATGGCAGGTAAAGTTAAAATCTAACCTCCCACTCGCTACCTTGCGACCTGGATGGACATGGAGCATTATTCTTTGTGCAAAGGAAGACACGGAGATAATCGAGAGATCTTCCGCTGACATATAGTTCCTGGTATATCCGAGCTGCGGGAGCAGTAGTCGATCATACTCCGCATGTCCTATCGGTATCTGTCTTTCCTTAGTACAGTGGGTTCTCATTGTTCTCTGTCAATTGGTTTCCTTACTATTTACAAACGGAACAAATTAACATCTCGGATATACGGAAATATTGGTCGCTGCAGAAGCGTCACTCGAGGCATCTATTTAAGTGGTCCGATTTCTTTTGTATCTTTCCTATACCACAATCTAAAATAGACGGAAAAAAGACAAACATTACGTGCTACACCCATCTTCGCGCATCATGACTTCAACAAAAGAACAACTTGCCCTGGCCGATAAGCTCTTTCCATGGAGACCCTCTCAAGGACCAAAAGCGGTCTTTCCCACCTTCGACCCATCACATCGCCAGCTCAAGGACACCGACTACGGCATGGACATTGAGTACAACCATGACGTCCCTATGAGGGACGGCGTGAAGCTGCGTGCCGACATCTTCCGTCCGCTGGATCCAGCCATCACTCAGATTCCAGTCGTCCTAGCTGTAACCCCATACGGCAAGCAAAGTCCGTCCGATGTCACCCAGATACCACCGAGCAAGGACTTCGATCCTGGGTTTGACGGTGTCCGTTTTTCCAAGCACAACGTTTTTGAGGGAAGCGACCCGGTCTTCTGGGTCAAGCACGGCTTCTCATATGTAGCTGTTGATGCCAGAGGAAGCTTCGCCTCCGAGGGGGAGAAAGCATCATTTGCCGCTCGGTCTGACGGTATAGATGCTTATGATGTTATTGAATATCTGGGCACACGGCCTTGGTGCAATGGACATGTGGGCATGATTGGAGCAAGTGCGTTGGGGGCTATTCAATGGTGCGTTACTCGACCGCGAGTTCATCCCTAGGAAAAGACTAGTATCTAATTCTCGTCCCTACAGGCAAGCGGCGGCCCTCCGACCACCTCACCTCTATGCAATCATAGTCCAGGATGGGTGGACATGTTTGTACAGAGAGCTGGCTTGGAAAGGTGGTATCATACATCCGAACTTCATGCAGGCTCTCAATGACAAATGGATGTCTCATGGCAACCGCGTCGGTACCCCAGTCATCGACCTTAGGCGAGCCTCGGAAGAACACCCTTACATTGACGATTTCTGGCGGCAGTTCCAGCCCGCTGTCCAGAACATCACATGCGCGGTGTACGCCATCTCCAGTTTGGCCGACAATGGGATTCATACACCTGGCACCATCCGTGGATATCTGGGCGCTTCATCTAAGATCAAGTATCTTGAACTCCATCCGTACGTCTGATAATTCCCTTCCTGCTAAATCATGGGTCTAATAATGCCTCATCGGAAACAGATATCGCAAATGGGAGTGGCAACTCACTATGGAATCATTGGAGCGCCAATTGGCCTTCTTCAATGCTTATCTCAACGGCCCCGACGGCCACTTAGCGGCTTCGGTTCAATTCTGGCCTAGAGTGAGACTCAATGTGACCGAAAAACACAATGCTGGGACATGGCGCAGTGAGAACGAATACCCCATCGCCAGGACTGTCCGAGCCAAATACTACCTAGGTGCGGGCGGACAGCTCTCATCGGCTCCTTTCCATACCTCTGACGCGACTCCCGCCTCCGTCTCTTATGTTGCTAATAGAGGCTCCGTCTTTTGGCAAACAAAGTTCTCCGAGCCGACTGAAATCACGGGAACTTCTCGTCTCCATCTCAAGTTGGCAACCACCTCCACCGATGCGGATATATTTGTCACGTTACAAAAGCTTGATCGGGACGGGAACATCGTTTACTTTCCCTACCACACATTCATTAACGATGGCCATGTCGCATGGGGGTGGCTACGCGGCTCAAAAAGAAAGCAGGCTCCTAAACAGTCCACGCTTGGTGACGAAGTCGACCACACATACCTAGAGGCGGATGCCGAGTTCTTACAGCCCGGAGTCCCTGTCCAAATGGATATTGGCATTCAGCCAAGTTCGACTCTATTCAGAAAGGGCGAATCTCTGAGACTCGTGGTTCAGGGGCGAGATTTTGGTGAGTACAGTCCCGCCTGTGACATCCCTCGGGCGGGATCAGGTATCAATGGCGCGGATACCCATTTGGTATTCCTGGATGGAAGCTATTTAGAAGTGCCATTAGTACCAAGTAGCTAGTGTCTAGACAGCCTGTGGAGATTCTGGCTGCGCAAGCTAGCCAGGTCTGTACTTTGGTACTCCCATAAAAAGTAAGTGTAGAGCCAATGATCTCCAAAGTACGATTCTTTCCTTCGCATCGTCAAATGTCTGCAGATAGATAAAATTGCCAACTTCGCTCATGTAGACTTTCTAGATTGAATGCAAGTGCGACGGAATAGTCCCTCCGCCAATTCCGCTTAATACTGTGTGGATTTCCAATGCACCACTTCGGAGCGGAATTCCAGCGTCTCGCTCATACAGTCTACCAGGACCGTGGAGTCTCGGCACCGCCGTTTTAAAGAATGGGGTGGTCCGGACACTATCTATCATCCCGACCTGTACCGTTCTCGTCCTACTTATTGTGCTTGAGGATACTATCCTATCAGATGTGTCTGCAGAAACTGTGACCACCGCGTCGACCTTGTTGTGTCAATATGTCAGCTGTGGCTAAACTCCACATATGCCCAACATGCGAAAGGGGTTTCCGACAACGGGGCCACTTGCAGCGTCATATGCTCTCGCATACTGCGGTGCGACCCTTTACCTGCAGCAGCTGTGGTCGTATGTATCGTCGGTCTGATGTTCTAAAACGACACAAAAGTGTCTGTTCGCCAAACCAAATTGCGCCTGTCAGTTGGAAAAACAGCTTGACTCTGTCTGAAGATATGCCTTGTGCCCAGGCCTATTTCTGCGCAGCTACAACCCAAACCTGCCACACTGGAGAGGAGCAAACGCACTTCCTAACAAACTATGTACATCATTCCAGGTTCAGCAGTGGCATGCTGGAATTCGCACTCCATCTTGATGACACTTATGTGGCCCAGTTGGTTGGAGAATCCAAGAACTTTGTTCAAGGGGCCATGTTTGCGGATGTGTCGCATCACTCAGATACTGCACCGCCTCAGGGCTTCGTGTTCTTTAGACAAGCCAGTCTTGTCTATCTCCTAGATTGTGGAACCCTGGAACAGAGAATACTGTCAGAACTGAAAAGAGGGGTGTCTGGTCAAGGCAGACAGAGAGAGGTGCTCTCTGTTGTCTCCGCAGACATTGTCGGACTGATCAAGAAGTCCACGCTCTCAGCTCCTGACAACATATTCAACCTTCCCAACTGGTCATTCGCTACAGAGCAAAGATGCCTGCGATTCTTTTCGGCTGACAATCTTCGAAAGCTCTTGGGATTGTACTGGGCGTCCTGGTACCCAAACATCAATTTATTGCACCGAGCGAATTTCGAAAGAAATCCGCCCAATTCGGTTCTAGTGGCAGTTCTGGCAGTTCTTGGTCTGCTCCTGCTTTCCTTTCACAAGTTTTCGCCATTACTAGCAAGCCTCGCTGACCATTTAGCAGGGGCCTACGTCTCTTCCGATCCTGCAGACAACGAAGACGCCCGATTCTGGTCTGGTCCTGTTGAACTGATAGTTTTTCCACATTCTTCTGTTAGATATCACGAGACTACTTCCTTCCGAGTTGAACATTCAGGGTCTTCAGGCCGCACTCATGGTGTGTTTTTATCAGTACTTGGAAGGCACAGACTCTACTCAAAGACGGATTTGTCTCGATCAATTCCCGGACCTTGTATCAGTAAGTGGGATCAGCCACTCTGGGTCCGAATCCTTTTCAATCAATCCACTAATCCAGGTTGCCTTAGAGGGCCCGCGAGGTGGGTTTCTACACAGCCAAGCATCCGTCCTACGATGAGCAGAAAAGAGACGAGTTCAACTGGAAAGAATTTGTGAAAAGAGAAGAGCTGATCCGGTGAGGACTTTGCATGACCGGATTGTACGATTGATATTGACCCGGTTTTTCCCAGATTATTCCTCGGCCTTTTTCTACTCGATGCTGTATTTGTCATGTTCGAGAATCTCTCCCCTCAAATGGATTTTCCGGAGTTGACCATGCAGGTGGCCCTGCCAGAAGCTTGCTTCCAAGCAGCCAGTGCGAACGAGTGCTATGAGCACCTGCAATTATTGGCGGAGCCCGGGGGCCTTCCATGGAAGATATCCATCTGTGAGGCACTTCAAATGCTCAGTCGAGATCAGTTGGAGCTACGAACACGCGTCTGGTTCTCCACACTGGATCCTTTGAATTTATTTGCCTTGGTATCAGGCACGTCCCCCGGGTGCGAAAATTCAATTAAAGAGTTTCACAGGGAAGCTAACGAAATTACACCAAGGTATCCATATTATGATTTTCCAGGCTCGAAAATTGAACTTTATTTCACCACGCGTAGAGACGCTTCAGGCCGCATTGCGAAATTGGAAGGAATATTGGGAAATCCTCGCATCGTCCTTGAAAGTACTCCAGAGATCCGCGGTCCGAAGCGCCGATGAGTTTGATTTGGATAACATGTGGCGCCGAATCGGATTCGTCCGTCACTGTGATGAGTTCTGGTTGCTTGGTTCTCTCATGGTCGACGACCTGGTGCTTAACTTGCAGTGGCAACGAGGCCCACACTCCGGCCTAGGGCTTGGAAGCGAAGCAGGTTCAGATGTGCCTAGCCAGATCATGAAGTGGTATCAGCCGCTGAAAGTTGGTGATATTTGAGAAACAAAGCTCGTTTTAAGGGCGATGACATCTGTTCTACTGGGGCACTGCAGGCGCCTGCGTACCACACAAACCCATTAATATTAATTCCGCAGGCCATCAAACAACAGAATAATTCGAAAGCGAATTGCGCAAAGTTGTCATACTACACCATTCCTCTTCCAACGCTCCCCTCCCGCTAACTTTATCCGTCTTGAATACCCGAGTGAAGGGCCGAGCCACAGTGGTGTGCTCGAAGGCTTCGACCCAATTGCGATGGACCTGGTTACGCAGGTAAAGAGGCATTTGAATAATGGCGATGGGTTTCGAAAAGTCCTTGCTGTCGAGGACCACTAGGTCGCTTCTTCTCTGCTTGACCCGCTTAATCATCGACAGAACCCACCCGTCACCTTCGGCGCTGTCTTTATTCCGAGGGATGAAGATAGGCTCTTCCACCAGGCAATCGTCACCAGGCTTGAAATATTCGATGGTTTTGGCCTTCTTGTCGACTTTTGACAGCGCATTTAGGCTCACCGGCATAGGGAACCCGTTTGGTGGCAGGTCAGGAACGACCACAGGAAGATAGATGATATTGTAGTGCCGGCCCATCCGACGCTCGTCGATACGAGGAAAATCGGAAGCCACATCAACAACAACTTCCGGGTCCGGAATCGTGCTCTGGGTCGGTTTGGAGAGGTCCAGCTCCCAGCACACAAAATCGGCCTCTGGGATCATGCTGAAAGGCAGGGCGTCTTTTCCTCCCCATAATGGAAACAAGTTGGCGAACACCCTGGACGTTTCGATATAGATCTTGCCTGCAGCACGCTCAAGCCGGAGGCGCTCCGTATCCACGTATCGGGTTTTGAGGTCGAATTTGCCGTCGTGGATGCGGAATGCCGACATGTTCCCGTCTCCTTCGATCGGGGGGTTGCCCGGCATTAAGGGGTAGAAAGGATCAACCATGATGCGGTAGAAAGTCCCATCGACCTCCTTGGAATTTCACCGAGCACAACAAGGTCGGGCATCTCACCCTCAACGCGGCCAGGTGCCCCCACCGACGCGTGTCCCACTGGGACCCCCCAGACGGCGGTCAGTCCAAAATGCTCGGGGTTTGGGGGAGCCTGGAATGGACTGGCGACGGCAGCAGAAGACATGTTGATAATACAGCGATTCAGGGGACTTTGGCAATCAATGCAGGAGCTTGAGGAGGGCTTGGGAATTTCTCACGGATATCCTAGTGGCTTGCTAGATATTTGTAGGTAGACATAGTGCGTGAGGTCCAATAACTACAATCACGTTGTCAGCGGACGTCAGATTCATTTTCCGGTTTACAGATTGATTGATTTGATAAGCCCCGCAGATCTGCCCCCCGCATAAACGATAACTCTAATTTCCCACATGCCGCAAAGCTTGTCTGGCCATTCTCCGCAATAGGTCCCTTACAACCATTTGGTATCCGACAACACAGTCATGGACGTTTCTGCTCCTAGGCCCGTGAGCTCTGATTCTGGTCATGCTTTCTCGAAGGACCCCGCTCGGGGTCTGGGGAGAGCCCACCAGAAACTCTGCTTTCCCACATCATGATTCTAATCACCTTGGCTATCAATTGCCGGTAACTGCACAAGACCTTGGAGATGCGGGGAAGGACACCTGTCAGCAACAATGATTAATCGGAAGACAGTGCATTGTATACCGAGATTGGACAAAGGACCTAGCTGTACCGCTGCACGAAAGGAAATGTCTTGACAAAATCATTTCTAAGATCATGTCGGCACCTTTCCACGGCAGTCCAAATCCTGCCCTTTACGTATAAAGGACCTGATTCCCCGCCGATTTCAGTCCCTTCCATCAACAACCACAAAGTCTACAGCTATTGAACATAGTTTGCTCCCCTCCTTGCCACGATGACTCACCCCGAGATTGCTGCGGAGATTGACCGCATTTACGGCAACTCACCGACCAGCCACCGCACCACGGACCTGAAAAAATCAAGAAATGCCGCTCCCTGATCGAACTGTTCCTCGAGACATTCAAATACAAGAACTACAAACGCACGCGAGAACTGGTCCATCCCGATTATATCCAAACACAATGTGGACGTCGGCACTGGTGTTGACTCGATCATCGAGTTTTCGGAGAAGACCTGGAAGGAACACGGGAAAATGCCCGAGTTGATCTACAAGCGCATTCTTGTTGATGGCGACTATGTCGTCGTCCACCTCAAGGTCGAAGTGGGGCCCCACGGCACGAAGGCGCTGGAGTACTTGCGCTATCAGAGCGGCCAGTTCACCGAGCACTGGGAGGTTGTTGCACCGATTTCCCCGCCAGAGGAGCATAAGAACTCCAATGGGGTCTTTTAAACATCTTCACCCAATCTATTGGGTACTGGGTCACGATGATGCTTGGATGTCGATTGGTTGGAGAGGCCTGTGTCTGTTCTTCGGTTTTGAGAGCTTTCTTCTGTGATTACGTTCGTTCACAATCAAGACCCAACGGCACCCCAGCCAATAATTATGTTTTAGTATGCTCATAGCAACATGGTATTTTCTTCTATCATTGCTCGGTTCTCTTCGCGTAGTGTCATCGGGATGAATAAATCCAGTCGAAACAAAGATGCCAAGTTAGTAAATATCTGGTATCGGCGCAGTCATATCAGATATGCATACTGTGCTTGTGAGATCGCGGTATTTTGAGGACTAGGAAAAGGAAGGGAGGAGATTGGTGAGCGTAGATTCTAAACCCCTGCATCAATAATGTACAGATCGGAACCCCTGTTGGACCAACGTCTGCAATACTTGCTTAGTGATGCATCCTCAGCCACGCACCGTAATACTCATGGTATTGTTAACCCCAAATCCGACTATGCTTGTAGCGCTGTTGAAATCGAAGCGCCTTCTCGCGGATCGCAACACATATCAAACTGACTGTAACCAAGGATCGTCCAACAGATCCCTTGCCGATTCTCTCTCCTCGTGTTTCCATTTGAGCATCTTGCGCATAAATTGGAGAAAAAGCTGCTGTGGTTCACCCAGCAAGAATCCCTCCAGTTTCTCCAACGATATAGAAGGGATCTCAACGTTTCCCTTCCAATTTCCTATTTCACATCAGCAAAGCTTGCTGGTAGATCAGATCTATAGATACCTTCGCCATCGAAGAAATCGGTCGCGTAGGCACTGTTCTGTATCAGTTCTTGCGGTGGTGGTCCCATAATAGCAATCATTTCGGCGAGATGATGAGCATCAGAAGGTTTCTTTTCTGAATCTTTGGCGTAGAACAGATGCCGTTTTTGGGACATAGTCCATGTCTGCTTCACTTGTTAGCTGAGGGACGTTCGTCACTGGCTGGAACTGCCTAAGTATCAGATGGATCCTTGTCAGATGAAGGCATACCAGCACACCGACATTCCAGATGTCGACCTTTTCGTTCCAAGGCATCTGCAAGAGCACCTCGGGAGCGCGGTAAATGTACGGCTGGATATCCCCGGAGTACGTATTCGACCCAAAACGAGCCTGACCAAAATCGCACAGTGTAGGACGGCCATGTTGTCTGGTTTTCTTGAGTTTGCGAGAAGCATAGATGACGCGGTCCCCGTCAATTTTCCGCGGGCTAGGATTGGATTTCTCTTTCTCTTCGAAATCGGCTAGAATGGAAGCATCTTCGACGGCCATCATGATGTCCTGTTCATTGATATCTGGGATAGCTCGGTTAGGAGGCCTTTCTGCAATGAAGATTGGAAGTCATACCCGTATGGACGATTCCAGCCTCCGTATGAAGGTAATCCAAAGCAAGCAGGAGATGCATTAGGGTCAGCTTGACTATTTCTTCTGGGAGTACCTTTTCCCTGAGCTGAGTGCGAAACTCATACATACTCATTCCCAGAGGGGGATGAACAAGACATGGGAATGTGCCCTCGGCAGAGGATATGTGGAAGCTATCCAATGTTTTGCGGATAAGCTTAACGCCCGCATGATTTGCTACAGTGAGGGAATTCAAATGGCGGTAGGCTTCTATCTCTCTTGGGCCTTCTGACGAATTGCGCTCAAATACTTTCAATGTGATATATGTGTGCTGCCTAGAATACGGTGAGTCAATCGGGTCGCTGCTCGTTTGTAGGGAAGGTTTACTGTTGGTCGCGACACAGCCAAACAGTGGAATATGCGCCATAGCCCAATTTGCCTATCACCCGATATCTTGATTGAAAGACTTCGCCGATTTTGACAGGATAAACGTCATCGGGCGAGTACCATGGCAGGGTTTCCTCCTCAATCTTCTCGGTTGGATTGAGAAGAGGGAAGCTTGCCTGAGAGAAAGCGCATAGTAGGGATACGCGACGTTGAAATAAAGGACGCCGGGTCCAAAGTTGTCTAGACAGGCGGCATGGCAGGCAAGATGTTGAAGCCATGGCGAGAAGCCGGTGACTGACAGGAGTACTCTAACGTTGAAAGGAATGTTGCAGGGGGTGACAGGCCCAGTCACATGATCTGTACAGTCCTCTACGGGAGAATATGACACCTAACATTGCAGAGAGATATACTCGGTGTGGAGAAAAGAGGTCAGAATGGTCAATTTACAAGATACATTGCAGGTTTACGGAAAAAAAAAAAAAAAAAAAACAATGACTCTTCTACATTCGCGAGACACTGCGTCAACCAGAATGACTACTAGATCACACCACCAAAAAGCGACAACGCACTAGTGGTGTAATATATGGCTGTGGACGTAGTTTGACATCTCTCCAGAGTGTGTGAGAATGACGTTTGAGCGTTCTCTTGAAGACTTGTGCAATAGTGGTAGTTGGGCCATTGAAGTAGGACATTCTGCAGTCCGAGGCTGTGATCGGTATAGTTGTGTTGTTAACGTGAGACTCACCTGCGACTGATGTCGTGTTGTTGATTCGAGAGAGTTCAAGATATGCAGCTGGCCTAGTAACGAGGCCGTAGTCACGGCGAACAAGCTCCTATCGGGGCAGGATAATTTCAGGGCTTCTTCGCTTCATGCCAATCGTGACCACAAGATTGATAGACGACGAGAGAGTCTCGAGCCAACCGTGTGCGCCAAGTGCAAGATATCCCGACTTCTACCACAAAACTTGGCTTTGCGTGTTGTGACGCCTGTGTGCAACAGCAGTTAGCCCTCCTTTGTCAAATATATTGTTGTCGAATCGAATTTGTGTGCAGGATGTAGTATGAATTTTGCGATCAAGATTCTCGTGTTTGCATTAGAGAAGAATCAACCGGAATTCCTTTCTTGCGACCGGTCGATACTTAGACTGGATAATTGCACCGGGCGGACAGACGTGGACAGGGAGTACTGATCGCGAGTTTGGTCTTGCTTAAGTGCTTGTTGACGTTTCTCCTGCTGGTGATGAGCGGCTACAGCTACAGATTCTCCATCAGTTATGCAAAGATATCGTCGGATTCCGATTCTCACTCAACCGAGAACTCTGAAGATCAATACTGACATGATCTAGAGACAGCCCATGGCGGACGAGAAGTGGGAAGGCCAGGAAACACTGGCTGTAAGAAGAAGCTCCCTAGGTATATAGAACCTCCCTTGATGTGGCTGTCCCCATTCAATGGCCTGAGCCCTCCCCTGGTGAAACCGCGACAGATATTGCTTGAAGTCAATAATTCCTTAGCGTGTAGATCTAGGTATACAGTGAAAGGCTCCTTTAAGATTGACCATCTATTCTGACTAGGGATAATTCGCTCGCTCGCATAACCTTGGACTAGAAGTATATTCACAGTGGCCTTGACAACTCTGCGGTCGCTTGCTGCGTTCAACTGCAGTGATTATCCTCAAAGTAGAATAGGGCTTATTGCAAAGTCAGTCTCTTTGAAGCTCCTGATATTATACATATATATGATTTGAATGGAGAAACGGTCATGGGGAAGACCGCTAAGTTGCTTCACTCCGGCTCAAGGAATGAATCCCCTCAGTCCAACCCAGTAATAAAGGTCGCCTATCGGTAATCAACCCTGGAATAACGGTCATGTAGGGCTCTAGTGAATTCGGGCACCATGATTCATATCCAAGTAGTAGTTACATCCCACGTAGGGTGAGTACCCCAGATACAACTCCCAAACGGGTAAAAGAGCCGACGAGATGTCGATCGTGATTGTGGATTGCGGGGTCCCCGACTTGCTGGAGACACGTAAGCATAGAACTATGGATGATGGGTTGTATATAACACCCCTACAATGTTTGCATAGGTTCTCATGAAATAATCCTCGATCAGTCAATTTTATCCAGAATCATTTCAGCTCTTATACAGCGTGCATCTCCAATCTCGGGCCAGTTGCCCATATCCGACTCGTCTCATCACGCCATCCACGTAATCGGCTCGCCATGTGCAGCCAACCATGTGCTCCCATGCACCACCAAACTCTGCTCGAAAAGATTAAATAGCATTGGATCGGCCAGCGACAAAGCTTGAGATGCCTCGTCGGCCGTCGGCTGTTAGTAGCATTTCATGATTCAGTGGGACGGGACCCAGAGAGCGGTGGCAGCTCCATGAATGAGAATAGGGGAAGCAGCGGGGAAGAGATGATGCAACCTGCACGATGAATGCGAAATCATAGATAGATAAACAAATATAAGCCAGATAAATTTTAGAATCTTATAAAGACGGTGTGTCCGGAGACTCGGTGAGTTGATACATAATTGTACATAGATGCAGTGTGAGGTGTCTTGCCTCCCGATGACTTCATGATCAATTGCATCAGTCGGTTGTCTCCCATTTAACTCTAGCAGCACCGTTCTCCCCATTCCATTCATTCACTTACCGTCATTGTTCACAACTACTACTCGACCGCCATGGGCCGCAGACTCGGGCTGCTCCGGGCCATCTACCTGGTGTCCGCCAGTTGCATGGGCTCCTTTGCCTTTGCCTTTGACACTGGCGTGATTAGTAGTGGACCCTCATCCCGACTCGACGACGACAGCTAATCTCCCCGACAGGCGGCGTCCTCACCCTCGACTCCTTCAAACGCGACTTTGGATACTCGGACGCCCAACAAACCACCGTCAACTCCAATGCCGTCTCCATCCTGCAAGCCGGCGCCTTCTTCGGCTGCTTCTTCACCATGCCCATCGCCTCTCGCTTCGGTCGCCGCATGGGCCTGATCATCAGCTCGCTCGTCTTCACCGTCGGCACCATCCTCCAGGTCATCAACTCAGGCACCCTGGCCACCTTCTACGTCGGGCGGGTCGTCGCCGGCCTGGGCATCGGCGCCGCAACGGTGCTGATCCCCATGTACGCCGCCGAGATGTCGCCCAAGGAGTTCCGCGGGCGCCTCGGCGCCTGCTTCCAGCTGTTCTTCGCGCTGGGCGTCATGGTCGCCTACTGGACGACGTTTGGTGTGTCCGAGACGCAACCCGACGCCACGAGGCAGTGGCAGATCCCGCTGGGGCTGCAGCTGCTGCCGTCAACGCTGCTGCTGGTCGGCATGTGCACGGTGAAAGAGAGCGCGCGCTGGCTCGCCGCCAAAGGGAAGAAGGACAAGGCCTGGGAGTCGCTGCGGTGGGTGCGCGGCGGCGACGACAGCCCCGAGCTGCAGGCCGAGTTCGACGAGATCCTCGCCGGCATCGAGGAGGAAGCCCGTGTCAAGGACAGCTTCACCTGGCGCGAGCTGCTCATCCCCGTCAACCGCTACCGCATCTTCATCGCCATCACCATCCAGCTGGCCGCCCAGCTGACCGGCAACACATCGCTGGCGTACTACGCCACCCAGATCTTCGAGTCGGTCGGCGCCGGGTCTGAGGCTAAGCTTGTGACGGGGTTTTTTGGCCTGGTCAAGGTCGTCGGCGTGTGCGTTTTTCAGCTGTTCGTCATGGACCGCATCGGTCGCCGCGTGCCGTTCATGGCGGGTGCGGCCGCCATGGGCTCGTTTATGCTCATCATCGCCTGCGTCATGGCCACCCATCCCGTCACCCAGGGCGGGGCGTCCGCTCACGGAACGTCATCGGCGGGCATCGCCATGATCCTCATGGTCTACTGCGAGGCGTTCTGCTTCAACATGTCGTGGGGTCCGCTGCCGTGGCTGTATGTGGGCGAGATCTTCTCGAGTCGCACGCGAGAGGTTGGTGTTGCGACGGGCGCGGCGTCGCAGTGGATCTTCAATTTTATGATGTCTCAGGTGACGCCGCATGCAATCAAGAGCATCGGATGGCGGATGTTCCTGATGTTTGCGATTTTCAACTATGCGGTGGTGGTGTATTCGTGGTTCTTCCTGAAAGAGGTATGTCCCATAACCTGTCGAATAAAACGATGGACGCTCCGACTGACACTTTATAGACTTCCAAGCACTCGCTGGAAGAGATGCAGGCGGTCTTTGGCGGCGACGAAAGCCATCACAAGGAGGTCGAGGCCGAAACGGGGAAGATGGCCGAGGTTGAAAACGCCGCGGAGCGTGCTCGCTAAATGAAGTCATGAACCATGGAAATGAATGCGCCACAAGATATATAACTCTAGAGCTATATTACGGATAGCCTTTGTTGTTAGTACCTCCATACAAAGAGACTGGAGGCAGTAATCTGGAAGCACACGACCGCGCCACCACCACACTGTGCGCGGGCCCAATACGAGCTCCGGGAACCGCCTATTGTACCTAGGTTAACCAGTAGCCCACCTCTAGTCCAGACTAAGCCAGGTTGACTGCACTGGCCGCTAAGGCTGCCAGGAACGGAGTCTCCTGAGCACAGGCATTGGCCGGCGTGTCCGGCGCTACATCCTGCCCCAAACCTTGGTGTCGTACGACTGCACGACGCACTCGAGCCAAGCGCAATTTGTAGAAACTCCAAGCGATCAAGATGCACCCCAGACTGGGGCCCGCGTGGGGTCTCCGCTTGAATGAATCTGCTGCGGTCGGGGTTGACATTAATAGCAGCATCTCGCTCAGGGTATCGCCGACCCGCCTTTCTCTATCTAATTCCCACCCCTGGATCATGTCGCCCGAGCTACAGCTGCACGCGATTTAATTCTAGATGTCTTCGCCCGCGTCCGATCACGTCAGTCGGCCGTCCGACCCGGATAGTCTGGTGCTGGAGGCATGGGGGCAGGGGTTGATGGTGGGCTCGTTGGTGGTGATGGCCATTATTACCGTGGCCAATATGAAGCGGCGCATCCTGTTGCACAAGTTGATTTTTGCAGAGGTACGTCCATAGAGTCTGCTCTCAGCTGTCTACCGGTGCTGGTCGCTCACAGCTGTGATAGTTGATCCTCGCGATGCCCCACGGCACCTTCATCTTCCCCCATGCGCCCACCTACGGCTGGTATCTATCCTGCACGGCGATCGGCCTCAACATCTCCTGGAGTCTGCATAATGTCATCGCATGGATGAAGAACCGGCCGTTCTTCTCGCGCCGCGTCTCCCTGTTCTACATCACCACCGTGCTGCTGGTCCAGCCGTACTGGATCCTGGAGATCTACGCCAACTTCGCCTACTTCAACAACATCAACCGGATCTTCCTGAAAACGCGGCCCCTCGAGCCTCTCTTCCGGTATGCCCGGCCCTGCCCTACCCAAGACCATATACAATCACCTAATACTGACGACCCAGCGACCCCTGGTGGGTCTTCACCACCTGCTCCCTCTTCTACACCATCAAGCGCGAGTACGGCTTCAGCTACAAGGAGCTGATCATCGCCAGCCCGCGCTTCGGCATCATGCTCGTCTCCATGTGTCTGTCGATCGCCTTCATCGTCGTCGACACCTGCGCCGTGCTGGACGTCTTCCACAGCCGGCGTCTGCCGACGGGCGTCGAGCCCTTCTGGAAGGTAACCCAGCCAGCCAGCCAAGCCCGTTTCCCCTCGCCCCGTTCTAACCTCGCCAGCTCTCCTTCATCTTCAAATGCCTCTGCGACACCGTCATCCTCGACGACTTCAAGACCGCCCTCGACGCCCTGCGTCTGTACTGGTTCAAGCGCCGCGCCCAGCGCGGCGAGATCTTCCTCCCCGGCAGCCAGTACCAGGCCGTGCCGCCGGCCGCGCGCGACGACACCATCGACGACGACGCCGAGGCGCAGCGCAGCGGCGGCCGCGCCCTGCGCAAGATCGACTCGTCCGTCCCGCGGGTGTACGCGCGCGAGAACGTATAGCCCTCCCCGGGGAGGGGCTTCTTGTATCTACTTAATCCCTGGCTTGCCAGTCGTACACACTAACGAGTGATGAGTAACGTCCGCGTCCTAATCATAATAGTATTCAAAGTATAAAACCCCTCCCTCTAAAAGTATTCCCGCAAATCCATCAAACTCGCCGTAACCTTATTGCTCTCCCCGCCCAACACCCCCGCCCCATGCACCAGGAGGTACCGTCCCCCGCCCTCCTTCAGCACTCGCAGCGCGCGCGTGTAGCTGTGGCCCTCGGGCGTGGGGATCTCCGTCCACTCGCCCTGGCCCAGCTGCCGGTTGATGAAGACGGAGCTCTGCGTGCCGGACCCGACGATGATGGTGCCGTGGCGGCCGCCGTACGGCGTCCACACAACGTACGGCGACGAGGTCGGCTGCGTGCCGCTCGACACGACGAGCTTCTGGTGCGGCGCGGACGCGATGTCCTCTGGGTCCGTGGTGATGCGGTAGTACAGCGGGAAGGAGTAGGAGGAGGTGTTGAAGAAGGAGCCGTATTCGTAGACGTAGAAGTAGTTGCCGTTGGGGAGCTGCATGCCATTAGATATCTATCGAGTATACTGTGGGATGGGTGTTGGGGATGTACCTTGGTGAGGATGGGCATGCCCGGGCGGTCAGTGTAGGTTGGGTATGCGCTGCGTCTGTCAGAATCCATTTTCATAGTCCCCGGGGGAGGGGGCGTACACATCGTCCACGACAGGCCCCCAGTTCAGCAGGTCGCGCGTGGTCTGGTGCACCAGTTTCTGGCCATGGGTGGTATTCGCGCGCTGGTCGGAGTAGTAGCAGATGAGGGTGCCCTCGCTGCAGCATATCGTCAGCACTCGCCCTTACATGACACAAGGTAAGAAAGGGTAACATACTACGCCATCAGGAACGGCTCCCACACGGGCGTCAACCCATTATTCGGGATCGCCTCTCCGCCGGCGGCGATATGGCTCACAAACTGCCACGAGCGCCCCTCATCCCGGGACGCATACAGATCGATCTGCGTGGACGACAGATCCGTGGGGATGCTACTCCCCGCCAGCAGCAGCGTGCCGGCTGGGAACTTCCCAATGCGCTCCGGCAGATGGTACAAGAACGGCTGGTAGCGCAGCCCGAGCCCATTGGCCGTGTCGTGGACCTGCGACAGCTCGGACCAGGTCTGGCCGTGGTCCGTGGAGCGATAGATGGGGAAGTAGACGGCCGGGGGCTCGGGCGAGTAGTTCTCCCAGGTGGCGAGGAGGTCGCCGTTGGGGAGCTGCTCGTTGCGGGGGTAGAGGGTGCGGGGGATGGTGTAGTTGCTGGGGGGTTTGAAGAGGAGGCTGTTGTTGTAGGGGGTGATGGGGGCGGGACGGAGGCCTGCTGCTGCGGTGAGGGCCGCGAGCGGGAGGAGAGTGAGGGCTTTCATTCTGCTGGATTGGGGGGCTGGGAGCTGGGATGTACATGCTGGGATGTTCAATTGACGTTTTTATAGTGTGCTGGGATGGGGATGGATGCATCCCGCCGGAGTTGTGCTCGTTCTGGCGCATGGCGCCAAGTGCCGGCGGATTTCCATCAATCACTAGTGGGCTTGTATAGTTCGATGAAGTTGCCGAGGTCTATGAGGGGTAGTATGTGGTGGGTGAGGATGTAGGTATCAGGTTCAGATGAATTGAGAGGAATTGGGTAGAATATGTGTGCAATTCATGATTGCTGCAATTGATCATCTACGAAGCTGTGAAGCTAGGGTCAGGGATACAGCATGTGAAGATCCGTGCAGGTTAGCTCCATCAACGGAGAAATATATAGTTCGGAGAAATTCCAATTACGGGGATGAGGACTGGAGTGGCGGAGTTGAATACGATCTCTACCAGAAATTGCATGACTTTCTATACATAGATGTAGATTGTAAATAGACGAGGACAGGAGGTTCCTAATTCCCTACTAGTCTTGGAATAATAACCCATTGGACACGCCCTCAGGGTTACCACATATGGCAATATACTGCGCATCTATCTCCTCAATTCTTCCTCTGCATGAAAGGGACGCACGCCTCATAAACCTCCCTATAACCAGGATACTTCACAAGCCTCTCAAACACGCCCTCATGCACCGTCTGTGCTGACTGCAGCGCCCCCGCAATGAAGAAATCCGTATAACTCGGCCGCGCGCCCAGGATAAACGGACCCTCCGCCTGATGCGTCAGCATGAGCTCCCCCACCTCACGAATAGCGCCGTCCACCGCAGCCCAGGCCTGCTCCTCCCGCTCAGGATCGAGGAGATCTTCCAGCGGATGGCCGAGGGCTGCCTCGCGGGTGCGCCGGAAATACTCCTGCGCGCGCGGCGACAGGATGCCCATCTCGCGCGGCAGCACCGACGCGCCGAAGGCTGTACTGACGACCTTGCGGGATTGGGCTTCGATCTCGCGGCCCAGTTCCGAGGTTAGGGGGACTGCGGGGTCTGGGTAGGTTGATTCTAGGAAGTCTGCGATGCGCGCGGAGTCCATGATGTGGGTGTTTGTGGGGAGGTGGTGGATTGCTGGGACGGTGTAGGTGCCCGAGTCGCTTGGGGGGATGCCACTGGTCTTGGTTAGGGAGTTGATGAGATGAAGGTGCAATGATCAGGGGGCTTACAGCTCCTTCAGCGTGGGCTCGATGTCTGGGAATTCGAGGAAGACGGTCTGATAGGGGATGCGCTTGTAGTTCAGCATCAGGCGGATGCGCCAGACAACGGGCGAGAAGCAGATGTTCTTGGTGCAGGCCAAGTCGTACAGGATGATCTCGGGTTTGGATTGCGACATGATTGCGATGTTACTAGATGAGTAGGGTAGAAGAGGAGTAGAATGAGACAGAGATGCTGTGATTCAGAGTCGTATACGAGTGCCCCGCAGTGAGATGGATTACTCAGTTGACATTATGTATAACTACATGTCAGCTATCCACTGTTATCCACAATATCCAGACGATCATCTCTTTCATTGATCTACAGAGTACCTAGGTAGTGACCAGGGGCTTTAGCAGTCACCGGAGAAACGGGGAATTAGTATAACTTCAACTCGGAGAATTAAGTATACGACGATGTATACAGGCTGCCTCGAAATCATTGAGCCAACCACACTCAGTTGAAAAACACTGTAATATGCATCTTGCATGTTTGTAAGATTGCATCTTGCGATTTGACTATGGGTCGCTGTACCATGAGAGTTGGGAATGTGTTCATCTCTGGTCACGAAATTTCTTAGCTGGTACCTAGGTAGAAACACTCGTAAATAACCTACTAGTAGGATTTGGCTCGTATCAAGCTTCCACGCGAAATTCTGCTGGTCCCAAGTTTCTTCCCGTACTCCGACACAATCATCTATCCTACACAATGGGTGGCTTCTTGGCCATCGCCCGTTATTTGTATCTAAAAGTTCTCGTCACCTTTTCGCGCCTCCTCATTAAACTCCTCACTGTGTCGCCAACTCCGAGACCTGACGACCTCTTACAAGTCCCCTCTCGCAACAAGCACCGCACCATCAAAGTCCATGTTTATAAGCCACACGTCAAAGATGCTGAAAGCGTAAAGCCCGTTCCCGTTCTAATCAACTTATGTGGCACCGGACTCGCCATCCCTTTCCACGGTCTTGACGACGATTTCTGCCGATTTATTGCCCGGACCACAGGCTACGTGGTGCTTGATATCGACTACTCTCTCGCTCCCGAGTCCCCATTCCCTGCGGCTCTTCACGATGTCGAGGACACCGTACACTATGTGCTTGACCACCCGGAGGAGTACCAGACTTCCCAAATCTCTGTATCCGGGTTCTCATCGGGCGGCACTCTCGCGCTGGCGGCCTCAACGACACTGCCCCGCGGAACGTTCCAATCTCTTATCGCGTTCTATCCTGCGGCGGACCTTTCCCAAGACCCAAGTCTGAGGAAAGCTCCAGTACCGGGCGGAAAGGACCGCTCGCCCTTCTGGACGAGGATCTTCCGAGAATCGTATATCAGGGGAATGGATCCTCGCGATCCCAGAATCTCTCCCGCGTTTGCCGATACGTCCAGATTCCCGGCCAACATGCTGTTCGTTACGGGCGAGTTGGACGCTTCGGCGGTGGAAGCGGAAGAGTTGGCTGAGAGAGCAAAAAACGACGGGCACGCTGACGGCAGGGAGGTCATCATTCGGAGGATGAAGGGCTGCGGGCATGCGTTTGACAAGAAACGCACCGGTGAAATCGTGGTTTTGGCCAGAAAGGAGGCCTATGAACTCGTTGCCAGTATGTTGAGGAAGGTCAGCAAGTCGGCATCTAAGTAGCATTTAATTTAGACTGTGTTGGATTTACAAGTAGTACGTTTCTGATGTCATTATTCGAATGAGATGTTCACTGCTCCTCGATAGGGAGAGTAACAAGAGGTATCATTTAGGACTTACTCTGTACTGTAATATAGTGAAAATCCTCAATAGCGTTGGTCACGGCCAATTCGAGAAAACCTGTAACACCAGCTGTATGGCCAATCGGAGAATTGTGATAATTCTCCATGCTCCTCATCACGAGATACCCCCATCTCAGTATACTTATACCTCCATGTCAACCACCGTTCAACACGACACAGACACAATCATCACAATCAATCACCATGGTCGAAGTCCCTCTGAGCACCCCCTCTACCCAAACCGTAGCCCTCATCACCGAGCTTGGCGGCAACGTCGAGTTCCGCGAGGGATATCCCGTGCCTACCCCAGGACAGAACGAAGTCCTCGCCAAGGTGCTCTACACCGGTGTCTGTCAGAGTGGTGAGTACCTCCCCCTTCCCCGCTCAGGCGCATACACATATTGATATGCTAGACCTCCACACCAAAAACGGCACCGCAGCCGGCCCAGACGGCCACCCCATCACGCAGATCAAACTCCCCCACGTCGGCGGCCACGAAGGTGTCGGCCGCATCGTCGCCCTGGGTCCAGGCTGTGGCTCTGATCTGCACGTCGGCGGGCTGGTGGGCATCCGATTCTCGAGTCGTATCTGTCGCCGATGCGAGTTCTGTCTTGCTGGAACAGAGCAGTACTGCGTGAAGAGCACAAACCATCTGCACCATGAGGACGGCAGTTTCCAGGAATACATCGCGCTTGACGCGGACTATCTGACGATTCTGCCGGATGATGTTGATCCTGCCGTAATCGGGCCGGTGCTGTGTGCAGGCGTCACGGCGTACAAGGTGAGTTTGCTCGCCCAAGGAAGAACGTAACTAACAATCGCAAGGCAGTTTTAAACGCCAACATCCGCGCAGGCAACTGGCTCGTCGTAGTAGGTGCAGGTGGCGGGCTCGGCCATCTAGCCGGTAAGTTGGGCTACCCTTTGCGCCCCGTGCTATGCTCACATCCCAGTGCAATATGCCAAAGCGCAGGGCGCACTGGTCATTGGCGTCGACGCCAGCGACAAACGCGACTTCATCCTCGGTCTGGGAGCTACCGAGTTCATCGACTTCACCTCGACAGATCCCGTGCAGCGCGTGCAGGAGATCACGGGGCTGGGCGCGCACGCGGTGGTCGTGACGGCTGGTAGTGCACGGGCGTTCGCGCATGCGTGCGATATGCTCCGCGTCGGGGGGACGCTGAGCTGTGTGGGGATTCCGCCGGGTCGCCCGGTGCTGGAGACGCCCATCTGCACGATCGTGATCAAGGGATTACGAATCAGTGGTAATCTGGTTGGGTCGCTGAAAGAGTGTATGGAGGCGGTGGATCTGGTGCGACGCGGTGTGGTCAAGCCAGAAATCAAGGTGCGCGCGTTTAGAGAATTGCCGCAGGTGTATGAGGAGATGGAGAAGGGAGATATCGCTGGCAGGATTGTACTCAAGGTTGCGGAATAGTCAAGTGGCAGGTTAAGCGTCGCATGGCAGGTCTAGGTACTCTTCAATTGGGCTTTGCTCCTCTGATCTCTCTTCGCTGGGTGCCACGGTTAGTAGTCGTGCAGGTGCTTTGACCAGTGCCTCAGCAGTCTTCGTATGCAGAATGGACTTGAGAAGGGGGTCCTGGTCCAGGAACGGGACCAGACGCTGGTACAACGCGTGGAGAAAGTCCTGCGAACGGAGCTGGAAGGTTTCCCCAGATGGCGCAGACGTATACAAGACCGTGTCGGCGAGGGAGTTCGCAACCTCGAAGCACTTCAACAGCTACATAGCCAATATTTAGCCTGCATTCCTTTACCGGTCAATCAACTCACCTGGTCCCGTCCTAGCGGCAACAGATCCGACTGCGTAAACCCCTTCAGAGAGACGAGTAGATCACGACTGACGACCGCCGGAAATCGAAAGGTCATCAACTCGACATACGCCGTCGACGACAACAGATGGCGGGAGAGTGCCTCTTGCCAAATTATCGTACGCATCCACTCCTTCGTGATGCAATAGTCGGCCATGCGCGTCGACGCGCGATCACCCTCTCCCTGCTGCAGCGACAGCACGGACAGAGCCTCCTCGGTCTCGGCCAGACTGACGGCTGATACGTCGCTGCCACCGCTGCGGCTCACGGCGATCGCATCAAACGCAGCGAATAGTCGTGCCAGCTCGACGAGTCCCTGTACGTGGACATTCGGCGGACCCCTCCGACCGGTCGCATCTGGCCAACGAGTCGGAGTCGCGAACGACGGCGCCAGGCCGAGATGCATAGCGTACCCTCTGCCCCATTAGCCCAGCCGTCCAGTAGAACCTGACATCGCAAAATATACGCACCTTTCCGACACCCACAGTAGCGTGAACAAGACCTCCCGATTGACAATCACATCATCGCCACAAGCCTCATCCCCGTCCACCGTCTCATCGAGTCGCAGGATACGCGCGCCCGAGAGCGCCTCCTGGATGAACATCATGGCCGCATTGCGCCGGTTGATCTTCGCATGATACACATGCAGGAAGAACGACACGAGCACGCTGCTCGCGTCGAGATTCTCACGGTAGTTACTCGCTTCGCGCACGCGCATGCTTTCCCCAGCTAGGACCGTACTGTCCACTGGCCCGTCGGCATCTTCCACCGGCACCATTTGCAGCTGCGCCATCGTCGCAGCACAGAGCGCGGCTGCAAGGGCATACGTGCGGCGGTCCAGCGTCTCACTCGGACGATTCTCCAACCGCGACAGCAACGCTTCCGCGTTCACCACGGGCCAGACGCTAAACGATGCGTCGCGATACCGCCGCACCACGGCGACCAGCACCGACGACGCGACCGTCGAACGGGTTGGTGCATCTGCCCGCGAAGAAGCAGGCTCTGCAGTTCTAGCAACACGAGTCGATGACTCTTCAGCGGGCGACCGCCGTCGCATCCGACCGGCATTGTTCTCGGACGCCGCGACGCGCCGGATCTTGGGGCCCCGTCGCCGGGCCGGCTTGAGGTACGTGCAGGGGACCTGTTTCGGGCCGCTGGAGCACGTATTGCAGGGCCAGGCGCCACTGCATTTGACCTTTCGGGCGATGCATTCATCGCAGGCGCGTTTTGTGAGGGGTGGGCGCATTCTGGGGTAGATTCAATGTGGTGAGGGAGCATGTCAACGAGGAGGGCCGAGGAGAAGTATGTCGCATCGTGAGGGGAAGAGGGGTCTGCAGGTCCACAGACAACACCTCCGAGCTGACTGTCGTAGACTCCTCCATCGTGGATAATCGTACCTTACTCCTCTATAATACTCCGCAGTATACTCCGTATGTCCATGGAGAGGGATGGAAATGGAAACGGACCACCGGTGGGTCGACGTCATGATCTCCACCCATAATTAAACGAGTCTCTTCAGTCTGTCATCTTCCACCTCACCATCTTCTCTACTCCCTCACAGTCTATATACCCGTTAGGAAGAGAACCACCATGGAAGACAAGCCCCTCGCCGCCGCCAGCACGGATGTATGTCTCCGCCCCAGTTCCAACATCTCATACTAACCCTCTAGCCCCGCGATCTCGCGGCCCAGGAATCCTCCGCCGCCGTTATCTTCCCCTCCTTCACCTCCAACACCGCCTGGTCTCTCGGTCTGGCCCTGCGCAATCGCATTCTCTCACTGCCGCCGGATCAGCGCAAGCCCGCGCTCATCTCCATCACCCTGACCGGGGGCTCTGAGCCCCACGTCGTCTTCCAGTGTGCCACCGAGCCCGGCACCATGGCCGACAATGAGATCTGGGTGCGCCGCAAGCGCAACACCGTGCTGCGCTGGGGCGTCTCTAGCTGGTTGATGCGCAATAAGATGCTGACCAGCACGGGCCTGGGTCCTAACGAGGTCGAGGCAGCGCTGGTGCGCAAGTTCGCTCTCACCAGTACCGGGGGTGGGGGTGCGGCCGACGACTATGCCATCCATGGCGGAGGTTTCCCTGTCCGCGTCAAGGGCGTGGATGGTGTGGTGGGTGTGATTGTTGTGAGTGGATTGAAGCAGGAGGATGACCACCAGGTGATTGTCGAGGTGGTGCAGGACTTTATCAAGAATGGTCAACAATAAACAATTGTATACGATTGCATATCAAGTGAAGCTACATTCAATGCATGACTACACTGTATGGTATACACATGATGCGTGCGTGTATTTTGAACTAGAAATATTCAAGGTATCAAACAGCCAGACAAGTCCAGCAATGCAACCAAAATGGGAATATAAAAATCACATGAATAAAACTCCGAAGTCCCTCTAAGTAATTTTACAGTTCATCATGGCCCATGGGCTCGTCATCCTCATCCGCCGGCGCAGAGCCATACAGCTTGCTGGTGATCGGGTAGGCGACGTTGGACAGCTGCTCGCGCTGCTCCTCGAAGTCCTCCGTGGTGGCAGTAGCCGCGTTGTCATCCAGCCAGTCCATCACCTCCTTGACGGCATCCAGGATGGACTGCTTGTCGTCCTCGTCGATCTGGCCGCCGAGGCCGTTCTCGTCGTTGACCTGGTTCTTCAGGCTGAAGGCATAGTTCTCCAGCGAGTTGCGGGCCTCAATCTTGGCCTTGATCGCCTTGTCCTCCTCGGCGAACTGCTCCGCCTCGGCCACCATACGCTCAATTTCCTCCTGGGACAGACGGCCCTTGTCGTTGGTGATAGTAATAGACTCGGCCTTACCAGTGCCCTTGTCACTGGCGCCGACCTTCAGGATACCGTTGGCGTCCAGCTCGAAGGACACCTCAATCTGGGGAACACCACGGGGCGCGGGAGGAATGCCGGTAAGTTCGAACTTGCCAAGCAGGTTGTTGTCCTTGGTCAGAGAACGCTCACCCTCGACTGCGATGCTGTTAGCAATGGTCATAGCCACAGAGCAAAGTTGGAAAACTTACAAACTTGAATGAGGACGGTGGGCTGGTTATCAGCGGCGGTAGAGAAGATCTGAGACTTGCGGGTAGGAACCACAGTGTTACGGGGGATGAGCTTGGTCATCACACCACCAGTGGTCTCGATACCGAGGGTAAGAGGGTTGACGTCCATCAGGACGAGATCGCCGGTACCCTCCTCGCCGGAAAGGACACCACCCTGAACGGCAGCACCGAAAGCGACGGCCTCATCAGGGTTGATACCCTTGCTGGCCTTCTTGCCACCGAAGAACTCCTCCAGGAGAGCCTGGACCTTGGGAATACGGGTAGAACCACCGACCAGGACAATGTCGTTGACCTCGGACTTCTTGACCTTGGCGTCCTTGAGCACCTGCTCAACGGGCTTGAGAGTCTTCTTGAACAGATCCATGTTCAGCTCTTCGAACTTGGCGCGAGTCAGAGTCTCCGAGAAGTCCTTGCCGTCGTGGAAGGCCTCGATTTCAATGCGGGTGGACATCTGGGAAGACAGAGTACGCTTGGCCTTCTCAACCTCGCGCTTCAGCTTACCCATGGCCTTGAGGTCCTTGGTGATATCGACGTTGTTCTTCTTGTTGTACTGCTTGACGAAGTAGTCCATGACACGGTGGTCAAAGTCCTCACCACCAAGGTGAGTGTCACCAGCGGTAGCCAGGACCTCGAAAACGCCGTTATCGATAGACAGAAGAGACACATCGAAAGTACCACCACCAAGATCGTAGACGATGACCTGGCGCTCATCACCGGTCTTGTCCAAACCATAGGCGATAGCGGCGGCGGTGGGCTCGTTCACAACACGAAGGACGTTAAGACCGGCAATGGTACCGGCGTCCTTGGTGGCCTGGCGCTGAGCGTCGTTGAAATAGGCGGGAACGGTGACAACAGCGTGGGTGACCTTCTTGCCCAGGTAGCCCTCGGCGACCTCCTTCATCTTGCCGAGAACCATGGCGGAGACCTCCTCGGGGGTGAGGGTCTTGGGCTCCTTGTTGACTTCGACCTTAACGACGGGCTTGCCATCCTTGTTGACGATCTTGAAGGGGAAGTTCTTGGCGTCGCGCTGGACATCCTTGTCATCGAACTTGCGACCGATCAGACGCCTAGAAGGGTTAGTCAATTGCCTCGTATCGGGCCTCAGACCAGGGGTACTCACTTAATGTCGAAAATGGTGCGCTTGGGGTTCGCGGCGTACTGGTTCTTAGCGGCGTCACCGACCAACCGCTCCTCATCAGTGAAGGCGACGTAGGAGGGAGTGATACGGTTTCCTTGGTCGTTGGCGAGAATTTCCACCTTTCCGTTCTGCATCACACCGACACAACTGTAGGTAGTTCCCAGATCGATACCGACGACTGCAGTTCATTAGTATACACTGTCTCCTTGGGAGACTGGCTGTAAACGTACCAGTTCCATAATCATCCTGAACCGAGCTCTCCTCGGCGTGGGCGGTTCCGAAAAAGGCCAGAGGCGCAATGAACACCAAAAGAAGGTAGAAGATGGTGGTCCAAGCCGTGAAGGGCTTAGCCGCACCGTTGCGGCTTGTTAGACGCGCCATTGGGAATATGTGTCGTGGAATCCGTTCTCAGGACACGAGCACCTCGACGCGAAGAAGTAGCGAAACCGAAACAAATCGACCTCGGGGAAGGAGATTGGGGGAGGAGAGGAAAGGGGAGGAAAGAAGAAAAAACAAGAGAAGATGAAACCCAACCGCGGTAAGGAGAATGGGCGGAGGCGAAGGGAGGCGACGAGGAGAGGAAGGGAAGCAAATGATGGAGGAGCAGAAGAAAGGGCTTCTTTTGTATTGGGTCGCCGTCAACTGCGGCCAGCATGGCCTTTTCCCTGATGGTTTATTTCTTGCGCTTCTATTGGTGGCTTTTCTCACCGCTGGGACCCTTCTGCCGGCAAATTCCCCGGGCGTTCGTTGGTGGAGCTCTGGGCGGTCTTATGTAATGGAACCGTCTCGAAGGGGTTAGAACCGTCTTCATAGCTGACTCATGCTTCATTAAGTTGCCTTTATTCACTGCGTGTACTTTCTTTAACTTCAAATACTTCTCATATTGCGAGTTGCTCTCCGGATGTGTGTGCTGGTTTGTTAGGTATTCCAGTTCTGTATAATATCTCTATTGGGAATATACCATTGACCTTGTATGGTACAACTAACTACCGAGGAACGGTGGCGTTTGTGATGCTACTAGACTATGACTCCTCATGCGGCAAATTGACACCTGTCACATCCTGATTCCGCATCATTCTCCTACCTTGTATGAGCTATATTGGAAGTACTCCGGAGCAGGTGGCCATTCGACTTCATGACACGTGGCTACAACATCTTCGACTGTATGAGTATGGTAGCTCCATATATCTATAGATCTACTTAATCACTACCTTGTACTGACCTATCGGCTCAGATTACCGACTGAATGTGTGTTGTGGAGGTTCCTCGATTTACTTGGTTACTGTGTACCAATATAACTAAAACAGGCACTCCTGTGTTTGACTGTATTCTCCTGTAGAAGATTTTCGGAAGA
Organism: Aspergillus terreus NIH2624; assembly: GCF_000149615.1. NCBI lineage: Eukaryota > Fungi > Ascomycota > Eurotiomycetes > Eurotiales > Aspergillaceae > Aspergillus > Aspergillus terreus. The sequence continues at coordinate 1,155,590 of NT_165931.1, read as the reverse complement.
CACTGTGTTCGCCGTCACACAGATTGCAAAGACAGTGGCGCGCATCAGATAAAATCTCACTGCACCGAACTAGACCCCTTTAGTTCAATCGATTGTACAGCCAGAGACTCTCAAGACCAACATATGCCTCGTGGCATCAGAAGCACTCTCCCGCCGATCATCAAAGTGGACATTATCAGACCCACAGCATCTAGAACAGTCCTTTATAGAACGTAAGAAGTGACCTTTGCGCGATTAGGAAATCGGAGAGGTGCAGTTTGGATCGACGGAATCCAACGCTTGTAGGAGACTGTGAGCAGTGCGAAATTCACCCGTCCAGCAGCCTTCAATAATCGCACCGAGCCAGATATCCTGTGTACTCGGTAGAGTCTTCCGGTCTGGCCAATAGGCTCGGCCGTCGGTGGGCAAGTTGTCCTTGAAGAGATCGACTTTACACCTGCTGCCCGTCATGACTTCATACATCACCGCTCCAAGGAGGCCAATATCGATTTGAGTGGTGAATCCCTTGTCATCCGCGGTCTCCATATCGGTCTCCAATGGAAGGAGAGACGCCTCTGAGAAATCGCACATCTTAATGGATATATGGCAATCCAGAAGAAAATTCTGGGAAGAAATGTCTGCAACAAGAACACGTCTATCGTGAACGTAGCAAAGTATGCGGGCCATCTCATAGCACCATGCGAGTTGTAGCTGACGAGAAGGTCGGCACTTTGCCAGATAAGTCCGGAGGTCGCCGTTGGGCATATAAGCAAGTCTGGTGGCTTCGGTTGAGAAACCAAGACAACGGACAATGCCCGTGGAACGGTCATCTTCGAGGCTGTGCAAGCGACGGTAAACATCTTGTTCACGTCTAAGACTTTGGATGTTCACATCAACATCGTAGTCTGAGCTCCAAATACATCTTAATGGGGTTCTGACAGCCACGCCATCTTCGAGTAGCACTACTGCAGAGCTTCCATACCCGATCACCTGCTCCTGAGGAATTGGGTCACCTCGAATGCTGAGAAATGGAGAGGACATAAGGGAAGCGAAGAGAGGCAGTCAGTTTGTCAAGGTACATTGGAAGTGGTAAGGGGCTGGCATGGATTCCTGCAGTACAATCCCCTGTCATGTGATTCATCTGCTGCAATTGTTCCTCAACTTGCTTTCTTCGCTTGTTTGCATTAACAGTCTAACTATCATCCAGTGTATAGGGTATAATACATCTCTATCTCATACAATCAACCAAATACTCTACCCAATCCTCTGCTTCCTCCTCACCCACACCTCCTTATCCTCCGGATCCCCACCATCCTCCGGCGGATCTCTCAACTGCACCTCCCAGATCTTCAGCTTATAATTCCCACGGTCCGCCTGCCCGGAGAAGATATCAAAAGCCCACCCGTGCTTAGGACACGTGACGCCGGCGCTGAGCGTGATGCCAAAATCCTCAATATCGAATATCGTCCCCTGCGAGAGGGGGAACGACGAGTGAGGACATTGCTAGAGGATCAACCCGGTCAGATTATACTCTATCGCTGGGAGTTTTTTTTTTTTTTTTTTTTTATGCACTCGCAACTCACATGGTCAATCGCGTGCACCTTGCCCTTGTACCGGAACACGAGGACTTGGTCCTTCAGGTCCCCTGGAAGGTCGATGTCTGCTTCTACTGGGCACTGCGATCCCGCGCTGCTGTCGGTCTTGGGGATGCTGAAGGCTTTGCAGCGCGGTGCGATGCGGTAGTTGTCGTCGTTGTTGGGGCCGATATCGGGGAAGGCGGATATACGCCCGACGCGCTGCCAGGCGTCTCCGCGGGCTCGTCGCATGAAAGGGAACATTGTTTTATGGAGGGAGATCTCACGCGGAGATGATATAAATGGGATGACTGATAGAAGGTGCAGGTTCGTGCAGTCGGATAGGTGGTGTGTGAAAATTCTTGGCAGGTCCAACTTCCGAACCAAACTAGAGACGTCTCTATATATGGCCTATCCTAATGACAATATGGAATCAATGCTGTTATGTATAGGGAGGTATAGAAAACATCCAACCGAACGACAGTAAGTCAACTCCGTGGTCGACAGGTTGGGCTCGCGATGATTATATATACTACACTTGACAACCGTAATCAGGTCCTCCATAGACTCAGTTTAGTATATTCTATCCTGAAATCTATATACTCTACCAATGCATCGACTAAGCCGAAAATATGTACAGCCTTACTCCAATAACCCTGCGGCCACCGTATCCCCATTGGATCGTAACACAATCCGAGTAGGGGCTTCCAGCGGCACGGCTTGGTCCATCTCGACGACGACACGAGCCACGTTCCCCGGCGCAACGATCTTGGGCTTCTTTTTCACAACCACCCCAGAGCTCTTGTCGAGGGTAGCGACTAATTTGCTGATCCGGCCCGGCACATGCAACCGCCCGCGGTGGACGTCGACCATACTCGGCATGAGGTGCTCAAAGGCCAGAACCTTGGCGGTAAACGTGTTGATGTTGGCAATCGGCGCAGACGCACGGCAAATGACATCGCCGGATCGGAGATGGATAGGGTCGATGTTGGCGAGATTCAAGACCACGTTCTGGCCGGCCACGGCCCAGTCACTTGGCTCACCGTCCACTTCCAAGCTGCGGATAGTCGCCTTCTCGCCGCTGGGCATAGTCAAGATCTGATCGCCCATTTGCAAGCTGCCCGCGTCAATTCGGCCGGAGATCGAAAGGGGATTCTGTACGCTTCCACGGAAGACATCGCCGATTGTCATCCGGAGCGGCTTGTCGAGCGCATGCGTGTACGGCTCGGTAGCTTCCAGTTCCTCGATCAAAGTATTGCCCTTGTACCAGGAGACGTTGGGGTCTTCGCTTCGTCGAGTGACGTTATCGCCGCTGATACCAGAGCATGGCACGAAAGAGATGTTCTTCGCCTGGAACCCAGCCGTCGTCAAGAAAGCCGAGATCTGCTGTTCGATTTCTTCAAACCGATCCTTGTCCCACTGCACCGAATCCATCTTATTCACCGCGACAATTATCCGCTGAACACCCATACTTCGGACAAGCAGGGCGTGTTCCTTGGTCTGACCCCTCAGTCCCGATTCGAAGTTGCCCGTGCTCGAGTCAATAACAAGGACGGCGAAATCCGCCTGGCTCGCACCAGCAATCATATTGGGGACAAAATCACGATGTCCCGGCGCATCCACTATCGTAAAGACTGCCTTATCGGTCTCAAACTTGTTCATAGCGATATCAATGGTGACACCACGGGCCCGCTCCTCAGACCCTTGATCCAGCACCCAGGCGAGAGCAAACGAGCCCTTCCCGATCTTTTCGGCTTCGCGACGATATTTATCCAGAGTGCGAGAGTCGATTGCCTTCAGATCCGCCAGCAGGCGCCCCATGAGCGTACTCTTACCCGCGTCCACATGGCCTAATCGTACAATTAGCCCTGGTTCCTCTCTAAGACACAAGGATGAACCAACCAATGACCGCAAAATTCATAGCATTCTTCCGTTTGGATTTCTGATACTCAGACAAGACATCAAGGTTCTTGCTCTTGACGTTCACCTTTTCGGCCACATTCAAATTACTCATGCCACTTGCCAAATCGCCCTGGGCTTTTTTGTCACCCGTTGCTTTCGCAGCAGGCTGTTTCGACTTGAACCCTGCATGTCTATTAGGGAGGTCCTAGATTTTGCGCCGAATAGCCAAACCTTTTGCTGAGTTCTGTGCGTTCAACACGACATCGTCGGGGCTAGGGCCTGTGAAGTCAAACGGTTCAGCAAGGTCTTGTCCGTAGATTCGGATCAAATCAAGTGAGCTGGCGTAGAGGTGGCTGGGCTCGGTCATGCGCGGGCGTACTGAGTCTCCAACAATCGTGCTAGCAAACGTGGACGGCGGAGCGCGGATATTGCTAGGAGGAGTTTGCTCCAAATCCTTGCGATCGGCCACGCTCTTCGTCTGGTCGCCCACAGGTGCCTCCAGCGACACTGGCGGCGTTTGCGGCTCGGGCGACCTCTTCTTTGGCGACACAGAGGCACTACTAGGACGTGGTGACGCCTTGCCCAGTGATCGCAATGACTGCAGCGAATCCGATGACTTCGGTGTCCTGCCATTAGTCGCAAGCCGCTCCCGCAGCGACAGCGGAGCCCCCTTCTGCTCTGACGCCGATGAGTCCGACAGTTCGCTCTGCGGAGTCGAGGTCGCGCTTGCACTGGATGCCTTATCGCCTTCTTTCTTCTTCCGCGCTGCCGCCAATGCCGCGAGCTTGGACATTTTGCCGCCTGCTTCGGGGGCGCCGCCCAGGAGCCCGAGACGAGGGTAGAGAGGTTCGACGAGGATCTCCGCTTTCCGGTGCGGCGGCACGTTCAACCACGGCGAGTCGCGGAAGAATTCGGCTGCTGAGAAGTGCGCAGAGAGGGACGAGGGAGGAGGCGGAGCGAAGGGGAGAGGATATGCAGACACTGGCAACCCTGTTAGAACACATTGCGCTTCAATTCGGAGGTCAGTTTAGCTAGTCAAGCACAGCGAACGAGGATCATACTCACCACGACGACGACGAAGTATCTCGAGCCCAAGCACACCACGAGAGGTAATTAAGAGAGACTAAACAGGGATAATGCTTACCTTTAGCCTTCACCGGAGCAGGCGCAGCAGCGGTCTGCTTCTTCTGGAGCTCTTTCACTTTCTTGTCTAAACTCCAGCGTCAGCGATTGGCAGCTTAGTGATGTAAGAGAGTATAAGAAGCTAAAGAACTCACTGCGCAGGTAGTTAACCGTCTTGTCAACGTCGTTATAGTAGTAGTACAGCGAGTCCTGGACCTCTTCCCGAGTTGCGGTCACGGATGGCTCCCCCGTCCGCAGCTGGTTCAACACTTCCGTAGTGCATTCCTGGAGATATTCCAGTTCTTCAGGATCTTGCGAGTCGTATCCATCATCATCGTAGTCGTCATCGTCGTAGCTAATGTTCTTTACCCGGTGTCGCGACATGATGAGCTGGGCAAATGGACAATAGCGGGGTAGGAAGTGAGCGGCTCAGATGACAGGTGCGAGGCAGGTGGGGAAGAAGAGGAAGTTGAAGCAGACAACGAAGTATACCAAATCCTGCCGTAAACCTCTGAGCCAGTGATTGAAAAATGAAGGGTAGAGAGACGGGTGGGAAGAGGGAGAAGTGAAGGTGTTGAGGAAGTCGGAAAATGAACTCAAACCCACCACGTCATTCCCCGCTCTGACTTGGCAGAATCTATGAGTGCGAGGCATACTGGTACTGGACCTACTCCGTACAGACCATACTACATACTAGAGTCAACGAAGATCATTCTGAACTTCAATTCTCATTTCTAAAATAGGAAAGCTCTCTAAAGCCCAGCACGCAATCCCAATTCAACGATGCCACCACCAAAAGGTATCTCATCCCAACTAGAAATCATACCAAGTATGTACGTACCGTCATGAATCATCGTCAAACCCGCGGGTGATACGGCAGAAAAACATTCAGGCCAGAGATAAACTACATCACTTGAGCGGACTTCCTCCAAAAAAGTCGCCAGCACCAGGACCCGAAAAAGTTCCATCACCAGGCGTCAAGGCATCCGCACGGCGGAACCCCCGGCCGGGGGTAGTCGGCGCACTGGCAGGGACAGCAGGAGCTCCGGCAGCATCAGGGACGGTAGGTGTGTTGCGACCACTGTTGGTATTCTGCATGGTCACTGCGGTGCCGGGTCGCGAGAGAACCGCCGCGGTGCCGTTGCGAGGCGGTGGTCGGAACCCGAGCTTGGAGCCTTCGCGGAAGATCTCCTCCAACATCTGGGAGACGATGCCGGCGTCCTCGTATTCGAGGAACTTCTTCCACAAGCGAAGAGCCATCCGGGCGTCCTCAATAGAGTCATGTCCCTCGTTGTTATCCGCAGGTTCCTCTTGGATATATTCCTTGAACACAGCCCAGGCGAGATACCGCAGGCTGAGCCGCCGGCTCTTACCTGGGTGGAAGAACAGGTACTGGGTATCGACCGTCTGGCTCTTGGGGACCTGGATGTTGATTTTACGGAAGTCGGACGCCAGACCGTGTCCGACAAACACGCAACCAAGATTCAGAAGCAGCCACAGCTTCTTATACGCCACCTTGAGCGGGACCAGATTGTGCTCACTGGTTCTCGGGTCCAGATCGCCGGGCTTGATACCGGAATACTGGGTCACATAGTCGACAATTGGTTCCTTGATGGTGATATAGTCGTCGATAAATGGGACTCCTTCACGAACTCCCGAGCCACGGAGGACAGAGACACGGGCGAGGCCGCTCTTGCTCGGTCGCACGATCTCCTGGGAGCCATCGGCTTTCACATCGATCTCGGCCTTTTCAAGGTCAACAAACTCGGTATCCAACGCCATGGGTGTCCCTGGTGTAGGTTTTTCGTCCTCGGACAGCGTAACCCGTGACTCCACCGGACGGCCACCACTATTTAAACGCATTAGTACTGTCATAAAAGAACCAAGAGCGTCATAACTTACTTGAGCGACCAGTCCCTGAAGAGTAGGGTAGTATCGAGGGCGTCCTTCCAGGAGTCATCCATAGCATGGCGCGCATCCTTCACTTGGAACGCCAGCACGCACGGTACCTTCCATGGCTGATTAAACCGCAGAGCCTCATCCTTGTCGACCTCAGTAACAAGGAAGTCATTAAACAAATGCCACTTATTCTGGGGCTGGGGCTCGGGGGAGGAGATAGCAACGTTGATGAACGACACCAGGTGGGGTTTTTGATGTTCGGGAATATCAATCTCCGTCACTACACCAACCAGTTCATAAACGATCAGACCCGGCATATTAGCTTGGACGCGCATGCGCAGGTCCTCCCCTTCGTAACAGAGGGTTTGACCACCATCAATGACAATTCCGACTTCGTCTGGAAGCCAGCCAGGGATCGCCCACAGCCGTCGAGCCATAGGCGTATTCAATGCGGCATTGAGCATCATGACCAGAGGCATTCGATGGACGCTTTTCCGGATTCCCACCGGCTGATACCGCCGACAGTAGTTGCACCAGCCCTTGTTCTGTGTCTCGCGCTCAATACTGGCCCGCAAGATGTTGGAGAAACGGAAAGCTGGGTTCCTGCGTGTGTGTTTGATATCCATGTTTGGATAGATGAGTTCGTTGACTAGGGAGTTCCCAGGTCTCACAATCTCGTTGCCGCAGTAGCGGCATTGTATAGACTCGGATGCGATTGTAGCTAATCGCTGTTCGAGGTCATCAGAGTTGGGCATTATCGTTCGGAAATCATGCGCAATCTGGCCAAGGAAAAACCGGTTCACGGCCTGAATAGCGGAAGAAAGCGACTTATTCGTCAGGTTTTCCTCCAGGATCCCCAGGCTCGCGGCCTCGCGGAAACTGCTGAAAGTCTTCAACAAGTTCGTCGCCTGGCAATTCTGGCCGTTCGCCTTCTCGAGCATATCGAAAAGATAGCCCATCTCACATAAAAGACAGTTCTCAAAGACACACGAGCTGGCAGCGTGGTGCAGCGCCACATTGCGCACCAACGGAATAAATTTGAGCAGTTGGAGGAGGGCATTTGTAAAAGAGTTCGCGATGTGCGTTTCCAGTCCCGAAAAGTTCGTTTGGTTGTAAAACCGGAAGTCAAAATCATCCACGCCAAACCGGCTATATTTAATCTCGACATTACTATATTTCAGGAGAGGATCGTCTTCGGCCTCTCCGTTCAGCTTTGCACCAGCAAGCGCCCCCGCGGCCTCGGCCACTGAGCCGTCACTCTTCTTGCTTTGCTCCCGTGCCTTTTCACTTAGGAATTTCGGAGCAATCAAAGCGGGTTCAGTGGTCGCTACAGCGCGCGTGTTCTCGACCTGGTACCGCCGTGTCTTTTTGGGGTTCGGTGCACAGTGTCCAATCTCGGCTGGACGTAGATAGGGGATCAATCCCGTATCGATGGGAGCCGGCGGGCTCCCAACCTCAAACACAAGGTGGCTCGGCCAGGCCGAGAAAAGCCGTTCGTGGTAGTATGGCATACCGATCATATTCAGGGGGGTATCCGGCGACCAGTCCAGCGGGGGAGGTCGATGCGTGACATCTGCGAGCTCGACTTCCTTGCTCATCTCGTTGAAATGGATCTTCGCCGGCGATCCCCACAAGTGGACCATGCACTCGGCGTCATTGATGGCCAGTGCTTCACCAGACGGCGAAATATCGATACCAAGCATGAAAGAGACATTTGCCTGGCGGAGATTGATTGAGTTCGGGTTCATTAGGTCCACCACCTGCAGCTGACCCGTCTGCGACGCCACAAAACTAGTCGTGGATAGCTTAGGGTGCATGCGGACATAAGCAGCACCGGCATGGAAGGGGATAGGCGGCAGTGGTGACAAGGTTTTTAAATCGTAGACGTTGGCCAGCGGATCAACAATCGGAGAGCCTAGGTGTCGCACCGAAAATCCACAGGTCACCAGCAGGTCGTTCCGGGCATCCATGTCGTTGACCGCCGTGCCGTGAGCCTTCCAGGACTTGACGACGCGGAAATCCGACAGGCTCAGCGCATTCACGGATCCCGTGTCCGTCGCGGCACAGAGATATCGGCTCTTTTTCATCATCGTGTAGTTATACTCCGTCGGCAGCTTGTCGACGATGACCCCTTTGTCAATGTCAATGGTGAACATCACCTTCTGGCATCCAGCTACAATAACCCGATTCAACTGCGCCGTGAAGCTCATACACCGCAGATCGACCATTTCCTCGTGAGCAACATGCCATTGTGTAAGACCGCGTCGAGTAATCATATGCACGCTCCTCGAAGACAGCGATATCACGCCCCGTTCATGAAACAATATCTGCCGGACAATCCCCTCAGCGACTGGGTGCGCCCGGACAGACGTATACCGTTGCAATTCCGGTCCGTAAAAGGAAGTGATTCGGCCCTAGACGTTCCACTTCCGTCAGCACATGCAACTATGGATCGGACGAAATCTAAAAGCTAAGGAGGGGGAGGGAAAGAAGGGGCTCGACTCACATATTCATTTCCCACCCACAACAGTTCCATCACATCGTCAAACGCGATTGTCGTCGCAACGGTAGGCAACGCATGCGGACTCGGCGGTGGCACCGGAATGCGCGACAATTCATCCCAGTCGGCTTCCATGGTGTTGACATGGCACGAGAATACAAAGCGCGGGTTTTCTCGGTGTTATGGGTTCGTCGTAGAACAATTCGTGTGGTGTCTGGATATTGTTCTTCTAATTCTGTCCATATGGTGGCAGTGCGATACCGGGCATCGTCCGCTGAAGACGCGATTGCGGGGGAAGCTAGCTGTCAGAGAGCCCAGAGGTCGACTGTCGCAGCACTAGCGACAGGCGGAGGACGATGGCAGTACAGTCGTGACATTCACCATGGGGCGATCGGGATAGGGGTGAATTCGATCAGGTAGCGCCGGTTACGCCTGGGTCGATCGCTGTAGGCATTCAGGCGGCCGTTGAGAATGAGGTGCTTAACACGTCGTCACGTGAGGCAGAGGGGCTTGTTGGTGCCTCAGGCAGAACTAGCAACGGCCTGTCTACAACTTTCTTTTCTACAACGAAAAAATATATCCACTGTTTGAGGAAACCGACGTAAGATGAATATTTGGTATCAAGAGGACTAATGAACCGTATGGAGAAACTACACAAGCATGATTGGCAGCCGATAAAACCAGGCCCAATTACAGTATCATAACACAGGCTAGAGTAACATGAAAGAAACCAAATTAGATTGAGTGCATTTAGCTGGCAATCAGCGAATCTCTTCTAATATGATCCTCGAGATAACCAGGGCACCAGCCGACGGGCTATTGATAGAAAGAAGCCGGGTTGGAAGCGGGCCCACCTTGAGGCGGCTTGTACGCCTGGTAGCTTGCTCCAGGGGCGTTCACAGGATATGGTGTAGGAGCCGCTGCTGCTCCAGGAACCGGGGGAGGCTGATGCATTGGTGGGGGTTGGTTCGCAGCGGGAGTGGCGGGGTAGGGAACTTGCTGTGTACCTGGGGGCTTCGACTCGTCAGGTGAATAAACAGACGGAGAGTAGTCCTGCTGTTGTTGTTGCTGCTGCTGGAAATGCTGGTGAATAGCGGCGGGGATCTGGGCGCCAGGGTAGGGCGGCCGCTGTTCGACGGGAGAATCGTAAACAGAGGTACTCAGCTCCTGAGGATGATCATAGGTGGACTCTGGTCTATGGTGTTGAGGGGGGTAGGCATCTGGCGCGGTATGCTGCTGTGGTTGTGCTGGAGGATGCGACGGTGCTTGCTGATATGGTGCGGCAGCAGGAGGAGTGTGGTTACGAGGACCGGGTGATTGAGACGTCGGGGGGTACATATGCCCTTGTTCGGCACCATAGTATGGTGAGGCGTTAGGCTGGAGGGGCTGGGTCTCTTCCTAGCGTTAGACGGGGGTTTGGTAGATAGGGCCCCGGCGAACAATCACGAACCTTGAGGGCGCGGGCTAAAGTACCGCTGATCGGGTTGAGGTCCACCAGGGGGGTAGCCCATGGGCGCTCCTGGGCCGGGATAGGGATACTGGGGCTGACCGGGTCTTCCGTATTGAGGTTGGGCGGGATGCGACATGGACGCCTCCAAGAGAGCCTCGTAGTCACGTCGCGCTTTGATGAACTTTTCATTAAGCTGAGTGAATTCATCTGAAACATTGTAAGCCGGTGACATGCAAGAAGAGTTGCAGGGTAGTTACCTTTCTTCTGTGAATATTTGCCAATCAGCTCAATGAGCTTAGGCCGAATTGCCAATGTCGAGTGGTACAAAGCTGTGATTTCCTCATTATCCTGCACATTTGGCTCCGAACTCCGGGTGCTAAGCAGGGTCAACAGCTTTTCAACGTTCTTGATTTGTCCGAACACCTCGGCCTCCATCTGAGCCTCCCGTTGCAGCTCTTCGACCGTGGGATCCGGAAGCTTTTCCACATAATTGAGAGGGAAGATGCCCGTCTGGCCTCTGAGGGAACCCTTCCACCAATCCTTGTATACTGACTCCAGAACAGCAATGACGTCACCTTTGCGGAATTGCAACTCGCCCGGCTCGGAGGGTTGGAAATCGAACAATGCTCTAACGCGAGAGACGGTGGCGGCGGAAGTGCCTGATGGAACGGCTTGCGACGCTGCCGGTTGTGCTTGGCCGGCGGAAGCGGCACCTGTCGGGGTTGTAGCGGCGGCGGCAGCAGAGGCACTGGATTCAGCCTGGGGGTGGGGCGCCGTCGAAGGCTTTTCCCTGATCGAGAGAGCCAGGGCCATCTGCAATTCCTCCTCTTCCTTCTGCCGATCCGCTTCCGTGATCTCCCGTTTGCCGGGCTTCGATGGAGGCTGCAGGTTCGGGTCTGGATTGTAAGAGATGAGCTTTATTCAAGATTCACTCAACATCCCGCACGTACTTTGCGTTTTCAGTTTCATGTATGCTTGTTCCATAATCCCAAAATCGGGGTTGCTGGCGAACATCTCCGTCCATTCCTGCATGCGCTCTAGGATCTTCGCCTTCACCTGCTGATGGGTGTTCTGCGATCGCGGTTAACAGCAATCACGAGAAAAGAATATCTTGAGCACACTTACCCGATCATTCGCAAGGCGCAAAAGCGCATCTGTAAAGCTTCTGGAAGCTAGTTCCCGGTGAATCTTCGGGCCACAGTTTTGTGCGAGAGCATTTCCCAGCTGGCGGAGTGGTCAGCATAAATGTCCGTCACAGTCTGGGGGAAGTGCGAACCTCGAGAGTGTATAGCTGCACATTGGCATTCCGGTGTGCGAGTCGCTTTATCAAAGCAGCAACGGCATCTTTCGCACTAATCACAGCCTCGTGTCAGCATGAGACATCTCCAACTCAAAACAGCCAAACACATACCCAGATTCTTCAGCAGCCACCTTGTCACAAACGTCCTAGAAAGCATTAGACCACCCAATATCAGGTACGGAAGTCGTAGGATTGAGCATACAAGAATGTATTCCCAGTTCTCGGAAGTAAGGTTCTCGTCTGTCGCCTTGGCTAAACCGTGGTAAATCACGAGTCAGCGTATTATCCTGGGTGGAAGCCTTCCAATCCACGGTACAGGGAGCACTAACCGACGGCGTCGTCGAAAGCGTTCTGCTGCGCACGAAACATCGCGAGTAGTTTCGCCTAAATCGGCTCACCCAGCAGAGATGTGGCGGCGGGAGAGTCTAACGGCGTGCGGAATTCCGTCCAAGACAAGTCGAAAATGCAAGGATTGTTCGGAGGGAGTCGGTAACGCGCGATCGGCAGACAGGTCAAATCAAGGATGAACTGCCCAAAGTGATGGTATGAAGAGAATTCCCAAAGCTCTTCTTGACTTAGGTAGAGCCGACAGAATCACCAGGGACAGGCCAGTGCGGGGAACCCGTCAGGGATGGTGTAGGGGACGTCAATAATTCGAGAGGGGTTCGGCGACCGGCGGAGGTGGAGGCAGTCGGTGTCGAGGCGTTTTGTACAAGGAAGCGCAAGAGGGAGAGAAGGATGAGACAAGAGCTGAACAGAATGATGACCAACTCGGGCACGGCGAAGGTGGTTGGCGGCAACCTAACAGGTGACGCTGCCGGATGGCGGAGACGGTACTAGGCGCCTCTGACGCTGACTGGCCCGCCGCTACGCCCGATTAAGCGAAAGCCTCCATTACGTAGGAGCCTACAGCTACTACGACCTATTTACCTTCAATTTATCAGTCATTTAGGATATCTATCAGGCAACCTTTATCACCACTCTTTGTCTGAACAGCATGAGTAAAGATCATCAATCGCCCTTCCGCCTCGAAATTAAGAGATGCAGCTACTATGGACTGCATATAAATACACCATCATTGGCCAAAGGTCTCGCATTGAAAACAACAAATATTCTTTTACGTTGGTTGACCATAACTTCCAACACCAGATTCGTAATTCATGAAAACAACCAAACAGATACAATGCACGCGTTCCGACGGTTCAACGGCTGCGGTAATGGCAGGCGTCCGCAGGTGGCAGTCGTTAGGTAGGTAAGGCATCTTGCCGAGAAACCCTCCGACGGACGGCAGCCAGTCCAAAGACCAGTTTTGCAAATTAATGATGTCGGGAGGAAAGATGCATTGTAGAGTGAACCCGGGAGCAAAGGAGCGCGATCCCGGACCGGATATGAATGAACAACAAACAGGAGAAAATTCATCAAGTCATCGCCATCTATGAGCTGTAGGTCGAAAACAAAAACACAGGAATCAGGCGTAAAGGGTTCGGCCATGATGCAATACCAGCGTAGGGAACCGTCGAGATATGAACATCAAGGATCAAGGGTATCTGAATGAGGAAAGACAGAGGATAGGGACGTATATAGAGACATAATCGGAAGGTATTATCTATGCGCCGCCTTTCTGGGCTTTCTCCTGTGCTCGGCTGATCCGTGCAGCCTTTACCAGGGGCGACAGGTGAGAGAGGGGGGCGCAAAGGTTCATGAACGGATGCTGGAGGTCGTCAGCCGGTGGAAACGGCGATGGAATGGATCTAGACCTACCTTCAATAAGTCGTGGGCGGACGCTCGCTTCTCAGGATCCACTTTCAACGCCAGGTGCAGGAAGTCCCGGAAGACAGGCGACAAATTTTGTTCATCCTTGATGGCAGGGGTCCCGTTGGTGGCAATCAAGTAGAGAGCGCGCAGTGGAGACTCCGTCAAATACGGAGGCTCACCCTCGATCATTTCGATGGCCATGATGCCCAAACTCCAGATGTCGACCTTGCGGCCATACTCCTTTCTTGTGACGACCTCGGGGGCCATCCAATACGGGGTCCCGACCATGGTGTTTCGTTTGTGCTGCGAGTCGTTGATCTGAGCACAGAAACCGAAATCGGCTAGTGATGGTTAGAGCTGATGACAAGGTTAAAGAAAACAATCGAACATACTCAGTTTGATGTTGCCTTCCATGGATAGAAGGATGTTGTCTGATTTGATGTCACGATGGATGACACCTTTGGAATGCAGGTGCTGCAGGCCGTTCAGCGTCTAAAACACGGTTAGTCCGGCGCCATCAAACTTTGACGGAGACTGGGAGGCCTACTTCTCTGCAGACGGCCGCAATCTGCCCCTCACTCATGATGTTGAAAGTAACGACATCTGTGAGACTTCCACCCTCCATGTATTCCATGACAACCCAGAGATCCAGGCCATGCAGGTAGCTGTCCAGGAAATTGACAATGTTCTTATGCTTGCTGTCCTTCATGACGAGAATCTCATTGATGATAAGATCTTTCTTCGGCTGCAAATCCAAGTTCATCTGCTTGATGGCGACACAATTGTTGGTGCCATTCTGGTACGCTGTGAACACGCCACCCGAAGCACCTTGGCCGATTTTGGTCAGATTGTGATACATCTTCGTCGGATCTCCCGGTGTGCAAATCGCGAGCAACCGGGCGCGAACATCCATAGCATTGCTCTGACGCGGCCGCTGGCGTGGGCGTGCAGCGGGTGGCGCGCGTGCCCCTTGCTGCAACGCAGCTGAGTCCTCCACGGGAGACGGCTGCTGTGCTGCTGTGGGTTGCGTAGGTTGTTCGGGGCGTGGAGCTTGCTGCTGTCGCTGACTCCGGCTGCGATCGAGTTGTATGCTTGCAATGGCTTGCTGGGCCGCTGCCATCGCCTGTTCCTGTTGTTGCTGGTACTGTGACGGGGTCGCAATCGGCCCAGTTCGCTGCGTCCCGTTTGCTCGAGAGTTAGACCGGCTATGATGAGACTCCGAAGGCAACGGCGCGGTCTCCGGAATGGGCGGAGTGCCAAACTGCTGGGCATGAGGATCATGCAGAGGTCGTGTCGCACTATAGGGTGCCGCCGTTGGCGGTTGTGGTGCCGGTCGAGCAGGCGTTATATTGGCGGTCGTGGGCGGTTTTGGCGGGGCTCGGTTTGGTACCAGGCCACCCAGTGGAGGGGACATGGCCTGCGCCGCGGGAGCGGCCCGAGGGATTGGTGGAGGGGCTCGTGGATTTTCAAAGCTACCCTCATGATTCTGGGGGAAGCGAGGACTCGTTGGCGACGTAGGTCGAGGTCCAGTGGTGCCGTACGGGGCGGTACCGCCCGAGCCGGGCTGAGATGTGGTACTCGGAATAGGTTGATGCTGAGGATACGCGTGATCGAACTTGTGCCACACCTCATCATCCCCCCGAGCATTCTTCTCGTAGAACCGCATGATATCGACCATGGTCTGAGGGTGTTCCTCCTGCTCCTTCTTGGAGATTCCACTCTCCTGCAGCAGACGTTGCCATTCTTTCGGCAGACCGGTGAACTGGCCCGTTTGGTTGTCATAGCCGACATGAGTAACATGGACGGGATTCTCGGGGGCGGAGATCTTGATGCCACGGGGAGAACCTAACATGCTGTTGACGAAGCTGGAAAAGCTACTCTTCTTGCTTCGGCCGGTCGGCTTGGACGCGTGGCCCTCATCGGAGTAGCGTTTCGTCGTCGAGCGGTCATGGTCGGCACGGTGCGCGATGGCGTCCATCCGGTTGTGTAGGTGGGTGAAGCTAGCGGATTGGCGGATTGATCGAGCGTCGGTGGTACTCTGGGAGCGCGGGTTCGGCGGTCTCGCAGCGGAAGGAGGTGATCTATCAGTCTCGGCGACGGTGTTCTCGTCCAAGGCACTGAGCATACCCCGGGTCTCAAACGGGGCGCTGATCAATTCATCTGAACTCTGTTCGTTGAGGGAGAAACGTCCCGAGTGAGGGGGACGCGGTTTGGCGGCACTGTGGGAGGAGAAAAAATGGCCAGATTCGTTCCCAGGTAGGACGGGGGATGGACCGTTGCTGTTCTGATCGAGAGAGGATGAAGACGAACCGTAAGCGTTGGATCTGGTTCGGAGGTGTTCTCGACTTCCACTGGCAGAGGAACGCGGGTACACAGGCGCGGAGGGGTGTCGTTTCAGTGACGTGTTACTCTGTTGGCTTCTGAGAATGCGGGAACTGAAGCTAGGAGGGTCCTTGTGAAGCTTGCTGGAAGTCCGCCGAAATTTGAAGGAAGAAAAAGTATCGTGATTCATGACGTGCGGTTCTGTTCTTTTTTTTCCCCCCTTTTTTTTTTAGACCCCTGGTAATTTTTTTCTTTTCGGGTAACGGAGGGGGGGGGGTCGAATCGAACAGGTCAAGCGACTGGGTAGGAACAGGGACAAGGCGACTTGAGAAAGGATCAATCGGACAGCTTGATTGGAGGGGGGAAGGCAGGAGGAGGGGACAGCCACCGGGTGAGGCGGTGCTATCTGGCAGTCCCTTCCGTCCGTTGCAGCAGCGATCAGTCGTGGGCAAATCGGGGGGAGGAATGGCGATCGGGGGGGAAAGTGGAAAGGCGTTCAGAACGGAATGTACGGATGGACAGACGTAGTCACACCTGATACACGGATGAGGGACCACAAAATGGGGCGAGGAGACTGGCAAAGAGGGATGGGGAAGAGGAACAATCGGGGATGCAAGAAAGACGCAAGGGAGAAAGTTGCGAGAATAAACTGCCGCGGGTCACCGTCTACCCAAAAAGTGTGGTTGGCACGTGGAGAACCGCCCGGCGGAGACGGAATGGCGCGTGGTGATTGGGCGCGGTGGATTCTGGCCACCACTTGGAAAGAATGTCACTGACCTAAGAAACAACAATCATGTCAATAATAGTCATCATCGTAGACTCTGTAGATGAAAAGAGTAATGGTGGTGATGAATAAAAACAGAAGAGAAGAAAAGAAAAGAAAATACTGGGCAGAAAGACCGCACCTGCAGGAGACTGCAGAAAACCGACAGCTCAGCACACTCCCGTCCCTATCTTCTACTCCGTACAGATCTGCAATCCGGCCAGAGAACAAAGGAACGGTTGATGGGTGACTAAGATGGAATGGGGTAATAAATTCCAATCACAATAAAATTAAATAAAATTAAAACAAAGAATTAATAATTATTGAGATAAAGAATTGCACCGAATGATAAAGTCAAAAACATATAAAGGACACGGCATTTCACTTACCAGATCACTCCGTGGACTTCACCGATGGGACGAGAAGAATAATAAAAATAATCGACCAACGCAGAAACCAGAACGAGACACAAACAGGATCTTCTCAGGGCCTTCTTTGGGCCGTTTGATTTAGTTAGATTAGGTGGTGGCTTTAGTTTGTTGGAGGTTGGACCACCCACTGTAACTAATGCCAAACGGCCCGCTGAGGTTGGTGAAATGGGGCTGGCCCTTCTGTCGTATATTATGCCGTTTTATTAATCTATCATTGGGTATGAAGATTTTAATAATATCGTCTAATATAACCAAGGTCTGATCTCACGCCCCTCGTACCCCTGCAGGTTGGATCCCTTATCACCCTAGTACCTTGTCCCAGGGTATACATCATCTGTCTCAGTTGGTGGCTCCAAACCGAGCGGGAAGAGAATTCTAGACACATCTTGACCCCAGTTCGCGATGGGGACACCAACCCTCCCATTGGCCGTTTACCGTTGTTCTGCGGATCGGAGAACAATTCCCCTCAGACTAACTAACTAACTAACCGTTCCCAACCATGGGATCGGCACAGGAGATGGATTCTCTCGAATTCTCCGTGTTCTGGTCTTACGCCGCGGAAAGGCAGAGACAATTCGTCATGATTGATACTCTAGTATGCTTACTCCGTAGACCGATATCACTTCGATTATGCTGGCACAACTCCTGTGCACCATCAATTCGATTCTATACCCAACCTACCTGCCTGCTCCTGAATTAGATTAGCGCACTCCGCCCAGGAAGCAGTCGTCATCCGAACCGGTCCCAACCAGCCAGAGCTTCTCCTCCTCCACCCCGTCATAAGTTACTCCGTTCAGTCTGAATCAGCGAATTGTAATCCTCGGCAGCTCAGGCCCTCCCCTCTTACCAGTTGATTCCCCCTCCCCGTACCACTCCCAGCTCTGCAGGTACGGAGTCCTCCGACACAATCCATCCAGAGTGCGAGCGTCCCCCGGGGCAGTGATAGACATTCCGATCCCTGTACCGGCAGAATCCTAAATCCACCCCAGCGCAGTCACACCGGTGACGGCCATATCATGCTCATGACAGGACGGGCCAGACCAATGGAACGACGGCCGCTGGTGATCCTGGTCGGTGATGGCAGTGTGCCTGCCATTCGACCTGTGGAATATCATATGTGACTGGTAATTGACCTCCACTGCAGCGTGGGAGTCCCCTGCTCCGTACTCTGGCCGAGGAGCCGATTTACTCTAGTGGGTGGGAACATCAATTTCGCGCTTCTCCCGTGTTGAGTTAGGCCTGTCAGAGACACATCCCGGCTTCCAAAGTCGTGGTCGTCCGATTAATGCGTAGATGACGTTTCAGATAAACGGTCGGTCGGCACTAGCATCGAGCGAGAACATGCAATTTCATGGCAAGGGGATCTCCCCACCAGCATCCTTAGCGAGGCACGTGATCATGCAGCCCCAATGCCTTTGAGGCTCTACATATCAAAAGGACGATCTTCGCCTAGGGATAAACTTGGTTTTTGAAACATGTAACGTAGCGGATCAAGTACATACTTGAGGATGGTTGATCTATTTATCTCTGTTGATATCCCTCTTTATGGACCTCACCAGGTACTTGAAACACAGCGCCCGTCTGATCCATCACATTACTATCTACACGGACTCTCGTCCAATGCTGATCAAGTCTCACAAATACAATACAAAAGTTCTGCCTCCGGTTGCTTATCTACGATATCTGCAGGCGATCTAACGCGACAGGATCATCCCCGATGTGACTTCCCCTTGTACACATATCAGCCCATCTCGATCTAGTCATCCAAGTTGAGTAGAGTGCGAGAACCCATGATGGTCAACGAAGTCCAGGCCTCGAAATAGTTGATACATCTTGAGCTCCTTCGTTTTCTCGTCGAAATCATTCCAACAGCAGCGGTCGAGGAATCACCATCACCAAAGTTCCGTCTCTGATGGTCTAGAAATGAACTGTGATGTTGACGGATAATAGCATGCAAAATCCAATCCGGGAACAAGGATGGACAATGACCATCTTGCTGCTCGAAAAGGCCATGTAGTCTAGCAATGCAGACTACCAGATGAGGAAATAGATCGGTCAGAAGCGAGAATAAGATAAACTTCAGTCAAATCTCTCGTCATGGGAAATCCATCTCCGGATATATAAAACCAGGTTGCTCCTTTGCCTGTCTACGGCGGCAATCTCAGCTAGCCACATACTGTGACCATATATACATGTACTCCTGGCGTACGATAGCCCGACGGAGGACAGTACCCCCCAACGACCAAGTCCACCATGTCGAACTTGCAATTCATTCAACTACCCCGTCCACCGATGCCAATTCCAAGAACTTCTGTTACTCTCAAGCGGTCAAAGTCGGCCAGACTGTCGAGACGTCCGGTCAAGGCGGCTGGGATGCAACCGGGAGTTTAGTTCCGGACGTCGAGAAACAGGTTATCATCGCCTTCGAGAATGTCGAGAAAGCTTTGAAATGCGTTGACTCGCAGCTTTCGTGACAGAACGTCTACCCCGTCCGCAGATATCATACCAAGGCTGAGGAAACATCTGATATCGTCGCGGCGAATCTCAAAGGGTCTTCCAAACCATAGACCCAACTGGATTTGTGTAGAAGTTAGGAAGCTGGGACCCAACAGATGCTCATTGAGATCGAAGTAGAAGCCGTATTACCATATTAGAGCATGACTATGGCTTTCATACAGTCGACTATAAAGAAGGCTCTCCTATGTATGTTCATCGATGGCTAAAGCAATAGACATACTCGGTTCATCTGCAGAGGCGACCTTTCCCGGTCGTCTAGCATAACTCCCCAGATCGTTGATGTGAGACTATTGGAAGCGGATGTTGAGAGCCAACCTCATAATTAGAAGCAGGCTCAACATGGTCAGAAAATCTAGGAAGTATTGGAGCCCGATGTACTCTCTCTTAATAGCTTTCCGGGAACGACTTTCACAGCAAGTGACTTGCCTCCGTTCACTCCATGGCCAAGGTCAACAACTTCAATTCTATGCAAAGCTTCAACGTCCTCTTCTTCACGTCCACCTCTTGTGTATCAACATGCTCCTTGCCAGTAAGTTCATTGGAATTCGTGGTTTATACTTCAAATATTTGACAAACCTTACGTTAGCCGAATCTTATTGTTGGCGTTCCGATATATATATTTCCGAGTAGATCAAATACAAGTGACCGAACAGCCAGTAAATATCTAGCTCTGACAACTCTTCCAGCGATGAGGCTATACAATATCAATGAATATCAAAAATCGATATCAACAAACGTGGATGTAGATCGATGCGACGAATAACGGTGAGGCTCGGCGGTTGTCGTCCCGAATAGGCATGGGGCGGAGAGCCGGCCAGTGAGAGGGCTCGCGCTGTCCTCTTCTCCTCTAGGTACTCCGTGTTGGTTATTCTTCCGATTACCTCAACTTCTCTCTTCCTCTCCCTCTCCATCTCTAGACTTCCTCTCACCTCCCTTCTTCCTTCTCCTCTCCGTCTCCTCATTCTCTCTACTTTCCTCCCCTCTCTCCCTCTCGATCCCTCTTCCTCCGCTTTCTCTTTCCCCCCAATCTCCGTCCTCTGATCTGCGGAGTGCGTGGTTCAGCCCCGGTGTCTTGTGTGCTTGCAGACTCACAGACCCGGTCTCATTTACTCTTCCCATTCCTCTTTTCTCATTGGATATCGCAACGGTTCAATCAGTTCACCGGATATTCTCTATATACTCTTGTTCATCACTGAGTAGCTGCCTATCCTTGGATCGCTATTCTTACCGCTTGTTTGACAGGTACCGCCGATCGCCTGCATTTCCCTAAGACATCCCCGACCCTCAATGGCTTGGAATTTCTAACCATTGGACACAAACAGTTCGCAAAACCAACATTTAACCAACTCATCCGAAATTCCCCATCAAACTTCCTATTGTCCGAGTCAGACGTCCGTCACCATGGCTTCCGAGGTTTCAAATTCCAATGGAATCCCCAAGTCCCGAGCCGCCATGCTGGAGGAACAGCATGCACGGGACGAGGCGCACAAGGCTACCGTGGAGGAGGTTCCTGATGAAGAGGAGCTGAAGCACGCCTCTGCGTCCACGGGTCTGGAACAGCCGTCCGCTACTCTGTCGCAGATGTCGACCCCCGCCGAAACCCCCGCCCCCTCGGCTCCCAAACCGGCGCCGAAGAAGGGCCCCGCCTTTGATGTACAGTCTGAAGAGCTGTTCCCCGCCTTGGGAAGCGGCCCGAAACCCAAGGTGCCTACGGCGTCCGCGTGGGGTGCCAAGGGCACTTCCGGGGCTGCCGCCGTTGCAAACGGCGCTCCCGGTGGTGCGCAATCTGGTATGTCTTCCAAACAGAGCTCCGTTGACTGTCGTTGCCGACTGACTGGGTGTGCGCTAGTTGCCGGTGGGTTCGGCTCCGATGTACCGAGAATCATGAGCCTTCCTGGTAAGCATATGGAGCAGCTTCGACTGGCTCCTTCTCAGATGCTCCCACGGGGCCAATTGAAGAAGCCCCTCCGTGATATTCTGCGTGACATCTCGCGGCGATCGAAGGCCACCGTTGATATGCGTGGCGGCCCCGGGGGCTCGATCATCTTCGAGGGTAAAGGGTCTGTGGATGCGGTCCGACAGGCGCTCAAGGAGGTCGCGCAGCAGGTTGGATCCAAGGTATGTTCGGTACCCAAGGGACGAGGGTCAGTCACGTTGACCATGCATACAGCAATCCGTTCGTGTTCCCATCCCGACGTCGGCTCGCCCTCACATTATTGGCCGGCAAGGAGCCGTTGTCCAGGACATCCAGCAGCGGACAGGTGCTCGCGTGCAGGTTCCCCGGGTGGATGATTCTGCAGCCGGCCAGGATGACGATGACAGTGATACCATTGATGTCTTCATTGAAGGTGATGCGGTCGCGGCGGAAATGGCTCGTCGTGAGATCGAGGCCATTGTGAAGGAGCGGGCGTCTAACATGAGCCTGCGCCTGAAGACCATTCCTCCCGAATTCTTCCCGTTTATTGCCGGCGCCCACAATGAGAACCTGAAGGGTATCGAAGAGCGCACCAAGGCTCAAATTCATGTGCCCCGCTATGATACCTGGCTCAGCCAGCCCCCGCCCCAGGAGGCTGACCCAGGCCATGTGCAGTTTGTGCCAATTCCTGAGAGGCACATTCACATCTCCGGTGAGCGCACTGCCGCTCAAGAAGCCCGCGCAGAGATCGAGCGTCTTGCTGCGGATCTCCAACGGCAGTTGACTCTCCGCCAGCTGGCCATCAACCGTGGGCAACACCAATTCATCCTTGGAGATAACGATGACGCGCTGCACGAGTTTCTGGCTGACACTGGTTGTGCGATTGTGCTCCCTCCTCCTTCGGACGACAGCGAATTCTTGACCATCACTGGCCCCTTGGACCGTATTGAGAGTGGTATTAACCGTGCTATGGACCTTGCTACCAGCATGCAGATGGCTAGCATTGACCTGTCGCGTCAACACCCTAATGCACCGTCTGGTGCTCATGCCCATGCCCGTGCTCTCACTCGTTACTTGACCCAGAGACAAATTATTAAGGACCTGGAACGCGCCTATGATGCCCGGATCGCGCTCCCCCCGAGCGTCGATGGCCCCGTCACCTGGGAGGTTTACTCGAGAGATGGTAAGAACACCATCCGTGCTCGGTCTGATATCATGAATCTCGTCCAGGCGCATCCTCCGGCTAGACTCCTTCACGTGTCGGTCGATCCCTACTTCCACCCGTACCTGCGTTCTCGGAGTATCTCCAAGCTCCGGAACGACTATGGCGTTCACCTGCTTGTTCCTGAGAATCTTGAAGATTCCAATGTGGTCCTTGTCTATGAGGGCCCGTCCGCCACTACCCCTGAGTTCCAGGTCTCTCGCCAGCGTCCGTCCCCCGCGGAAATTGCTACCTTCGAGAAGGTCCTCAAGGAAGCCCAGGATTATCTTTTGAGTGCCCTGGGTGACCAGACCGATGTTGTCGCCAAGTCTGTAAACATCCCTGCGAAGTACCAAGAGAAGGCCCGCAAGTTCATTGCCCGCGAACAGCAGGCCAAGGGCGACGACCACATCCCCGTCCGTGCAATCGTTGGCGATCCTCGGGGGCGCCCTGGCGAGTGTGAAGTCTCCCTGCGTGGTCCTTCTGGGCTTGTGGCGGAGCTCATTGCCAAGCTCCAGTCTTTTGTTGTGGAGCAGGAGAAGGATGACCTGGAGCGTGGGTACACGACGTCGTTCGACTTTCCCCAAAAGTATGCCAACTTCCTCATTGGAAGACGGGGTGAGAACATCAACAAGCTTCGCGACGAATTCGATGTTGATATCAAGGTTGAGAACGGCAAGGTCGAGGTCAAGGGACCCAAGGCGAAGGCCGATGCTGCCAAGGTCCGGATCATTAACCTTGGAAAGAAGCTCGAGGACGAGACGACGCATGTCCTCAAGGTGCCTGCTCAGTACCACCGGGAGTTGATTGGCCAGAAGGGCTCCCAGGTCAACCGCCTCCAGGATCGCTATGCCGTCCGCGTGCAATTTCCCCGTGCGGCAGCGATTGCGGATGACCAGTCCGTGGATAACTCGAGCGAGGCGGGTGGCTCTCGCCCCGCTCGTGGACAACAGGGTGCGGATGAGGTGATTGTTAAGGGCCCCAGCAAGGGTGCTGACGCTGCTCGCGATGAAATCCTCAGTCTGTTGCAGTGGGTCATTGACCATTCGTACTCCGCCACGGTATCCGTAGCCCAGAGCCAAATTCCCTCTTTGATCGGCCAGCGTGGCCGCGAGATGGACAAGCTCCGGGCAGATACTGGAGCTCAGATCGATGTCCCTAGTGCTAACGACGCCCCTGATGCCTCGGGTCGTGTGGAGATCAAGATCAAGGGTACCAAGAAGGAGGTGGAGGAAGCCAAGAAGATTCTGCAGCAGCGTTCCAAGGAGTTCGACTCCATTGTGACCAAGACGATTGATGTCGACAAGAAGCACCACAAGTCCCTCATTGGTGGTGGTGGTATGTTTGCAACGATCCTGTTTACTTGATACCTCAGTAGCTTACAAATACCCAGGTGCCAACATCCGCAAGATTGTTGCTGATGCCGGCGGTCCTACTGATGGCAGCGCATCCCGTCTGGTCAAATTCCCCCGCCCGGACAGCGCC
The DNA here is from genome assembly GCF_000149615.1 of Aspergillus terreus NIH2624. Taxonomy (NCBI): domain Eukaryota; kingdom Fungi; phylum Ascomycota; class Eurotiomycetes; order Eurotiales; family Aspergillaceae; genus Aspergillus; species Aspergillus terreus. Next base: position 1,131,475 of record NT_165931.1, on the reverse strand, counting down.
GAATCTACCATTAAGCTGGAGGGTAACGGACAAATCGTGGACAAGATCATTGCTGCTATTGAGGCATTTGTCAAAGAACGCGAAGATCAGGTGACCGTCAACCTGGAAGTTCCTCCTACTCAGCATCGCCTGCTCATTGGTCGTGGCGGCGACACGAGACGCGGCATTGAGACCCAGTTCAATGTCACGCTTGACATCCCCAAGCAGGGCTCTGGCCGCTCTGATGTGAAGCTGAAGGGACCCAGCAACGCGGTTGAGGAGGCGAAGCAGCACATCCTGTCCATGCTCAAGGATCAGCAGGGTGAGACTATCGAGGTTCCCCGCCATCTGCACCACGTCATTTCTGACAACGGCTCGTTCTTCCGCCGTCTCCGCAACGACTATCAAGTGACGGTGGATCATGCTGGTCAGCAAGCTCCCCCGAAGCCTGTCGCTGACGACTCCCGGGGTGCTGTCAATGGAGCCTCCTCGCTTCCCTTGATCACGGACGAGCCCAGTGAGGCCGTCGAGGCTCACTCGTGGAAGGTTGTTGACAACACCCCTGCGGCTGCGGACCCGAGCCAGCCTGCTACCATCCCCTGGGTGCTTGCCGGCACGAGCGACAATGTCGCCAAAGCCAAGGCCGCACTGGAGAAGGCGATTGCCTCTGCGTCGCAGCAATCTGCTACTGGATACCTGATTCTCCCGGATCCGAAGACCTACCGATTCGTTGTTGGCCAGGGCGGCAGCCAGATAAACTCGATTCGCAAGCAAACGGGTTGTCGCATCAATGTGCCCAAGGACCAGGCCAAGGGTGAAGCCATTGAGATCAAGGGCAGCAAGGAGAACTTGGATGCGGCTCGCGATCTGATTCTGGAGGCCGTGCGGGCTGGCCTGGAAGGTAACTCTCGGTGAGAGATTGGAAAGTGGTAGCGCAAACGCTGCGTCAAAAAATTCGCTTCTCATTCTGTCTTATTGCTAAGCCAAAGAATGTTATACAACTACATCTTCTTTTTCACTCTTTTGCATTGCCTGCGTTCTGTCTTCGGTATTTGCTTGTAATTAGCATCATGTTCCGCGAATTCGCTGTATATGGATTGATGATGGACATAAAACCCGAATCACTACTCATTTAATGCAGTAAACGGTGACTCGTCTGCCAACTGGAGAGAGTAACAACCACGTATAGCGTCTATACTTCGGAACGCGACGAAGGACAGGTTATCAGAACGACACGACGGATCTATTTGTCTTCTCGGATTGTCGAGAAAAGTCGAACAAGGTGTTGAACAAGGTAACGAATAAACTAAATGTCTTGCAGTGGATATCACCAACAACCCTTTATGCTGAACAAACGGTTCAAAATCAACGGGTGAATAAATAGGTAACAGATGAGCAACAGATAATAGAGCCCCGGGTTCATTCAATTACGTCTTGGCTTTTTTTCTTTTTCTTTTTGTTTGGGATTTGTCCGCGCCATCGCACCGCTTACTGCGACTGGGTCTGGGAGTTCTGGAGGTACTGGTAGGCACCGTAGGCGATCAGACCACCGACGAGGAGGACGGAGTAGAGGCCGACGCCGAAGCCGCCGGAGGAGCTGGAGCCGGAGCCGGAAGAGGACGAGGCAGAGTTGGCGGCGGGCGGGGCGGGGTCACCGGGCTAACAATCAGACTGTTAGAGAGCAGAGGAAGCTGCTGGGGTACGGGGGAAAAGTACCATGCGCTTGAGGTTACCGACGAAGAGACCGTCGAGGATCTCGCGGGCCTCGTCAGAGTGACCGACGTCCTCGAAGGCCTCGGTAGCGTCCTGGCCGGCGACGTCGAGGAGGACCTCCTCACCACCGCTGGTGGGCGTTAGCTATTGCGCTTTCCAGTGGGTTGGTCGGAAGCACGTACGGGTGCTCATCGACGAACGAGGAACAGTCGTAGACCTTGTCATGGACGACCATGTACAGGTCCTTCTTGGTGTTGTGGCCGGCGACCTCGGCGAAGGTGAGTTCCTTGGAGGCCATTGTTGCGGTGGGAGGAGAGGACTGGGGGTGAATTGGGTTAGCCGGGGTTGTTTTCACGGAGGTGGTGATATGGGTGAGATGGATGGTGGTGGTTCTTCGGGAAGATAAGGGAGAAGGGGCCGGTGAGGATGCTCGGTGAGAGGATGACCTGCTCTCCACCGCCTCTGACGGGCATGCGAGGGACGGGACAATCCGTCAGTCTCCCGGAAGGTCGAGGTGCATAAAGTAAGACATGCTGGGGATCTGCGTAAAGGCCAACAAGCGTGTTGTGATTGGACTCACCTAGATGACGGGAAACCGGTTAGTATGAATGCGAGCGACTGGAGGGGGAAATGCGAACGAGATCACGCACCGAATTGTGAATGAAGGCGAAGCGACGAACAAACAGAAAACCAGAGGCGAATGGACTGAAGAGAGGGAGAGAGTGAGTGAGGAGAAAAAGAGGGGATCGACGGGGAAAGTTGGGAAAGGAGGAAACGAAGCGATGGTAGGATGACTAAGATCCAGTCCTACAACATCAACGGTCCTGTCGGGTTTGCCGTGAATATCTTCCGTTGGCGCTGCAGGGGAATGGGTTCGGGTGTTGGCTGATCATCCGGTTTCCGGGTTCCTCAGGCTGGACGTATCGCGCTGGGGTTCTCCCCGCAGCGCCTGTTGAGCGCAATGTCGATGCCTAGTACAATAGTGTCGTCGTGGTGGTTGTTTGATGCTGAATTGCCTGATAGGGACGGGGCTGCCCACCAATCAGCATGCTCTTATTCTGACCTGAATAATCTTTGTGCCTGGACAACCAGGCACCATTGCTGCCTGAGGTTAACCGTAGATCTTCCTCGGTGACATATGATTCGCATGAAGATTAGAAAAACAACCTAGGTTCTCCTCACGAATGAGGGCATTCAACACTCTCTATCTCGGAACCCCCCCGTGCGCTGAAGGCCCATCTGACGATGAACCTAGCATTCCGCAGTCCTAATTCCGCCTGGGAACTCCCGGTCTGGCCCCCAGGCATAACCGTAACCTCGGGGCTGATCTGTCGGGTAGCGCCTTCGGGATTAACTGCCCGACTCGGGGATCGTTTCCCCGCCTCCACGGCGGAATCTCGCCCTCTGAACGGTATTCCTTCGCGGGGACCGGAACTAGATGCTCTGCAGAGAACGGGATTCTGATCTATATACATATAAGACAAGAATGTGGAAACGCTGAAGGGACCATGCTCAACATGCAGAATGAGGAGGAATAATAAGTCGTAACACATATCACATGTCTCCAAACCATACAGAACCGGAAAAGATAGATGCGCCCCCCAGGCAATTGCCAAAATGCCTCACACATCACCACTACTTCGCGGGCACCCGCTCGTAAAATACAATATATGCTTGTTCGTTCTGCAACCGGTCCTTGTACCGGAGGTCTCGCGGGTTGAAATCCGACGACCGGTCGTCATCGAACTTGCGCCAACATTGGCGCTGTGCATCCCGAACCAGCGAGATGTAGTGTCCGCTTCCCATCGACGATCCGATATGTCGCAGCACCCCATACGCATCGTAGGTGAAGGGCGGTGCCGTCGGCGACATGTCCTGCCGCACCGCGGCATTCGCGTCATTGGACACCGGCGGCGCAGATGCAAACACAAAATCATCCATCCGAAGCCCATGGAGCGGGAAGTCAATGGGCGTATGGATCTTGCGGGCGCTTTGTGTCTTGGACGCCGAAAAGCGCTTGAAATGGACTACCAGGATCTGCGGTGCACGCGTGATAATGATTTGCTTGGTCGCCACCCGTTCGCACTTGCAGTACGGGCATTTCCACACCTCGTCGCCGCTCAGCATCTCCTCTTGACAGTAGCTGCGGAGGCACTGATAAATATCGCCCGTGCCCGATGGCGGAATCTCGACGCTGATGCTGTAGAATGCCTCGTATGTGGTGGATGTCCGCTTGCAGGTGGTGCAACGGAGCCGACTAGCGTGCTGGCCGGCAAAGAGCGACGAAATGAAAGATTCCTCGCGATGGCAATACCGGTCCCATTCGATCCGCGACACCTTGGCTACCGGCATCTTTTCGCGCTGCATCTCTTCCTCAAATGTCAGCGGCCGCAGCGGGTTCCGCTGCCAATTGATGTTGAGGTCTTCGTGGAGACAATCAACAACAAAATCGAAAAATTCCTTGGCATCCTGCTGGCGGTCAATGGCCCATTCTTGGTTCAGTCGTCCACAGAAATTCCGAAATGAAGTCGGCATGATGACTTCCACGTCATTCTTCCACAAGGACCGGATCAAATTGGCGAACAGTCCTGGCATGACGCCTTGTGACCCCTTCCAGTTCTTTTGCACGTAGTATCGAAAGCGGTTATCAATAAAAAACTTGCTCAGCATGACCGTCGCACTCAGACATTGGATGGTGGAGTTCATGTAGCAGGTGACCCCAAAATTGGCCAACCCCGTGCGCGGAAGTTTGAGTCGACTCAACATGGAACTTGGGGTGTATAGCGCAGTTTTCGTGGCCGAGTTTTGGCGCTCCAGAGGAGGCTGAATCTGCCGGCCATCAGTGACCCCACTGTAGCTCGGACGTGGGACGGCAGGCGGAGGCCGTGATGGAGCGACGGGCACGGGTGCAGCGTAGTTAGGTACTGGTGGTACCGGTGGTCGAGCAAGTGGTGTCACCATGGACTGTTGGATAGCATGTGGTTCCGGGAAGCGGCGTAGGAAATCCTCATACGTATGTACGAATGGCGAAATAGGAGGCGCTTCTTCCCCAGTTTCTTCTTCCGGCTCCTCTGTTAACTCTCCCTCGCCAATGTATGTGCTGGTGTCAATTTCCTCATTTCGGGACTTTTCCATCCAGGCTGTGAGTTCCTCGGGGTTCAATGGCCGATACTCACGCAACCGCCGTTTCCGCACCTCCAAGCTAGAGTTAGCACTGACCATAGTCGGAACACGTCCCAGGGGTCGTCCTGGCCGCATGACGGGCCGTTTGTTTTGGATGGAGCCCATCACAGCTGCCGTGGACGACGTAGCAAGGGACTGCTGACCGAGGAGGTCAATCCACGCGTCAAGCCCCCCAAGAAGAAGCGCCGGAGGTCTTCCATCCTTTAAGGGTTTGTACGCGTTGAACTCATAAAGCGTATCATGGAGGGCCCGAAGATGTGGCGCGGTCGTTCCGACAGGGGAACCCGCGAGGTAGCTGACAGAGTCGGTGGTCTGGTCATAATAAACTATCAGGTCAAACTCGTTGCGCCGCTCGAACAAAGACTGTTCATGTTCGGGCGATACGACCAGGCGTTCTTCAAGCTCCTCCGCAGACACATTTTCCTTCAATGCCACCGGTTCGATACAGATGATGGACTTAGCGTAGACATGGCCATGATCAAACTGATCTCGAGAACGCACGTCGATCAACAGTACATTGTATCTTCGAAGGTATTCTAGCAAATCGTGGGCGGTCACGGTGTGGCTGTGTGGCAGATCTGCAGTATTGCTTCGAGGTTCTCTGACCGAATGTACGCCATTTGGGGTTCGTGACCGATAAGGATTATCGTCAAATCCGTTCCGAACAGGGCTTCCATGAGGAGACCCACGAGGGGAGTTTGCGAGATGCGAGTATCGGGGATTGACGGGACGCGAACTCTCTGTCGACGTCCTTGGAGGGTTTGATGGAGGTTGAGATGGTACTGTGAATATAGGACTATATGTAGGATCCGGTGCACGCGGCAGCGAAGTATTGAGGGGAATCTTTGGCGGTACTCCAGGGACACTAGTGGATGACCCCATGCTACGAGGACCAAGGGGTCGTCGCGATGGAGAGCTAAGGTTTGAACTCGGTAACGTTTGATGAATGGCAGAGGATGATCGGGAATGCGGATCGCTTGGTGTTGATGTTGGAGTTATCCCGTTTGGACCAGCAGCGAATGAAGTCGGCACATCTGAAGGAGGGGATGCCTTCAACTTAGCAAACCGTTGAGCCAGCTCATCTGCAGGAGTTGAATGTCGGCTGGGATTTGATTGAAGACTGGGTGCAGCTTGGAATTGAGATGGACTGGGCATCCGGATTTGACTGTCTCCAGGTTCATTCGTACGGCCGCGCGTACTATTCCCCTGCAGGTATCCAGCAGGTATCATCTCCGATTTTGGTCGCGAACGAGTCGGCGCTGGTGTGTTGGTCGGTTGAACATTACTCATGAGGTTATCGTCCAATATTTGTTGCTTAATATCGCCCATCGTCCCTTGCTTGGTCCGTACAGCCTGGACTCACCGAATTAGTTGAAATCCAAAAAGACCCAAAAACCCGGCCTTGTTCACGGCGAGATCAGCTGGAGTTCATACCATCATCAAGTCTGCAAACTGCTTATACCATGAAGGACGTTGCGTAACGGTGGTGCGGTAGTCGGGATGGTGGGGGATAACATTGATGGTGATCTCGGACGCACGAAGGTACTGGACGTAGGCTTTATCGGGTTCGTCATTGTCGGCATAGTCTCTCGCTTTGCCGATGGCCTCTCGTGCCTTGCCCAGCAACTCATCGAGCTGTAGGATTGTCAATTAGCGTTGAACAGTAGTGTCGTCGGCGCGGGGTATATATAGCGGGGCGTCGAGGGACTTACGGACGACGTTTCGCTAACATCTAAAGCGGCGGCCTGGTCTTGGAGGTCTTTGATATTCGGAAATCGAGGACGTCGTGACCCGATGGGAGATGCACGGCTACTATTCTGATAGGATCCTGTGCCGCCATTTTGCCTGCTGCCTGAGTAGACGCCGCCATGAGGCTCGGAGCGAGGATTGGTATTGTCCCATGGCGCGAAATCCGGAGGGGACGGTAGGGCCGCTGTATCTGGGAACATCCTACAGCGGGTACACCGAGCTAGTCCAACGCATGACCCAGAAAGAAGCTGGGACAAGTCGAGTTGTGTCGGGAGTCGGAGGTCGAAGCGGCGACCCGAGTAGTTGGAGAGCGACGCGTGGCAACCACAGAGGGACCAGACGGAACGAATGGGAGCTAAGTGGTCATCGAAAAGAACGTGAGAGTCTCTGACGGAAGGACGTACGGGAGATAGAGGAGAAGACGAGGATAGGCAGAGAACTAGGAGAGATGGAGAGATGGGCCGTCGTTGTAGCGGTTGATCTTCTTTCTCCGCCGCCGATTGTCTCTGGGGTAGAGCCTCAGGCAGCAACAGAAGGAGGTACGTCAACGGTACCTGGGGAAAGGCAGGCAATCACAGTGGGCAAGCAGGTACCAGTACCGTACTTTACCTGGGTCCCCGTATTGGGGACTCACCGCCTTTCAACGATGACGCCACAGTCCGGCGGACATGTCTTACGTAAGGTACCTCCTCATGTTATCCAGCTCGACGCATCGGATCTGCCTGGAATCTAACAGCTCCAGACTCCTCCTCTCCGTCATCCTGCATCTCTCCATGGGTTCTGCATAGTCTTGTCTTTATCCTCTTTTCTGTGTCGCTACCAATTTCTTCCTCTCTACGCAGATATTCCCCACCTCCTCGCGACGACCAAACGTCATAAGCGATCCTAAAGACACCTTCATCCCACATTCAACTAGACCGCCGTCCTGTCATCTCTGTCACCATGGCGGGCTGGTTTTCCTCAGCATCCCCGCTGGATGAGCAGGTAGAACGAGCTACTTCATCCTCTTTGTATGTTGCCCTTCATGCTGAGCTTCCTTGATGTTGGCTTAGCACCGCGATGATCACCAATCTGCATACTAATTAACACTGAGCGTAGAGAGGACATTGCCCTCAACCTTGAAATTTCCGATCTCATCCGGTCGAAAAGTGTTCAACCAAAAGAAGCGATGAGGTCCTTGAAACGCCGTTTGGAAAACAAAAACCCCAATGTACAGCTGGCGACATTAAAGGTGAGATCCCCCTTCCCCGCACCGCAGCCTCGTAACATCCTGTTGTGCATGCTAATAGGAATTCTCTTCTTAGCTCACGGATACGTGCGTTAAAAATGGCGGAACCCATTTTCTGGCCGAAATTGCGTCGCGAGAGTTTATGGATAACCTTGTCTCCCTCCTTAAAACGGAAGGTCTCCAGCTCAACACGGAGGTCAAGGAGAAGATGCTAGAGCTGATCCAGGACTGGGCTATGGCTGCCCAAGGTCGCATGGACCTGAGTTATGTTGGACAGACGTACCAGAGGCTTCAGGAAGAAGGATTCCGGTTTCCCCCCAAGACACAGATCAGCGGGAGCATGTTGGAAAGTAGCGCAGTAAGTGGTCTCTCCATGCGCATCACTGCACCCGTCTCCAACTAACGCAACTTCCCTCACTATAGCCGCCCGAGTGGATCGACTCCGATGTGTGTATGCGATGCCGCACAGCTTTCAGCTTCATGAACCGTAAGCACCATTGTCGAAACTGCGGCAATGTCTTCGACGCCCAGTGCTCTAGCAAAACTCTACCGCTGCCCCATCTGGGAATCTTACAACCTGTCCGGGTCGATGACGGATGCTACGCTAAGTTGACGTCCAAGGCCGCCCAATCGTCTGGGTTATCCGATCGGACCTCCTTCAAGAATAATTCGATCACAAAGTCGAGTGCCATGGAGCCCCGCACAGCCAGGGCCGAAGGCGGTTTCGATGACGACCTACGGAGAGCACTCCAAATGAGTCTAGAAGAGGCACAGAATAAGGGGTCCTCTGGTTACGTACCGCAGCCGAAGGTGGCACAGGAACCGCCAAAACCTTCTGGTCAACCGACCGCCGAAGAGGAGGAAGATGCAGACCTGAAAGCCGCCATTGAGGCGTCCCTGCGAGATATGGAAGAACATAAACAAAAGCATGCCGCGGCTTTAAAGAACACGACTTCGGAGACTCCTTCCCATCAACCACAGAATACAACTACTCTGCCCAAGAATCCATACGAGCTGAGTCCTGTTGAGGTGGAAAACATCCATCTATTTGCGGCCCTGGTTGATCGGCTACAACACCAACCTCCGGGCACCATTCTGCGTGAACCCCAAATCCAAGAGTTGTATGAGAGTATTGGCACACTCCGTCCCAAATTGGCTCGGAGTTACGGCGAAACTATGAGCAAACATGGTATGTAGTGAGACTTGTTTTTCTTTTTTTTTTTTCCTCTCACTATAGTGGATTCAGCGCTAACCACTGATGCTAGATACACTTCTTGATCTCCACTCGAAGTTATCCACCGTGGTCAGGTATTACGACCGCATGTTGGAGGAGCGTCTCTCCAGCGCATATTCGCAACACTCGTTAGGCTATGGTTCAATTCCATCTGGCCCTGGATACCCTAATGTCTACCCTTCCATGCCTCCTACGGCCGAAGGGAAAGCTGGCGCAGAGAATTTCTACTACGGAAATTCCGTCGTTGAGAACCCGCTTACTGCCAGTAACCCCCAGTACCCACAAGCCGCCCCTGATATGATGTCTCGTGAGAAGGACACCCATGCCAGGCGCCCCTATGAGCCCCAGTATGTATACACAGCCCTGCACAGCCTATCCACAACAATTCTTCAATGGAACGGTGCCCCCGCAACAGATCTGCATTCTCCTCCCCCGTCCGCCAATGTTCCATAATCATTACAAGGCCCTCGGCTTATC